>NC_064627.1:166388198-166693098 GCF_023864275.1 Schistocerca cancellata | reverse complement strand
AGTTAGGTTAGAAACTTACCTGCAATCGGGTCCTGCAGATCTGGCTCCAATGACTTTTCCAGAATAGCTGACGTGTTCATTTCTCTTTACTTTACAGTTTTTAATCTTATTCAGTTTATATTCTTCTAGGTTTCGTTGGCCAATTTTGAGTTTTCGAGATGATTCATTAGTATCACTGTCTATGTTTGCACGTAAATTAACTATAAAACTACACTCAACCAGCTGCTTGAAGAGTTTACTAAAATGGTCACCAGGCAGCAGTAGCGTAATTGTTTTGAAAGGGGCTTGAGTCCAGGACTAATGCCCTTTTCAAAACATTCAACAAATATTATACATTGGACTGATGCCGTTTTCATACAACACGATGTATCTATCTCTATAGATTCCGAATCCAAGCCTAACTCAATGTGGCAAGAAATGTGACTCGTGCCCTTTTTAAAATAACTGATTAAATTAAATAATTGGTCTTCAGTATCTCACCTTCAGATTTGCAAACCACTGTTTCATTTTCTGACTCAAAATCTGAGTCATTAAAGAACTTCTGTCTTTTCTTCACATGTTTTTCTTGAGTTTCATTGACTCGCAGAAGATGTTTTGTGGTCGGGGTAGTCTCCAGTTTTCTCTCTGCCAACTTCTTGTACACTAAAAAAGACTTAGTCATCTCATTTATGAAAGTCAGAAGTGAAATATAAAGTTTCACTACTGCAGATATGTCAGCTTCCTCTGACCAAAATACTCCCCCATATTGTAGCCATGAATGCAATATTTTTAGAGTTAAGCTGTTGCAATATCCATGTTGCTTCTGATTTAATAACAGCTTTCTCGCTTTTCTCTTCAGAAATGCATTTAAGAGCTTTATTGACTGCATCCCAAATAGCATTTAACTTTTTGCAGGCATCTTTTCGAGCTGACAATCTTGCAATGCAGAGAGACTTTGAACTCAAGTTTCCATCTTCGAAAATTGTCTGTAGAATTTTCCAGCTTTCGTAGGTGCCGAAGAAATTGTAAATCGTTTGTAGCAGGTCAAAAAATGTTGTAGCCATTTTACAGCATGTGGCTGCCATTGATCCTAACAGATTCAGGAAAGGAGTGGAGCGGGGGATAAAAAATCACAAGGGTTTGAATGACTTGATTTGGGCTTGTAGGTCAGAGTAGATCGCTGCCATATTTGCAGCATTATCATAGCTTTGGCCACCGCAATTGCTTATATCTAGTCGATGGGAGTTGAGGAACATACATACAGCATTTGCCAGTTCTTTTCCGATAGGTCCAGCATTTCTCATAAATTCTGCAAACCGCTGTAATAGTTGACCATCTTTATTACATATCGCATAACGAAATTTAACTGATTACAGTGTGAAAATCAGGTGCAGAATCCACAATAATGGAGAAATACTTTGCATCAACTATTGTTAATTTCTTCTTAAGTGCTAAATTATAAATTTGAGGTGTTTCCTTTACCCTGGATTCTATATTTAGCTATATGAGCTGCTAAGATTCGGTCAGATTCAGGTATCAGCTATAAACACATCTTAAAATTGCTATTCCTTAAGGAACCAAACTGTTCTTCATCTCCACGAAACGACAAGCTCCTTGAGGAAAGTTTTTTCACTACAGCCACTACGCTCTGTAGTACATTTCTCCAATACTTTACTTCTTCTTGAAGCTGAGTAATAAATTGTTTATCAACGCTACATAGAGTATTTACCCTTTGTCTGAAACTCACAATACAATCGTGATGTGCTCTGGAATTTTCATGTTCAGTTACCCTTTGATTAGCGTGTTTACAGTCACTAAAGCCACCTGCAGCGAGCTGGGATGAACCCCCAAACAGTTTACATGGTGCACAGTAAAGTGATCAGTGACTGGGTAAGTAAATCAAGCAATCGCGATGCACAATGTCTCCATGCAACAATTTCCTTTCAAACAAATCCCTGGAAAGAAATCTTCGTTTATCAGAATATGCACGAACTGACTTCACAAAATCACAGTTGCTGTACTGATTAAATCCATATCGTCCTATGTGATCTTGTGTTTTATCACTGATTTCCCAAAACAAAGTATCTTTATCAACAGTAGAGTCACGCTGAACTTCTCCTTGCCCCAGCTCTGGTTCACTTGCTGTGGAATTGTTCGTATGTTTGTTAGCAATTTCAGAGTCACTATCGTCGAGCCTTTCATCGCAATTGCTGCTGCACTGTGAATCATTTGTAGGTGTCAAGTACGCAAGAGAGGAAGAACTTGCAGGTAGAGAATCGAGTCCCTTGTTAACGAAAAACGTTTGCAGCTTTGGCGTTTGATCTAATATTTCCTTTCCACTTTCCCTCCTTTGTTCAACTAATTTTCTGTAGCCTGCGCCACAGAGACGTTTCCTACCGTCCATATTCACAGTTACGTTATGTCCGAACTTCACCAGATTACTGAAACGGGGGGAAACACACACAAGCAATAATAAAAGCACCCAGCTGAAACCAAGCCACATCAACGCTACATATGATACGTTCGTGCCTTGTCACACAAAAATAATCCATAGGCAGTGCTGCCAATTGCATGATGCAGAGATCCCACCCGTCTACCTACGATTTCCCCTCGGTTCATTCGAGTTAAAGGCATCACAAACTATCGAAACTGTTGTGCTCGTTTCGAATCCTTTGCAAACTCGAACGCTTTTTGCATGTTTCATAGTTCGACCACCTGGAGCGCTAGCTGACACCTTTGCTTGCTTTAGTAGAATGCGTCGGGGCGCATTCTACTAAAGACACTGCGGTGTCAGGCTGCGGTTGCTTAAGCGGAAAGCTTCCTGTTTCCCAAGTGGCCAACTTTTGAAAAGCCATCTGGAGTATTCACCAGAGTTACGTTGTTGTTCCAGAGGAGTCCAGTCTTCCCGAGAAATACATTTACGAGATTGCAAGAAAGAGCTGTGTTGACGTTAAATACAATTGTTCTCCATCGCAGCTGCTGGGGGCGAGGGGAGTGTCTACTGGGGGTGATTGTCGGACACTTTCGTCCTCCAACGGTAGGCCAACGGGAGGTGCTGCAAAATTTCCCTTTTGTGTTGGCTAAGGACCGCTGCCTCAAGGCAGGCCGCGTGCCACGAGCGACCGCGGAGGGTAGCGGAAGGCCAGGTGAGACCAGTGACCACACAGTGGTGGCATTGGGGCCACAGCAAAACAGCAATACGCTCTGAGTAGCAGATAGACGTTTGAAAAAGCGCTCAGGAGCGTTCATCAGAATTTCGTTGTTGTTCCAGAGGGGTCCAGTCTTTCTGAGAAATACCTTTAATAGATTGCAAGAAAGAGTTACGTTGACATTAGACAAAAGTGTTTTCCATCGCAGAACGACAGGCCTATTGGAAGCATTGGGAGCATGTGTAATCTGTGGGTGTTCGCCCCCTAACCCAGGGAGGTGGCATGTGGAGGCTGTGTGGGTGTATTTTAGACAAACAAGTTGCACATGGAGCGGGTGTCCTTTTATCCTCTATTGTTTAGTTGACTATACATGTTATTTTGTTGGCTAAGAAGCATCACCTCAAGGCAGCCAGCATCCACAGGGGTATGGCTGAAGGCCGAGTGTGGCCAGGGACCACGAGGGGATGGGTGTTAGTCACAGAAAAGCTACGAGGCGCTCGGCAGAGCAGCTGGCCATTTGAAAAAGCCTGTGTCCCCCCATAGGTGGATGAAGGAGGGAGGGAGGGAGGGGCGTATGAGGGGGGGGGGAGGTAAGAGGGCGCCAGTTTGTGGAAGCCTATCGATGAGAACGCACGTTCAACTACCGGCCCCTTTGCAGTCTTTTGGGACGACGATTTTCCCCAGTACTTGTGTTGCACTACGATTGCCGATTTTTTCACGACAATTTTGAAGTGTAATTAGAACTGTGATGCATTTTTTCCATCAGTTGTGGTAGTGTGTATTGGCTTCGGTCATCTGGGCTACAGGAAGGTTTTTGAGCAGGCATCTGTTGTGAAATCTGACATCAAACAGCGATAGGTACTGTATGCTTACAGGTAATACACTGTTTATACCCCTCTGTGTCCAACACCAGCATCTCATCAGTTGAACATCTTTCCTGCCAAAAAGAATAAAGATAGTACTTTACACCAGTGCCTTTTCCCTGCCAGCTTGTAGGTGAAGGGTAGAGTTTGAGTGTGTCTGTCACTAGTTCCGAGTGGTACTGTGAAATCCTTTTCCCAGGATAACACCAGTTGCATGATATCGTCGGTTTTTGAGCTGTTTTGTGATTTTAGGCCGTCCTTGTGTACCGCTATGCATATAATTATATAATTAGGCCAGAACTTTATGATTAATTATGTAATGGGGACCTATCTTTACTTCATATCCCGACCAAAATAATAAAGTACACTAATCTAATCTTCCTCTCCTGCATCTGGGCAGTTTCCATGTGTTGGGGGTGCACAAGAGGTTTCCATACAATGGAACAAGGGTGTGTTTACCAGAAAGGACGGCGCCATTTTTAATTTCCCATCATTTCTAAGCACCTCTGGTGGTATAGTTGTGTTAGGGAGGAGTGTACTTGGGCCTGCTGTCCAGAGGGACCAGGGTTTGAGTCCCCGAAAGGGCACTGCCATTTCCCACCAGTTCTTGGGTGGGGAGTGGGGTAGATCTTGGCACAGCCCTACATCAATAAAATTCCCACCAAGATTCAAAATTCCTGCCAAAATTTGAAATTTCCGCCAAAATTCGTAATTCCCACAAATAGGGAAGGTTGGGCGAGGGGATGGGAAAGGGGTGGGTGGGGAGGGAGTGAGGGGGCTGGGGCCCCCGTGCAGGCTGAGAAAAAGACGTTACGTAATCTGGGGGTGGGTGTGGGCGTGGTCGGGGGTGGGGTTTGCGTGGATAGAGACGGAGGGTATTAGTTTATGAATTTAATTAATCTGTATATCGATTTGACATCAATATTTCGCTGATGCCCCCACTACCCTACTACTTGTTTCTACCACCGAGGTCCTGCTTTGCAAGCACTTGACAGCTTCTAAACTTCCAATGATTCCCTTTAAACCGTTTTCTATGTAAAACGCTGAAATTTTCAAAGGCCCTCTCTTTCCTCTTAACTTTTAAAAAGATGTTTTGAATAGCAATATGTACTCTGTTACAGCAAGTAATACAATTCTGAAGGACTTACGAGCTTGGAGGACTGGCTACACGACCATTGTTATTGGCTGGATGTTGGTACAGCCTTAGACAAAAAATTTATAAAAAAAGAAAACAAATTATCGCTGGACAACCGCTGTAGAGTAATTCACTTAAGTCCTGCAATCTGCACGATGTGGTAACACCGTAGAGTGTGGAGTTGTCTGGAGGACGTGTTGTCCTTTTCTCGAAAGGTGGCAAGGCTGTAACTGCTCGTGGTCTAGTGGAGCTGGATTGGTAATTCAGCGTGTTCGGTCAGAGGAATAGCTGCCCTCTGCAATAAAAAAGAATGAATGAATCAACGATGAACTTAAATGGGTACCATGGGACGTCCACTCCGAGCAAATAAAATGGTCGACAACGAAAAAAACGAGATTAAAATCACGTAATGTAACCACGAAATCTGGAGAACGAATTCACTCCGTTCCTTTTTCTTCTTCTTCTTTTTTTTAATCACATTTCGATTGTCTGCGAACGTAGTCAGTCTGGTGGAGCTCAAAAATAACTCCATTCACTTTACAACCCACCTGTAATAACAGAAATCTCCATAACAATTCCGCCACACAGGTTGCGCCTGTGTCGAGACCAAGTTCGCGCCAAGATTTTCCTCGCCCTACAGCCGCCCCCGGCAGCCGGCTACCGGCCGCACGCCATTCGCCAACTTCGTCAGGCATCGTACGACTGGGTTAACGGGTGCTAAGATTGTGTTTATCAACTGTCATTTTCTAATTTGAAGCTCTTTCATCCTGCAGTTACATATTGGATTTTGCATGATCAAAAGTTATGAACGTTGACCCAGAAGAAGGCCGCTGCAATCGTGGCCGAAACGTTGGCTTTTCTATAGCAGCAGTAGTTTTTTTACATTATGACGCGGTACCAAACCCAGAAAACTTTTATGTCGACTGACTCTGGCCGCGGAAGCCTACGCAATTCTGTTATGAACGTTGTTCAAGAGTTGTAAAATAGAGCACTCTCAAAACGCGCGCCCACTCCGCGCGGCGAGCAGTGAACAGTAACGACAAGATTTAAGTGACGCTGCATAGCTAAAAGGTACCAGTAGAACCAGAAGAAGGTCGCTGTAACCGTGGGTGAAACGTTGGTTTTCTCCAGCAATAGTTTTATACTTTATAACGCGGTACCATAACCAGAAAACTATTATGCCAGCTGTCTCTGGCCTTGGAAGCTTACGCAGTTATGTATTATACGTTCTTGCAAAGATTTAGTTATAGTACGAGCAGGAAGAATACGTTTCAACAGCCGATACGAAATCTGGCAGTGAATTGAGAGCTTCTTGTGTCCGAAAGACACGGCGAATGAGGATCTGAATACGAAAAGTGCGCTGTTGAGCCAGAGCATTATAACCACCGGCCTTCATCGAAATAACCTCGTCCAGGCAATAGCAGCGTCACCTGGTGATGAATGACTGCTAGTCAGACATTCGCTCAGTGCATGTAGTATCAGTGAGCGTGTTGTTCGTGTGTAGAGTGGGGAAGGCGCGTGATCTGAGTTTTACCGAGGGCAGATTGTGATGGCCCGGAGGCTCGGCACGAGCATTTCGGAAACTGCACGGGGTTTCGAGGAGTGCTGTGGTGAGTGTCTTCAACATGTCGCGAAACTAAGGTGAAACGACATCCAGATTTCATGGGATGTCGTAGGCTCTGCAGACCAGTAAAACAAGACAGGCGGCGAACTGTGGCGGAACTAAAATCAGACTTTAATGCTGCGCAGAGTGCAAGGGTTGTCCGAACATACAGAGCACCGAACACTCAAATGATGGGCCGACGACCCATGTATGCGCCAGTGTTAACACCAAGACATCGGCAACTATGAATGAGAGGGCACGTGACCGTCGTCACTGGACCGTGGGGAAGTGCCAGAGCGTTGCGTGGTCCGATGAATCCCGATACCTCCTTCGCCATGCCGATAAGAGCGTGCGAATCTGTCATCTCCCAGGGGAACAGCTTTTTGACCCCTGTACTGCGCGATGGAGACAAGCTTGCGACGGCTCCATTATGATGTGTGAAACATTCACATGTACATCCATGGATCCAATGGAGCTCGTGCAAGGCATCATGACGGCCAAGGAGTATCCTACACTGGTTGCAGATCACGTACGCCTTCATGACGATCATGTTAACTGACACCAGCGGCATTTTTCAGCAAGATAATGCACCATATCACAAGGCCAGGAGTGTGATGGAGTGGTTCGAGGAACACAGTGGCGAGTTCCAGTTGATATGCTACCCCCCCCCCCCCCCCGACTCGCCAGATCTGAAACCGACTGAACACATCTGGGATGAGGTTGAATGTGGCGTCATATCTCGTCGCCCCCTCCACGGTATTTACGGGTATTAAGTAACTTGCGTGAGAACATGTGGTGCCAACTCCATCCAGGAACCTACCAAGGCCTCATTGCTTCCATGCCGTGACTCGTCGCCCTTGTTATCCGATCCAGAGGGGAAAAAATGGTTCAAATGGCTCTGAGCACTATGGGACTTAACAACTGAGGCCATCAGTCCCCTAGAACTTAGAACTACTTAAACCTAACTAACCTAAGGACATCACACACATCCAAGCCCGAGGCAGGATTCGAACCTGCGACCGTAGCGGTCGCGCGGTTCCAGACTGAAGCGCCTAGAACCGCTCGGCCACTCCGGCCGGCGCCAGAGGTGAACATACCGACTGTTAGGTAGGTTGTCATAATGTTCTGGCTGATCAGTGCATTTGTCAATTGATTTTATTCGCGTTTCTTAACTACCCCGCAGTTACTAATGCTTCGACTGTAGATGAAATATCATAAATTAGTAACTGTTACAATTATTCTAGTTTTTCTGTCGTAAGCACGTTGAAAACTGAAAAGCTAACTCACCGAACTCGATGCACATGTCTGGAGCGTCTGGAGTCTTTATACTGCATACATTGTGACAAAGCAACATCTATTTTGATTGGTGCAGACTTTTAAAATGTTTTGAGACCTGGTATCAAGGAAGGCATGATTGGGTTACGATTGTGGACGGGGCCGTAATCAATTGCTGTTGGTTAGTTTATTTTTCAATTATGTACACTTTATTTGGAAACAATAACAAATAAAAGGTGACAATAAATTAAGAAGTGTTCCATGGCTGAAGACCTTAATGACAACAAATTCAAAACTATTTCTCCGCTGAAGACCCCAATAGTGATAATTTAAAACTGTTTCGCGGCTGAAGGCCTGAATAGCAATCTAAAGAACCAGTCAAACTACTTCAACCTACAATTACAGTTATTAAAATATTTTTAAAAGAACAATCATCAAAAAGTCACTGCTAGAATACAATTGTCTAATTAAAAATTTTAAGACAAGTAACACCCACGGCTGAAGGCATTAATGACAACAAATTCATCTATTTATCGGCTGAAGGCCCCAATAGTAATAATTTAAAAACTGTTTCACGGCTGAAGGCCTGAATAGCACTCCTTTAAGAACCAGTTAAACATCTTCAAACTTGAAATTACAGTTATTAAAATATATTTAAAAGAACAGTCATTAAAATCTCCACTCAACTTAAACTTCCTGGATCCGGTTGACAACGAGGTTGTACCCCTCGCGACTACAGCCCTTCCATTCGGCAGTGCATGCGTGCCACCAGTGGTGCCGGCGTGTTCTCGCGCTGCGCGGACCTGGTTGCTCGTCCGTCCCCAACCGAACTGCCGACTCACCACCCGGAAACACCACAACCTCACCCCAAAGATAGTACCACCGTTACTACATATCGATAACAGCCGCTGCTGCCACTAGCGAACAGACAACGCTTGCAAATGGAGTGGCGCCAATGAACACAAGAAGACAACCGTAGCTATACCAGCTAAACTATGTCAACCTAGCAACGGCACCAAGGCGAGCCACAGCAGGGCTCATGTTTCTTTTGAGAACGCTTTCATTGGCATCGTCACCGAAACAGAAGAACACAAATGAGAGGACAGCTCAGCTTTCACTGCAAAACGTGAACATCTAAGGAGACGCTTCGTAAGATATGAATACCATTACGTTCCAAATCAAGAATTAGAAGAAAAGAGGGCTAAAAAACTTTATACAAATACTACACCAGTAAACATGTCCAGTGTTAGTTAGAATCGACCTGCTGCTATAGTGAAAGGAGAGGCAGTTGTCATCAGGACAAGGAATAAGGACTAAAAATGCAGACAATTATGTCTTGAATAAGTCATCCATAAGCAAAGCCGTCATTAACCGGTAGCGTTCTCGCTTCCCGCGCCCGGGTTCCCGGGTTAGATTCCCGGCGGGGTCAGGGATTTTCTCTGCCTCGTGATGACTGGGTGTTGTGTGATGTCCTTAGGTTGGTTAGGTTTAAGTAGTTCTAAGTTCTAGGGGACTGATGACCATAGATGTTAAGTCCCATAGTGCTCAGAGCCATTTGAACCATTTTTTTGTCATTAACCCTATAAATACTGGAAGAATGACAAGTATCTACTCACAATGATTACAGTAAAACAACTGCTGATGTTTTGTTAGCAGAACCGAAGAGCATCCACGCTGAAGAGCTATTAAGCTTTCATTATGCGCAAAACAATGAGATACCGAGATAACAATACGACAATACGGTCACCATGCTGAGTGTTGTGCTATTTTTCTATGCAGTGCTTCACCGTTGGAGTGTGGTGCTATTAACTGAATCCCTGGTGGTGTCATTTATAAACGAAGCCTCTATCCTGCCACAATACTCAGGTGAGAATTATCAGGGTGTGATACGACGGCACAGATGGGTAAACATTTGTAGTACATGCAGGGACTATCTGTATGCTGCTGATTCATGACGCTTAACTACCACTACGTCTGATTGTAGTTCAGACTTATTTTCTACTAGTGAAAGAGTTTCTCAGGAGTGGGTGGATAGCATTCACACCCTGGTACCTCACACCCAACACAGACCCATAATATGACAGGTTATCGCTGTGAAGTGCCATACATTCACGTTTTGCTGACAACGCCTTTCTTTTTTTCTTTTTACTTCTTTTGTAGAAGACTGTCGCCTCTAAATACGAATCTATTTATTACGCATTTGCAGAACATCACCTGCTTAACAAGAATGCGTTTTATTGAGGGTGCTCTAAATGTTCAGATCTTTTTCATACAGCTACTTGTGCTATAAAAATAGTAACAGATGCCCTCTTACATGCATTTTGCTTCTTACGCCTACCGATTCTTTAATGCGCCAACACTTAAGAGCTCGGCAAAGCTCGTGGCATGAGTAATTGTTGTACGTTGTTACGTCTCATGACAGAATGACTTGAAATTCTAATCACCTAAGACGCTTCTGTATGCTGCTTCATTTGTAGTTAAGTGCCTACTCAAAGCAGTTAGCTTTGTGACTTTTTATTTCTGAAATTCAGGTGTAAATTTTCTGTCCAAGTGTCGAAGGGTCCTGATCAGACTGCTGAGGAGATCAGAAGGGACTTTCTCAGTGACAAAATTGGTTAAAAGATCATTGTATTCACTGTACAGATTAGCGTGCCTGGATCGGTGTGTGAGGTCATTAGCAAGTTATGGAGGTCATAAAATGAAGTTAATTTTGGAGTCGAAACAAAGACAGAGAAAAGCCTTAGTGGAGGATTCACGCCATCTCTAGCTGCTAGCCGGGACTACGTATAGCTTCTGTTTGCAGCAACCAACACGTGACTTCTCTCCCACACTTCCTATTGGCTACCCATAACGGATGTGTAGGGGGCCTTATGGCAGCAGATCACGTTCCACAGTAACAAAAAGCCCTACTGAAGCGAGAGTCCTACTCGGCAAGTAGGTCACAATGAATTTCACGTATAACACAGGAAAATAACAAAATTATAAATAAAAAGTTTCAAATACTAATCAAACTGACTAGGCGACCTACACATTTCCTTATACGTGTGTATTTGAGTAGTGTTTACAATATGCGAAACTGACTGTTGCAATTTGAGTGTCTTTTTTTCTGCCGGCCAGTGCGGCCGAGCGGTTCTAGGCGCTTCAGTCCCAGGTTCGAATCCTGCCTCGGGCATGGATGTGTGTGATGTCCATAGGTTAGTTAGGTTTAAGTAGTTGTAAGTTCTAGGGGACTGATGACCTCAGAAGTTAAGTTCCATAGTGCTCAGAGCCATTTGAACCATTTTTGTCTTTTTTCTGTTGCTTAATTCAAGTGAGGCATTTGAATTTTGGCAGTTTGTATCTCATTATTCCTAGATTCACAGTGTACTTCATAATCAAAGGTATATGGACACAGTCCAAGAAGAATGTTGACAGTCAACTGAGAAAAGCAAAACACACACACACACACACACACACACACACACACACACACAAACACATAACGAAAATTTGAGCAATCGATGGCGCTGTTAAGTGACGTGCGGTACAAGGCTTCTCTGCGTCTGAGACGCCCCATGACTGTCTCCATGAAGGATCGTGCGCTGCTGGTAAAGCTCAGTTGGTCAGCTGAAGTTCCGAACACTCAGAGGTATGAAAAAAGGCGCTTTTCTGATCCTACAATACGTCGAGGATTGCTATCCATGCATCACCCATGTCCTGAAGTTCCCTCTGTTGACCTACCAGCAAGACAAACGTTCGCTCTGGAGTTTCCTACCTGTATACACATGGCAGTGTACAATGAATGTCGCCGGCCAGAGTGGCCGAGCGGTTCTATGCGCTTCAGTCTGGAACCGAGAGTCCGCTACGGTCGCAGGTTCGAATCCTGCCTCGGCCATGGATGTGTGTGATGTCCTTAGGTTAGTTAAGTTTAAATAGTTCTAAGTTCTAGGGGACTGATGACCTCAGATGTTAAGTCCCATAGTGCTCAGAGCCATTTGAACCATTTTGACAATGAATGTCCATGGAACATTCTGTGGACAGACGAAGCCTGTTTCCATTTCCAAGGACATCTCACCACACGGAATTGCAGAATATGGGCAACGGAAAATCCTCACGCACATCAACCGGTACCGCTTCATTCTGCAAAGGAGACTGGGGGCTGCGGGTTGACGGTATCGTTTATCATACGGTCGTATTTTTTCGAGGAGACGAGTCGTCCAGGTCCTGCTACCTGTACCGTCTTTGGTAAACGTTGTGAGAGTCTTTTGCGCACCAACGTCGTTCCAACCCTTCAACAACATGGATATGCGCATGGGGTCATATTTATGCTAGGTGGAGCACACCTCTGCACATTGCACAGCCAGTGAAGCGGTTGGTGCAGTGGCGTTTGGAAATGCTAGAATTATCAGCCGTGATTTCTCAACAGCCTGGCCGTTCGGATCACCTGATCTTACTCCGTGTGACTTCTGCAAGATGTTGTATTCAATGCTCCAGTTATAAACGTAGCTGAATTAAAGGCACGAGACATTCCGATTTGTTGTTGAACATGCTGTTTCTCGATTTCAGTTTGTGGTATAAAACTGTGGACAGCTTACTGAACATGTCTTGCAGCACTATCCAGACAATTATAAATGGTTCAAATAGCTCTGAGCACTATGGGACTTAAATATCTGAGGTCATCAGTCCCCTAGAACATAGAACTACTTAAACCTAACTAACCTAAGGACATTACACACATCCATGACCGAGGCAGGATTCGAACCCGCGACCGTAACAGCAGCGCGGTTCCGGACTGAAGCGCCTAGAACCGCTCGGCCACGGCGGCCGGCCAGACAATTACAAGCCGATGTTACTTTGCCTTTTATGCTGTTCTTAGCCACGGAACAATTAAAACCCGGTTTTTGCAGTCCGATGTGGCATGATCTTGCCGTGGTGGGTGGGCTTATCTAACTAAAGGCCTATTCACACCTGTGCAACTTCCCGTGAGCACTAGGCGCATGTGGCCGTTGCAAATAAAGGCAAAGGAGGGCATGCAGCGGTGCAAAGGTGCGCGTGCCTCTGATTTGTACGTACGGGCCACCTTGCGCAGGTGCAGAAGTCTCCCCACTTGAGCCACGGGGACACGTGTAACAGTTGTGCGCATGTCCGCGATTCTCTTCGTTTATTCGTTTTTTGGACTGTCACTGACAGTTGAAAGATTCAGTTTTTGACACCCGCTCGTGTTAGCACCATGGCTGATTGGGTTTCTGGAGGATTATCATTCCTTTCCTTGTTTGTGATTTGTCAAATCTGCCAGTTATAAAGACAGGACTAAGAGAAATGATTGTCTTCCGTTGCTGTCAAATAAGTAAAACATGCAAACAACGAAGGCAACCTTGAACGAGATTTAAAAAAAAAAACCTTCGTTCCTACTTCCGTTGAACATAACGATTATATGTCGAAGAAGAGGGGTCGTTCTGGAGCCCTTGACGTGCCAAATCCGTCCTGGTTCCTCTACGACCCGATTTCCTTCATTCTCGACGGGGAGAGATAAGCCAAGGCAGACGTTCACAATTATCGGAGAGAGATGCAATATTTTCATCATTGCAAAATTACATGCTTTCTGTCTAATGTCACCAGTATCCAAAGTCCCCCATCACTTCAAAACCAAGTTTAAGTTAACAACCATTCTTCCCTAGATTTTGAAAGTTGAATATAAACGAAAAACATTTCTCTCTCTCTCTCTCTCTCTCTCTCTCTCTCTCCCCTGTCTCCTCCGCGTCTCTCTCTCTCTCGCTCTCTCTCTTCTCTCTCTCTCTCTCTCTCTCTCTCTCTCTCTCACACACACACACACACACACACACACACACACACACACACACACACACACACAGATACGATGCTGTTTCACAAATATATTTGGAAATAACGTTGTATGTTATGTTCCAACAGCTGTGTATATAAAACCACCAATATTTTCATATCATTGAGTAGTTTAAATTAATGGAGTTCCTCTAAGATGCGTACGTGGTATTGCTTTCTTGTACTTATTCATTGCTTTCTTATACTTATTCATTGTAGGGTATGCATGTCGGCGAGAGCAAGGAGACTGGCTTCTCCATGGCTGATCCTGCCACTAAATGTGACATTATATCCGAAGTGATGGAGAGTGAAGAACTAGAAAATTGAGTTGTCGGGCCCAGTATGTTGGATACATGATATTTATTCATCTGTGTGCCTTGAAATACTATGTCGGATGCTAAATGATCTTTTATGTATGGTTTTTCTTCCGCCAAGAAATCCAAAACTTCTAGACAATTTCCATTATTTACTGGCACTTCAGATTCTTCATGATCTTGAAGAGCTAACATTTGCCGTGCTAAAAAGCAGATACAATCGAAATGTCTCTCCATTATACTTCTGTTTCGCTCAACCTTCTCGTCATGTTTGAAAGCTTCCATGCGTGTCGCTTCTGAAAGAAGATGGTTAATTCTTACTGTACCTAGCTGACTGTACTTAACATCTGCTGTGATATGTGAAATCGAAGATTCATGCTTTTTAACTTTCGAAAGGAAATTTTGAAGTCTCTCTTCGCCTACTCCCCACTTACGACGTTAAAAACCGTCCTTGCCCATTACAAAAAGTACACGGTGAAAACAAAAAAGTTTGTTCCTTACAACGCTGCCACTTAACCACAGTTTTGAACTGTACCATTGTGTTTCGAAACGTCTTACAAATTTTCCACAAAATTTTTTAATAGAGAGACTTGGCGACCGCTTTCGTTCCTTCACCAGGAGTTTATCTTCCAAAGAAAGACAAGACAAGTATGTAGGGCTTTAAGTTAAAAAATTCAGTGGCTCTTGTGAGGAAATAAACACGTCCATGGTGGTTTGAGGTAGTCAGCAATACAGTGCATTACAAGATAATGATTTAAATATTACACAACTTACAGTTTTCCTTTCGACAACACAATGACAAGACAAACTGACGATGACACCTCACACCTGACAGGGCCCACCGAAACAGACTTCATTGGTCAGTTAATCGCTACCATTATTTACGACATTTTAACTACAAAATTCATGTTCCATGTTCACCATTAGCACGTCTAGTACTGTTGAAACCTACAGACACGCGACGGAACTACTGACGTTTGCAACAACATCCAATGATGCACTCACATGTATTTTCTATGAATTATGAATGTCCTCTCGTTCTTTGTGTTTACTTAAAATACTTAACATTCTGTAGGTTAGTTGCTAGCGTGCTAGACGATGCTAAGTAGCGCTATCTATTAGCGAAGTGCTGAATGGCTTGTCTTCCACGTAGGCGTTAATCCACTTTCTGGCGAGCAGCAGAAACAAATCAAATGGCAGCTTTTTTTAAAAAAAAAGTTTCCACAATGCAAAAAACCCAGTCCGTCACGTAAGAGAAACGGGCTTACTGTGCTTGCTCGTAAAAATCAGGGAATTCCGAGTTGTTATTGGTTGGAAAGCTAGAGGTGTGGTGCTGAAAAGATTTATGAGGATACTTGATCATATCGGATTAAATTCACTTTGGACGAATTAATTTGGACTTTTTTGGTAGGCTCAGTCTTAGAGCCTTAATGGACGCTGCACCTAGCTCTGAGAAAAAAAAGCACTACGTAACTGCAGCAGCGCCCACGCGATCAGTGGTCACTCACGTGCAGCGAGTGCTGTCAGCGAGCCTGCAGCGCTAAACGCAACCCTTACTAAAAGTCTTGCATAAATTTCATCGTTGCCTCATATATGATGATATATATCTTTGTGCATTAATATTCGCCTTTTATGTGAAATGTTTCTAACAACTAAAATCTACAGAGACGATCAGATGTTTTAGTATTTGCTGTGAGTGGTGTGGCAACCTTATTAAATGAAAAGTAATTGCAGGAGCAGTGCTGTTCCACTTAGACACATATGTCTGTTCTCTTAATAAGACATAAATTCGCCAACAAAGTACTGCAGTGAGTAAAAGACTAGTTTTATATATAAGTAACGTCACACAAAATTGTCTTGCCAAGAGACACGTCCGTAATCAGAAGTAAAGTAGTCCATAAAGTTTTCTCGGAAAGTTCTTGCGTCAGAACTGGCGTTTCGTGGAGTTCTCTGAAAACCTAAACGTCCCAAGTTACTCCCATTATTTGTTCTCCATTTTCCTGATTTTTTCTTCCTTCGGTATTTTCACTATCTGTGTATACGGGAGGGCAGTACAATTGTGATAAAGCTGCGCTTCTTCGAAGGAAGTTGTGTAGGAAAACACATGTGAGAACAATAAGATCAACTGTCTCATTTCTCACATTCATTGCCTTTCTAAAAGTTTCCCATATAGATACTAAAACGCAAACGCGTTCTCCACTATAAGCCGTGCTATTGACAGTCTGTAATTATACACACGACACAGAGATCCGGACGCAATTCCCCTGGAAATGGTTTCATCATGTTGGTTGATAACGGAAAGGCATCATATGCGATAAACACATATGGTGTTGGGTTAGTACTTCCTGGAAGAGTCTTTTTCTCAGGGATATTTAACTTTCCAGTTTCAGCATCGGCGTATAATGACGTCCGGAGAAATAGCCACCATCAGATATCTGGCCTGGAATATCTACGTTTACGTGCCGAAATAAATATTTTTCATCAACAAAAGCCAAGAAAAGACACTGAAATTTTGTTTACTGTTTAAATAGCTGTTTCCTCTGTCGTGTGGGCGCTGTAGAACCACAAGTTTGCCGCCCAAAGACTCCAAACAGAGCAGGAAATTCAACCTCATTTCAAAATCACGCACGACATCCAATCGCTCTTCTCTAAGAGCTTGGAAGCTGAAAGTAACCAAAAAAGAAATTCAGATCTAATTAAACTAATTAAACGCTTTTGATAAAATCATACAACCTGTCCTCCCTACGCACGCAAACGCAAACACACACACACACACACACACACACACACACACACACACACACACACACACACACACCAGTTCTGATGGAATTTTGCTGAGGTATAAGTAAATGGATGTGTGTTAAACTTTCAGCAGAAATAACAATATATTCGCACATTCTTAAATGTAAACGTTAAGCATCAACTAAGTTGTTTGTTTTCCAGAGAAAGAAAAGTTAAGTGGCCGTCAACTTACTACAACGTAGCTATCCAGAGGTTTCACCAGAGCCTGGCAAACGCCTGGTATTATGTTACATATCGATGCGGTAGATATTTTGAAGGGAACATCAAATTGGGGTAATTGTTACCAGTACCAAGAAACCGAAGTGTCACACTTAATCATGTGGCTTCTCGTATGGCGTCCTAATACTTCGTATTCTCCATTGCTATCAATCGTCCAACAAGACGAAGTATTATCTAGAAATCACTCGATGACATATGAGTGAAGTTTTTAAGCATCACGCAACTTGCCCTCTTTATTTCTTCCACCATTCTCACACCTACATTAAAGGTAAAAGGCATTCGTTAACACAGCAGTGGCGCTTATTTCCGCAATTTCGTCGATTTGTCCAAATAATGCCGGCTAAGGCTAGCACAGCAGACATCTTGTCACTCTAATAGCGTACGTGGTCTCTCGAATCACGCATGCGCACATGCTTAAAAAGAGACATGCACCTATACCACGTTCTGGTCACGAATTTTGTTTGTTTATTGTACGTGAAATTCACATGCAAAAATTACTTTTTCAAAACAGTTCAACTCCCAAATCTCTGGAGAAAATAGGCTTTGAAGTTTTTCGAGGATCTTTAATTCTCTGAAATGAACGGAACATGTGCAACAGGCAGCGTGGCTTATCTGGGATTGTTCTACGGCGGTAGATTGATGACGTATGGATCGCTAGTTCAAATCTACGTGGGGGCTTTTTTTCTTTTTTGCGTTCATTTCGAAGACCTGCATCCTTTTATATAAATATATGGTAATGAACAAATAACTAATCGTTAATTTATGAGAAATGCACATCTTCTTGTTTTTCATTACATGTCACACACAGAATTCCAATTTTAACAACAAACATAAATTCTTAGTTGTCAATATTATATAAAAGATTGTTGATAATGACTGGTTAGTTTAAAAACTATAAATTTATTAACACTCGTTCATAAAATATCAATAATTAACCCTTTCGAGACGGGCCCGAATAGCTCTTGAGCACAGGTCCACAGCCACGGACGTAATATATCCTGCATTATGTGTCGTACAGTGAAATAATTTTGCAGGTACATTCAGTAGTATATGTGGAAACTGTCTGCAAATTGTGTTGCGGATAGAGTCAGCATTGGAGAAGTAATAATTAAAACGTCATACCTGTGAGACTCGGACTCCGACTCGAAAGGGTTAAGAATTTGTCTTTGCAACAAACTCTGCAATTTTGCGTTTGAAAATTAGAAACAAGGAGACATGCATTTTTTTAATATAAGTAAAGACCAGATTTGTGTTAATTAGCATATTTTTGATGAAGTTTATGTAAAATGATGTAAGTATTCAACATGAACGAAAAAATATTGCTTTTAAGAGCTATGTACTTACTTCTGATGCTATATACACGAAAGTTTCGCGTTTTAACGACATTCCAAAATAATCTTCTCCTTGTGTTCTACTATTTGCCAAAAACTCGTTTTGGTATCTTTAACAATTTATGAAATACGATGGATGTGATGAATAATTCACTATAGCTGTATCGTTGTTGGCACGGCACATACAATCCTTATTCTTAAGATCAGGGCCAGATATAGACTTCCTCCCAAGTCTAAAGAAAAATTCGAAATGTTACCTACATTTGCGACCGCTATTTTTCATTGCAAACTATTCAAACTTCGTATTGTGAGCTACAAATCCCAAAATATCACAAGTACTATGACTATTAGCGGAAAGGTAGGTAGTTCATCATGAAGCTGATATATGTCTATAAATAGATGAAGAATCAAAATGTTTCATCCAGGAGTTTCCGTAATATCGTTTGAGGAAGATTTTATAGAAGCCGATGTGTACACGTCATCGTTCTGCCAGAGTAGGGCGCCGACGCGGGCAGAGAACCTAGGTGTGCCTGGGATCACGCGTGCTCACAAGCTGAGAGAGGCATGCGCCTACAGGCTTGCCTCTACTTCTGTGTGGGTCAAACATAGCCGCAGGGCGACACGCCGCAAGGCACACAGGTGTAAATATACCTTAACAGTGCCGCAACTGTTGACTTCTGTTTTGTGCAGTCCTGCACACTGAACAGTACGGATGCTGTAACGTGCGACTGAAACCATAACCGACGTAATGCAATTCATCTGTCATTTGAAGCCGAGCCCATTTACATTAAGACACTTACAGCGCCATCGATTGTAATAATTTTGATTAGCTTTTTTTTTGTTCCATGGCGTTTCCCCCTGCTTTAATAATACGCTGTTTAAGTGAAACTGCAGCTTTAATTATGGATATATACAGGGTTATTACAAATGATTGAAGCGATTTCACAGTTCTACAATAACTTTATTTTCTGAGATATTTTCACAATGTTTTGCACACACATACAAAAACTCAAAAAGTTTTTTTAGGCATTCACAAATGTTCGATATGTGCCCCTTTAGTGATTCGGCAGACATCAAGCCGATAATCAAGTTCCTCCCACACTCGGTGCAGCATGTCCCCATCAATGAGTTCGAAAGCATTGTTGATGCGAGCTCGCAGGTCTGGCAAGTTTCTTGGTAGAGGAGGTTTAAACACTGAATCTTTCACATCACTATGCGTGAAACTTGCCCGCACGCGTTCAACCGTTTCTTCGCTCACTGCAGGCCGACCCGTTGATTTCCCCTTACAGAGGCATCCAGAAGCTTTAAACTGCGCATACCATCGCCGAATGGAGTTAGCAGTTGGTGGATCTTTGTTGAACTTCGTCCTGAAGTGTCGTTGCACTGTTATGACTGACTGATGTGAGTGCATTTCAAGCACGACATACGCTTTCTCGGCTCCTGTCGCCATTTTGTCTCACTGCGCTCTCGAGCGCTCTGGCGGCAGAAACCTGAAGTGCGGCTCAGCCGAACAAAACTTTATGAGTTTTTCTACGTATCTGTAGTGTGTCGTGACCATATGTCAATGAATGGAGCTACAGTGAATATATGAAATCGTTTCAATCATTTGTAATAGCCCTGTATATATCAGAAACAAAAAAAATAGGATTGAATGAAATCAAAATTGTGATCTTGCAAGAAGGCGGAGCCTGTTTAATTCATTATTATTTTCTGTAGATAAAAGATTAGCGCTTAAAATTCTTTTATGATCCATTTGCAATTACAATAATAAGTACATCTACAATACCGAATAGTAGCAACATAAGAAGTGAGGAGATAGCCGCAAGGAAATAAGAGCGAGAATTACCTGTTGCCTGCTCATATAACGGCAACAACACGAAAGAACAACGTATGAAGAGATATCGATTGAGCTAACGAAGCCTTGGGAATTCCAAAGAGGGACCTTACCCTCACTCCTCCAGTTCTGTGGCTATACAAACCAAATACGGCTGTACAGCAGACACAGTGAATCATGTATACCTGTAGCAGATTAAACGGCAGCCATGGTAAGTTGAGATACACAGCTAGCAGCGAACTTCTACCAGGTGGCAGAAAAAAGGTTTGCAGTGCAACATTCTGTTCGTCAAATATAGCCAGAGGCATTCATTGAGAGGTTGCTTATGCGATTCTGCTGGAATTAACTGTCGCTCAATCACGTCTCTATTTAAAAATGATGAATTGTAAACGAAATATTCCGTTATAGAAATTACCGTAAAAATTGAGTCATCGTTGTTAGGTTATAGTTGTTCATCTTCTTCGTCTTAGACGTTAATCCGTCGACTGGTTTGCATCCGCACTTCATTTCTCTTCAAACTAAGTTAATCTCCCCATCTCTGTATACTAGCCACATGAAATAGCCCAATTTGTACTACACGTTCTGATATTTGTGGTCACGTACAATTTTTGCCACCCTACTCATTTCTTCATTTCAG
This sequence comes from Schistocerca cancellata, assembly GCF_023864275.1. NCBI lineage: Eukaryota > Metazoa > Arthropoda > Insecta > Orthoptera > Acrididae > Schistocerca > Schistocerca cancellata. The sequence goes on along the minus strand of NC_064627.1, from coordinate 166,672,134 downwards.
AACAAAGCGTCTCTTTCAGCTATGGGTATTTGATATGCTTTTTCCTTGACTTAACCCAATATTTCTCCAAATCACATTTTATTTCTGCAGCTGATTGTTCAAAGTTCTTCTGTAGCACCATATTTCAACTGCAGTAACATCAGCTTTTCTGGTTTTCGTAGCGTTCACGTCTCAGAAGCATATGATGCTATGCGGCAAAGAGTATTGTTTTGGTGTCTTCTGCTCCTTATTCAGTATCTGTTTGGACTTCATCGTCCGTGGGATATTGAATACTTATCTTTCTTTGGATAGAATGGGCAGCAGACATTAGGATGTGGAGGTATAGGTTCACTGTACAATTTCAGTTCGTGTACCGCAGTTGGCAAGGTAATGCCCAGGATTCAGTCATATTCCGACACGCAGATTTTGACTGTCCGACCACAGCTAGATGCTGTCGACGAAAGCGTACTGATGAAGATATAATCACATTCGGCCAACTGAAGATCTGCGTAAACGCTAAAGCGTTTAGTGGCATAAATAAATGTACATAAAAAGTGGTTGGTTGTTGTAGTTTTTCAAGAAATGGGAACGTTTGTAGAGGATAAGCAGTATTCTCTCACGCAGATCAAAAACATTCCTCAGATACATGGAAACTGTAGATGATTTAAGGGGTACATCATGAAGCCGCCGCAGTTTGCGATTCAGGATTTGCAAATTACGGCACAAGGAACAGGGCTACCTCTAGCTGCATTACAGGCAGTGAAGAGCACTGCATTCCCAGAGATTTCCATGAATTTCTAATATCAGTGTTCTCCCTAAGAACACTGATATTAATATCGGAACGTCTACCTTATTATCTTCCTTCAAGGCGATGTAAGTCTTGTATCTAGATAATCTTCTTGAATAGGAATATCAATAATTGGAGAAACTCGGTGGCCATTTTGAAAATTTTTTCTTGTACACTGCCTGATAAAAAGCTGAAGCAACGAGAAGAGGATGAAGAAACTTAGCGCGTGTGTAATGTTATTTAAATGATTGCAGACTCGAGTCAAATTTACAAAGTACTTAGCAGTATGAGCACATTTATCAGTAGGATGTTGCGACCCCCGTGACCTGGATGCACGCACTGATTGGGTTGGGAATGTTGTCTGCTGAGGCAATCTGTCCCGCAACTGCTGTAACTAGCCCTTGGTACCTCGGATCCTGGGACCGTACTAGATGGCTCCAAATACCATGACCCCAGGAGCAAACTTGTTGTGCCCCTCTGAAATATATGGCTACAACCAGATCGCCGCTGTATTCGTCGACGATGTTCATGCAGGCTAGTGCAGCACAGCAATCCATCAGTCTACATCTACGTCCACACTGATACTCTGCAAATCAGACTTAAGTGTCTGGCAGAGGGTTTACTGAACCATCTTCAAAATAATTCTCTGTTATTCCAGACTCGAACAATGTGCAGTAAAAACGAACACCTATGTCTTTCTGTGCAAACTCCGAATTATCTTATTTTATAATGATGATCTTTTCTCCCTATGTAGGTCGGCGTGAACAAAATATTTTCGCATTCGAAGGAGAAACTTGGTGATTCAAATTTCGTGATAAGATCCCGCCGAAACAAAAATGCCTTTGTTTTAATGATGTCCGAACTCATATCCTGTATCGTATCTGTCACACTGTCTCCCCTATTTCTCTATAATTCAAAACGTTCTGCTCTTCTTTGAAGGATCCGAGACCACGCAGCAGTGCTCCAAAAGAGGATGGACAAACTTAGTGTAGGCAGTCTCTTTAGTAGACCTCTTGCATTTTATGTTCTGCCAATAAAACGCAGTCTTTGGTTCGCCTTCCCCTCAACATTATCTGTGTGTCTTCTCCAATTAGAGTTGTTCGTAATTGTAATTCCTGGGTATTTAATTGACTTTACTGCCTTTAGATTTGACTGATTTACCGTGTAACCGAAGTTTAACGGATTCCTTTTAGCCCTCAGATAGCCGGCCGCAGTGGCCGAGAGTTCTAGGCGCTTCAGTCCGGAACCGCGCGACTGCTACGGTTGCAGATTCGAATCCTGCCTGGGGCATGGATGTGTGTGATGTCCTTAGGTTAGTTAGGTTTAAGTAGTTCTAAGTTCTAGGGGACTGATGACCTCAGAAGTTAAGTCCCATAGTGCTTAGAGCCATTTGAACCATTTTGTAATGCAGCTAGAGGTAGCCCTGTTCCTTGTGGCGTGATTTGCAAATACTGAATCGCAAACTGCGGCGGCTTACTTAAACTGCTGAGTGAAATTGAATGCAAGTGAACATACTTTCTCTTTACTCATTCTTATCATGTCAACACTGACCCACAATATTCTAGTGCAACGCAATCTGACTGCTCAAAAAAGGATGACAAGACTTCAAATAATTAATTCAAAAGCATAGCCCTGACTATAAGGAAATCTTAACAACAACCTATACATTTCATTAAGCACTTACCTCACAAAAATCTTCATTACGCGAACTACTGCAATACAGAGAGCGTCAATACTGCCAGCTAAATAAAAGATTCTAACTCCTAAAGCTACTAACTACTAATAGACATGTGGTTAGCAAAGGAAAGATTTTGTTGCAACTCAAATAATGTATTTTTTACCTTAATGAGGTGACATCCAGTTGAGGCACAAACATAAATCGTCATTGACATCTAGTACAAATGTATATAATCATGCCAGAATGAGATTTTCACTCTGCAGCGGAGTGTGCGCTGATATGAAACTTCCTGGCAGATTAAAACTGTGTGCCCGACCGAGACTCGAACTCGGGAACTTTGCCTTTCGCGGGCAAGTGCTCTACCAACTGAGCTACCGAAGCACGACTCACGCCCGGTACTCACAGCTTTACTTCTGCCAGTATCTCGTCTCCTACCTTCCAAACTTTACAGAAGCTCTCCTGCGAACCTGCAGAACTAGCACTCCTGAAAGAAAGGATATAGCGGAGACATGGCTTAGCCACAGCCTGGGGGATGTTTCCAGAATGAGATTTTCACTCTGCAGCGGAGTGTGCGCTGATATGAAACTTCCTGGCAGATTAAAACTGTGTGCCCGACCGAGACTCCGCTGCAGAGTGAAAATCTCATTCTGGAAACATCCCCCAGGCTGTGGCTAAGCCATGTTTCCGTTATATCCTTTCTTTCAGGAGTGCTAGTTCTGCAGGTTCGCAGGAGAGCTTCTGTAAAGTTTGGAAGGTAGGAGACGAGATACTGGCAGAAGTAAAGCTGTGAGTACCGGGCGTGAGTCGTGCTTCGGTAGCTCAGTTGGTAGAGCACTTGCCCGCGAAAGGCAAAGGTCCCGAGTTCGAGTCTCGGTCGGGCACACAGTTTTAATCTGCCAGGAAGTTTCATATCAGCGCACACTCCGCTGCAGAGTGAAAATCTCATTCTGGAAACATCCCCCAGGCTGTGGCTAAGCCATGTCTCCGCTATATCCTTTCTTTCAGGAGTGCTAGTTCTGCAGGTTCGCAGGAGAGCTTCTGTAAAGTTTGGAAGGTAGGAGACGAGATACTGGCAGAAGTAAAGCTGTGAGTACCGGGCGTGAGTCGTGCTTCGGTAGCTCAGTTGGTAGAGCACTTGCCCGCGAAAGGCAAAGGTCCCGAGTTCGAGTCTCGGTCGGGCACACAGTTTTAATCTGCCAGGAAGTTTCATATCAGCGCACACTCCGCTGCAGAGTGAAAATCTCATTCTGGAAACATCCCCCAGGCTGTGGCTAAGCCATGTCTCCGCTATATCCTTTCTTTCAGGAGTGCTAGTTCTGCAGGTTCGCAGGAGAGCTTCTGTAAAGTTTGGAAGGTAGGAGACGAGATACTGGCAGAAGTAAAGCTGTGAGTACCGGGCGTGAGTCGTGCTTCGGTAGTTCAGTTGGTAGAGCACTTGCCCGCGAAAGGCAAAGGTCCCGAGTTCGAGTCTCGGTCGGGCACACAGTTTTAATCTGCCAGGAAGTTTCATATCAGCGCACACTCCGCTGCAGAGTGAAAATCTCATTCTGGAAACATCCCCCAGGCTGTGGCTAAGCCATGTCTCCGCTATATCCTTTCTTTCAGGAGTGCTAGTTCTGCAGGTTCGCAGGAGAGCTTCTGTAAAGTTTGGAAGGTAGGAGACGAGATACTGGCAGAAGTAAAGCTGTGAGTACCGGGCGTGAGTCGTGCTTCGGTAGCTCAGTTGGTAGAGCACTTGCCCGCGAAAGGCAAAGGTCCCGAGTTCGAGTCTCGGTCGGGCACACAGTTTTAATCTGCCAGGAAGTTTCATATCAGCGCACACTCCGCTGCAGAGTGAAAATCTCATTCTGGAAACATCCCCCAGGCTGTGGCTAAGCCATGTCTCCGCTATATCCTTTCTTTCAGGAGTGCTAGTTCTGCAGGTTCGCAGGAGAGCTTCTGTAAAGTTTGGAAGGTAGGAGACGAGATACTGGCAGAAGTAAAGCTGTGAGTACCGGGCGTGAGTCGTGCTTCGGTAGCTCAGTTGGTAGAGCACTTGCCCGCGAAAGGCAAAGGTCCCGAGTTCGAGTCTCGGTCGGGCACACAGTTTTAATCTGCCAGGAAGTTTATATAATCATGAATAATATTCAATCTCCAGCTCGAACATGTACAGATCGTTAGCGCACGCTAACACTTCAGACCTCTACCCTCCATCAATGCTAACTTCTCACATTTAACATCCATCACTGCTGGCTGTTCATCTCCAACTCAACAGTACTTCCATACTGCTGTCGACTACTTTCCAACTGCCCAACACTACTGGCGATTAACTTCCAACAACGAGTCCGACCAGCCACAGAGTCTGTTACAAAGAAAGCGCAGTCAGAGATCCAATGCAAAGCGCTACACAGGGCTGCCAACACAGAAGCAGCGCACTTACAATACGACGCCATCCATCAGTGGTCCATGCTTCGCTGTCTCGGCACGCAGTAGTTTTATGTTACGAAGTTAACGGCAGCCTACGCAAGCACTGTAATTTACTCTTGCGGCTGCTGCTGGTCTCCGGCCGATTGTGCGTAATGACGCAGAATGTTGCGGGGAGTCCATTGCTTGATCTCGGAGGGCAGGCACAGGTGTGACAGCGTTTACGGTGTGCCTGGTGTCCATTACGACAGGCTTCTGTTGTGGCGGTCAGACCTTGACGACGGGAGTGCCTGGCCTGACGTTCCCACACAAACCAGCGTTAGGCCGAGTACCCCACAAATCTGGATATTGCTCCATTCGACCAACTGGCAAATGATGACTCTGCCGCATACTAGTACACAGCATCTCCGTGTTCGTCCCAGTGATCATTCAACATCTGACACTGTTCGCGCTGTTCGTGTACCGTACCAGGCCTACTAACAGCACTAAACAGGAACACCACTAACACACTCTAGTGGGTGTACTACCTTTCAGAGAGAATTGCAACTGCACTACTGGTCATTAAAATTGCTACATCGAGAAGAAATGCAGATGATAAACGGGTATTCATTGGACAAATATATTATACTAGACCTGACATGTGATTACATTTTCACGCAATTTGGGTGCATAGATCCTGAGAAATCAGTACCCAGAATAACCACCTCTGGCCGTAATAACGGTCTTGATACGCCTGAACATTGAGTCAAACAGAGCTTGAATGGCATGTACAGGTACAGCTGCCAATGCAGCTTCAACACGATACCACAGTTCATCAAGAGTAGTGACTGGCATATTGTGACGATCCAGTTGCTCGGCCACTATTGACCACACGATTTCAATTGGTGAGAGATCTGGAGAATGTGCTGGCCAGGGCAGCAGTCGAAATTTTCTGTATCCAGAAATGCCCGTACAGAACCTGCAACATGCCTTCGTGCATTATCCTACTGAAATGTAGGGTTTCGCAGGGATCGAATGAATGGTAGAGCCACATCTGAAATGTAACGTCCACTGTTCAAAGTGGCGTCAATGCGAACAAGAGGTGATCGAGACGTGTAACCAATGGCACCCCATACCATCACGTCGGATGATACGCCAGTATGGCGATGACGAATACACGCTTCCCATGTGCGTTCACCGCGATGTCGCCAAACAGGGATGCGACCATCATGATGCTGTAAACAGAACCTGGATTCATCCGAAAGAATGACGTTTTGCCATTCGTGCACCCAGGTTCGTCGTTGAGTACACCGTCACAGGCGCACCTGTCTGTGATGCAGTGTCAAGGATAACCGCTGCCATGGTCTCCGAGCTGATAGTCCATGCTGCTGCAAACGTTGTTGTTAGCAAACGTCCCCATCTGTTGACTCAGGGATCGAGACGTGGGTGCACGATCCGTTACAGTCATGCGGATAAGATGCCTGTCATCTCGACTGCTAGTGATACGAGGCCGTTGGGATCTAGCACGGCGTTCCGTATTACCTTCCTGAACTCACCGATTCCATATTCTGCTAACAGTCATTTGATCTCGACCAACGCGAGCAACAATGTCGCGATACGATTAACCGCAATCGCGATAGGCTAGAATCCGACCTTTATCAAAGTCGGAAACGTGATGGTACGAATTTCTCCTCCTCACACGAGACATCACAACAACGCTTCACCAGGCAACGCCGGTCAACTGCTGTTTTTTGTATGAGAAATCGGTTGGAAACTTTCTTCATGTCAGCACGTTGTAGGTGTCGCCACCGGCGCCAACCTTGTGTGAATGCTCTGAATAGCTAATCACTTGCGTATCAGAGCACCTTCTTCCTGTCGGTTAAATTTAGTTTCTATAGCACGTCATCTTCGTGGTGTAGGAATTTTAATGGCTAGTAGTGTATAATAATTTACATACCACCAAGTGGTGTATATGGGTACAAAGTTAAATTGACCGTCGAACAGACTTCTGAATCCTTCACAGACTTCTGAACCCTTCACTTTGTTTGTCAGGCAGTCTTTATTACAGTCTCCGATTACACAAACTGTTTCCTTACTGGTTTAGGGCATTACACCGTAACTCTTCAACTGAAGTACAATGCGCAATAGAATTAAAAGAGCACTTATTTGAAGCCGCGTGATTACCATCAGTTCGGACGCTTAAGTTTGAAATTTGTCTCAAAGGTGTGTACAACCTTCCTCTGTAACGGTGTAAAAGCGTGGCGGCCTGCGACATCACCCACAAACTCGGCGACGCCTCAAAGAGCAAGGTGTCGACACTTGTGGAAAAAAAAGGGCCACAGCTCAGAAGTTCATTTGATGTGCAAGGCTGGTTAATGATGTCAAACTGCCCTCAGGTTTCACCACAGCTCTGCCCAACGCTACCGTGGATGTGTCACACGATGGAAAGGTCGTCACAGTTTCTTTTACGCACATTTCACCACTTCTTTTGACGCCTCTGCGATGGAGGTCAGAACCGCGACGCTCGGAGTTGAAACCACGCGGTTTTCACATCAGTGGCCGAGGAGAACATTCCAGACACACCGCTCCCCAGAATCGGCACGAAAAGGCCGCAGGGGGGGGGGGGGGTCATAAAAGGCCTTTCCCTGGGGCGTTGATTCCCACGCATTCCGCAGTCGAAAACGACAGTTCGCAGTGCGACGGGCAACAGGGACACGTTCTTCACAGCCTTTGACACTGCTGACACCCTCGGGCGTTCCAACCCTTTTCTAAAGACATTGTCGGGCTACATCGCCATCGCACGTGATCGCTTTCGTTTGGAGTCTTCACCATACACTTCATTTTGTAACACATTGGTTTCACTAGCAGTTTTCCCAAGTTCCATCTGAGACTTAACGACAGTTCGTTGCTTTATTATTGCACTTACCATTTTACCTGAAAAAAAAAGCTCTTAGTCGGACCAGAGCCGCGGCAGCAGTGATTTGTCTTCAGATATCAGAGATGCTTTATTCGACTGAGAAGACTTCACGCTTCACAGCAATTGGTTGTTCATGTTTGGCGCATGTATACCTACACTGTGACAGTGTCAGTTCCGTTATTTTATAGCCACACCTCGGGTACCGTGAAACAACATAAAGAAACCTTATTGTCTCTGTCGCTATCCTCTTAGCACTGCGGAACCCCTCACTATGTCCCTGCTGTAGGCTACGGCGGTCTGCCCTAACACTCTGTGTGTTGACCGGAGCTCTTGACGTGGTGCAGCTTTTCTCGTGAACGCCATCTGTTTTTCAGCGGAGAGATAGTCACACTTCATCTGCCAAAGCGTTATAGTCTATGTATTCGGCTGTTGCAGGAAAAGATGTGTGTCACAGCGGTGCGACTGAATTGTCAACGCTGAAGTGTAAAACTGGACCAACTTGCTATTCACGGAGCGGCACGTGTACTGGTTGATCACTACGATCTCGAAAATTTATGGACAGCAATAGTCTTTTGGTTTAATATCCTCCTTATATACGACCACTAACGTCGCAAGAAAGGCACCTGCTAAATACCACCTTAGAAGGTCTGTATTGCCCTAAATATAGATCTTTTGGTTTGACAACTTTAAGTACTAAAATGATGTTTTCCGTCAAGTCAGCAATGAATTCTATGTCTTTTATGAAACCTCTAGTTATGTTTTCTCATTTGCTTTAATCTTATGTCACGGATGCAGCGTTTGTTGTTTGTGAAAAAATAATGTCCACATTGTCCTTTGTTGTCGTTTATATTCAAAATCATAAATCAGACCCTCACCACACCATATCAAAAACATTATCTGGACGTTTTAGTCACATACAGGATGTCAAAACTGTTAAATAGGCCATAATGCATTAATTAGTAGCAGTGTCTCGCGATTTCCACGAAATAAAAATGTAATGAAACATGTTTTTTCGGCCAATTTTGGTTTAAAAAAATACAGAATTTGTTGTGGGACATCGTGGAATATTCCTGCATTAGCCCCTATAGTTTCATGAAGTCCCGATAGGTGGCGTCTCTAACGGAGACGCGTTTCAGACAGAAAGCTGTCATTGAGTTTCTTTTGGCGGAAAACCAGAGCATCGCAGATATTCGTAGGTGCTAGCAGAATGTCTGGGCGCATGGCAGTGAACAAAAGCACGGTGAGTCGTTGGGCGAGGCGCCTGTCACATTCGCAACAAGGACGCTCAAACTTATCCGATCTCCCGCGTGCCGGCCGGCTGCACAAAGCCGTGACTCCCTCAATGTTGTAACGTGCAGACGCTCTCATTCGAGGTGAACGACGTACCGCAATCAAACACCTCAACTGGACGCCTCTGTTGGTAGTGCTGACACTCTCTTTCACCGACTGGGGTACTCAAGTGTGTCTACCCGCTGGGTTCCTTGCCACCTGACAGAAGACCATAACGAGCAATGAAGGATCATCTGTACGGAATTGCTTGCGCATTACTAGGGTAATAGTATCAATGTTTTGCCGAACGTCGTCACAGGCTGTATCGCGTCGTCTTATATTATTTTATTTTCCTATTGTTATTGCTAGAAAAATCTTTATTCAGTCGGTCGTCGAAATTTTGAAATAAAAGTTATTGTGGATGTCGCGTTATAAATATTTCGCGTGAAGCGCTGTTGCGACACAGGCAAAGATCAATTGTGGAAACCAAGCCACTGAATATTATAAATAGTGTTATTAAAGAATACGGCCGACTGAGTACACAAATAAGAGGGCACGTACATTCGCGAATGAGTGGTAAAAAAAAAGCGTTAATACTTGTAGGAAATGAGTCTTAAATACAGTTACGCTTGTACACTCTGAAATGTATGCGAACATACGAACGGGATAGAGGTACGTACATTTTGAGTGCAATCATTCCCCGTGACCTGGATAAAAGGAATTACAATTAAATGTATTTATTCATCTTAGAACGTAAATTCGTGGACTTCGAAATTAAATGAAAAGAAAGACTGCAGGTTCTGAATGTCGCGGCAAATATATTGAAATTGACGGTAGCGGCCACGAAAGAAAAAATATGAACACATTCACGTACCTCTATTGTTCAACAGCGTAGCCGTGAAGATCGTCGCCTCCATCTAAATTCTCTGCATAAAATTAAAATAATAGTAATAATTTTCCAGAGTTTCAGGAGCTGGGACCCATGGTACCACAAAAGACGAAATCGCTCTGCTTAAAAATCACTTTCATTATTTAACCCAATTTTATCAGTAAGAAATGGCACACAACGTCTTAACACTAGGACAGGATAACAGCGAAAGGTAACATTCTAAAATTAATAAACGAAGAGCGTAAGGCTTCTTTTGTTCAGTAAATGCTTTACGCATTAATCTCTGGTAGTGGAATTAGTGTCTATTCATAAAAAAAAAAGTATAATTCTTTTACAAGGCGATGAAACATGGGTTCATCACATCGAACCGGAAACTAATTGGCATTCCATGGAGTGGAGCCACACCACCTCTTCTCCGAAGAAAAAGTTCAAAGCCTCATCATCAGCCGATAAAGTCATTGTGACTATCTTCTGGGACTCTGAAGCGGATATTCTGTTTGATATCCTCCCTTAGGTGCAAGGATCAATTCTGAAGTGTATTGTGCTAGCCTCAGGAAATTGAAGAAACGGCTTCAGCGTGTTCGTCGCCACAAAAATGTAAACATTCTCCTTCTCCCTGAAAACTTAAGGCATCACGCAAGTCTGCGCACCCGAGAGGAGCTGGCAAAACTTCATTGGACTGTTCTTCCTCATCCACCTTACAGTCTGGATCTCGCAACTTCCGACTGCCACCTGTTTGACCCAACGAAGGACACGCTCCGTGGGAAGCAGAACGTGGATGATGAAGAGGTTATTCATACAGCAAGAAGTTGCAGGCCCTCCCAGTAATTTGGCGTAAGACCGCCGCATTGAACGGGGATTCTGTTGAAAAACAGAGTTTGTAGCCAAAATAGTGAGGAATAATATCGTGTGTTGTAATCCCGAATAAAACCTATCCGCTTTCAGAAAAAAAATATGCTGCATTAATTATTGATCCCCCTCGTACTTTTAATTCATATGATTATCATCCAAGAACTACGACCCAAATGGTATTCACAATTACTGGCATGCCACAATGTCAAAACTGAACTACTAAGCCAACGGAATTACGTCCTATTTAAGGAAAGGGATAATAATAAATAGACTGAAATACGATTTTGGAAAGCGGAAATTTGGTATCGTCCAAAGATCGTGGTGTTGTACGAAATACGGTAAGTCACATTGATGCCAAAGACGTCAGCGGTGTCTCCCTGCAGTCTGCACCGACGAATGGGAGGCGCCAAAGACACACCAGCTCCTCAGCGCCGCCACCGAACGGAGACGCCGATGTATAACCCAGCGGGGAAAGGCTCTGCCCAGTTCATGACCTCTGATCAAGAAGAGACCATCGATTATTTAGGACTCATACCTTAGAATGTACTGTCATTACGAACCTTGTGAACTTAGTATGTCAAAAGAAGAGCTTTGTAAATGTGGACCACAAATGATGCTCTAATATTCAAAGACAGTTGTAAATATTCGGCACATTCCTCTGGTAATGGATTGCATTAAGTTAAGTAAATCGTTTTATCTCTGTTGTAATAATGCGAACTAATATTTCATATGTTGAAGTTTCGACCAACCAACACCCAGAGCAATCAAAGAACCCACAGTTATGACCCAATGATTGAGATTTCGGCAGGGCATAATAGAAAACATGGACAATAAAAACTTTTAAACTACTAATTATCTCTAACAAAACAGACAGCATAGAATTCGGTGAAGATAATCAATCAAATGAGAAATATTGTGGAGGAAAGGGAATTAAAATACCTGCGAAACGGTTTTGTAGTCCTGTTGTGTAAAATATTCCAGAGGTAAAACTGATGCCTATTCCCATCTCGGGGCATTTACTACTCGCGAGGAGCTATCAGCCAAAAAGAAACGCTTTTTAGGATGAGAACGTGAAACGTTAGACCGTTAAGGCACTGTGAAATTCATGAAACTCTAAAGGTACAAATGATAACAGTGTCGATGGATATTTTACTAATCAGAAAGATAGGATGGAGAGGAATAATTTTGATCATATAATTATTCATATTCATATTGGGATAGGTAACGGTAGAAAGATTAATGAGTAAGGAAATAAGAGACAGATTGAAATAAAATTGGTTGTCAAGACACAGACATCCGACAGACGTTGTAATCATGATAATATATACACTAGCTACACATGTGCGCGGCAGTGTACTTGAAAAAAATGTATGAGAATATTAATTACCTCACAGAATATGCCAAGGGAATGAGAATTTAATCATAATGGGACACTGGAATTCACTCACAAGTGACGGTACGTAACAGAAGATAAAGGTAGAGTTTGATTTAAGTAAGTGAACTGAAAACAGATAAAGATGAGTAGAAATCGGTGCTGTGCATGGCTAGTCATTGTGAACAAACTTTTCGAGAACCCGCTGAGAAGGGAGAAGGAGTATACTAGGGGATCAGACAAAATATCTGGTTGAGTATATTTTGGTTAAACAGATTCAGGGATCAAGTTTACCTGCAAGTTACCCAATTGCTGACATTGACAATGATCATAAACTTGTACTCATGAAGTGAATGTTAAAATTAAATATGTTAAAAATTTGAACCTAGCAAGTTGGAATAAATAAATAATATCACAGTAAGGAGTTACTGATGTGAGAAAACTACTAAATGGTTTTAACGAAGGTGTTCTACATCAACTGACAAATGCTGAATAGAGGCAACCGGGAAACCGTGTATAAAATGAGAGATACAAGGAATGTAAAGAAGCTGAAAGTAAACAGCATCAATATAGGCCACTCAAAAACGAATTTTTTCGGAAATACAGAAAACTAAAGAAGAACGAATGGAGGTAAGACATCGAGACACACATACAAAACTGAATCAGGGAAACATAGATGCTACGCTCAGACTAATAAACAGTCATTTTGGAGAACACAAAAAGAGCACGACGATTAGTGATTAAAAATAATCTTAGGCGAGAAAAAGAATACACAACGTGGAAAAATTTTATTGCTGTCCTATAGAAATTATGTCAATTGAAAATTAGAAAATGGTGCGAAAAGCTGACGGGAGCGATATAATACTTTTATCTGAACATCAAAAACTTTTCCACGAATTGGGAAGGAACAAATTCCCAGGTTACATTCATGTCCGAAAGAACAAAAGTGTTGACGATCCATGGCTGTACGAAATACTTTGAATTAATTCGCTGACTGACGTGAGCTGTATCAGCCATAGATTTTCTTCCCAATAATGAAATATGAAAATCTGTGCCGGAATGTGAGTAGAAACCGGACTTTTTGCTTGTCGGGAGCGGTGACCTTAAGTAGTTTGGCTAGCCGTGTACGCTCTTGTGATCGATCCAAACATCCATATGCCACACTGCCTGTATCCTTATAGCGTTATCCACGAAATTATCACCTAATGCTCGCAACACTACTTGGATTCCTGCAACAAGTCGAATAAGGCAACGAAGAATAAAGACTCGTGTTGTTATCATCGTGTCATCAAAGAAGTCGCAGTCACGAATTAATTTAGAAGTAGGAGTATTTCGTACAGCTGTGGACAGTCAACAATATCTGTATTTTCAGAAATGCATGTAAGTATTACAAGCCTAGTCAGGCTCACAACGATTGTGAAATAAAGTTACTTAAATGAACAATTCCATTAGATTTCGAAAACAATGTAATTCTTGAACTTTCAAAACAAAACAAAAAAAGAAGCGATAGTGGATAGTTGTGAATATTACCGAACAGTTTGTCTAGTATCACATGCATCAAAAACACAAGAGTGTGCAATACATCGTATTGTATATGCATGATAGCGATGTTTCTTTTTATCTCTGTTAGCGATCGCCTGGGATTCCAGAGGCGCTACGCGTTCGAAATTTACTGTAAACTGTCTCCCATCTTTCTGTTCTACTCTCTGGTTAAAAGAAATTAAACAAGAATAATGTGGCTATTTTAATAACCGTTCTCTTTTTGTTCTTTCATGCAACTGCAACACACATTATATATTAATATACTGAAGAATGAAATGAAAGACTGTAAGTTAATTAGCAAAGGACGAAGAAGTTCTTAAAGCAAGCAGTATAGCGAAATGGTACAGAACGTGTTGCAATCGTAACCAGCGTGATATCGACTTTATCGATAAAAGGCTGTGTAACTTATTCAGAAAATCTAGAGCTGATTTGATAGAACGACCTATAAGCTATGTTTTTAACCAATCAATAGCTTACCGTGTGTTGTCTGACCGACTTAAATATTTTACAGTCACACTAGCCTATGAAAGTGAAACACCTCTAATTACTGACCCGTTTTACATCTTCCGGTCTTTGCCGATGTTTTTGAGGAATTGGCCTGTGATAGAATATTGATACATTTTCGACAGCAAGCATTGTTAACTGCCTTTATCTTTTGTAAAAAAAATACTCCACAAATAAAGTTATAGAAGAACTGATAAATAAAATCCTAATGAAAAGAAACAATAAATTAGTCTGTTCGTATGTTCTGTAATGGCACAAAAGCCTTTGATGGTATGGGCAGCAAAATTCAGATCATGGGAAACCATGAAGAAATAAGTGTTAATGGAACAGACTGCAGCCGCACTTGTTTTGCTGATCTGATGACAATAAGTTGGACAATGTTGGAAGGAGAGAAATTTTTGTGTCTCAGAAGAAATTATGAAGGGCGTCCCACAGGACTCAATTTTGGATTCACTCATATTATTTATACATGTGAATGACATTCCACTTAACATTCATCAAGCAGAACTGGTACTTTTGCAGACAGTAGTAGCGTTATAATGAATCCCATTAAACCGAAAGCAGGAGAAGAGGCTAATGATGTTTTTCAAAGAATTATTAAGTGGTTCTCTGAAGATAAATTCTCCCTAAATTTTGAGAAAACACAATTCTGTACTACAAATAGAGCCACTCCATCAGATGACACAGGACATGAACAGAGGATAGCAGACAGGGCAGGATACTTAGAATTTTTGGGTGCACATGCTGACGAAAAGCTGGACTGGAAGAAGTATATTACTGAGCTATTCAGACAATCGGCAACTTTTGCTCTTCGTATAATCATTTGCCTTGTTAACAAACGAGTCAACTTTTTAACATATTTTGCATATTTCTACTCATTAATGACTTATGAAATATTTTTCAGGGGTAACTCATCTCTTAGAAACAAAGCAGCAGGTGGTCATCTTGACTTGAGGTACCTCTGGAAGGTGTTAGGCATTTCAAGTGCACCATCGATATCGGTCATAAATAATCCGTCACAACCTGAGAAGAATAGTGATTTCCATATCTATAAGACTAGAAAAAAATGACCTTTACCATACACTAATAAAACTGTCAGTGGCTTAGAGAAGAGTTCAATATACAGCATCCAAAATTTATTATTATTTGCCCAATGACATAAAATGTCTGGCAGACAGTAAAGCAAGTTTAACCTAAAACCATTTCTTGTGGACATCTATTATTCCATGGACGAATTTTTATTTAACAACTGGCAGGCTGTAAAAATTAGTTTTATGCGTAACTGTATGAGATGTACTGAAAAATAATGTGGCAATTGATTTTAAAACTAATAATGCTTAAATAAGCTGTAAACTGACTCATTTTGATAAAATAATTATTCAGATGACCTATAGAACATATAACTAACTGATTATATTGTCTACATCATGTGCAGGTGCAGTTCAACAACAAATGGAAGAATGTAAAAGAAAAAGTTTGAACGTAGGGATTAAAACAATTTTAATTATGCTAAAGTTATACACAGTTAACAGACTGAAAGGAAATTAGTGTGAAAAAATGTTGTAGTCACGGTAGAATTTGGTGAATTTTTGTGCAGAACATTGGAGAACGAACCAAACAAGTGCAAAAATGGCTTGGTGTGCTTGTAAGATAAGAAAGAGTTTCCACATATCTGTTTGCGATGTGTGTGGAAAGGAATGTTTATAATCAGTGTAAATTACCAGTTTTGGCTTATAGCAGGGAATCATGGACTTTTAATGCTAAACTGTTCAAAAATTGAAGGATTGCTTAGCGAGACGTAGAGTGAGAGTGTTGTGAATGACTAACAGAATGGTGTGGATGAAGCAGTTATGGCTGTAATAAAAAAGAAATGGTGATGGATCGAGGTAGCTGTCTAGTGATTTCCAAAAGATAAGAGAAAATGAAGCTGGCGTCATAACGGTTTTTGTGTAGCATGGAGAGATTCAGGATAACTGTTAAAGGAACAACTATCATCAAACTTTCTCGATTGTCTTACTAGCTGATTTCGTGCTTCCTGTCCATAACGTGGATTTCGTTTCATATTGCGCCTAATTTTCCGAAAAGAAAATTGGTTAATACAAAAACCACATCACGAAACAATCATTGGTTTCTTCTTTGACCACCCTGAATTGGCATATATTAGATTTTCAAAGCAATGGCTGTTGTCGCGTAATATAAAATTATTGTAACTTGCTTCTAGGCACCGTAGAAACGGAATGAGTCTAATCCGAGTGAACAGAATCTGACTTTGAGACTGGTACATTAAAGTCCAATCCAGTTGTTTTTTGACGTTATCTTCTTTTAAGGCAATGTACTTTGCTCGTAATTTTTCCACATAGTCCATTCCCTCCCTGGAGTACTATTTTGGAAGGGCCGTAGAATACCCATCCACGGCTGGTGCCATAACGTCCTCATTGGAATCAGAACACTTCCTGAGTCTAATGTTTTAAGATGAGGGAATGCGTGAGGAAAACATTTTGTGTCATTACTCACTAATTTCAATATTAGCAACTACGCTTACTAGCGATAGAGGGTAAGAGTATTTCATTCACCACTCTACATTAAAGTGGTACAAACTAAATTTATTCTAACCAGACCAGCGCATACTGTTTCTGAATTTGACAAATGCCATTTGGGCACGTAGGGAGTGCGTCTAAAACCGATTAACTGGGTCTTACTTCGCTACTGAAACAAATACGTATACAGTAACATCACGTATTTAATTTGTTCCTGTGTGTTAACCGAGGACACGTTTCCTGTCATTCGAGCAGGTTGTGTGGTCTGGTTACTGAAGATCGTTCCTTAACAGTACGGGTGAAATCTTTAATTTTCCTACGGTTTCACACGCGAAAAGTTACTGCGGCTGGATATACTGTTATAAGTAATTTCGCCTTGTTCCCCCGGCGACAGCACTTGGTTAGTATTGCATATTCAGTACATCAGTCGTCGCGTGTGGCGTAGAAATAACGCTTACTTGACTGCTTGGTCAATCAGTTGTTTATCTGACGTGAGAGGTCAGAGACAGATAAGTGGATTCTCGATTCTCACTAACACGTGCTCGTTCAGTTGCTAATCATGCACTAAAGTGTTTCACTAATGAGACAGTGCATGGCATCGAACATTAAGGAAATATACTAAAATGTATTAAGACAGCAAAAGATGTATTTTGTATCCCAATGAAACAACAAGTTATTCATTACCAGTCACTATATATTTATATCCACGACGCGTTTAGAATGTTTAAACCTCCATCTTCAGTTAGATTTACATGTTTTTGTACGACGTGAGTGCTGTGTTACGATTTTGGGGTAACCTGTGGCACTGTCTCAGATGGCCACAAGCTCCGTTGTCTGTCGTAATACGTTACATATAAACTGTCATATCACATATAAACTTTTATACTCTGTAAATTAAGTACGACAATTCTCACGCTTCGCGAAGTTACTTACATAACTTTGGGAAACAAGGCAATTCCTCAAAATAGGTTCAATCCTGCAGTTATTGTATACAACAAGAAAAACTACAGAAGAGCATAGAGTTATGATGCTCCTACCCATAATGCACAAGGTAGTCACTATATTTATCACCAACGGCATTAAAAAACAATAGATTTTAGTGACGCAGAAGAACGGCTGTCTTTACAAGTGTATGAAGCCAGTGCATCATTTACAAGCCGTGAACGACACTGTCTAAGGGTACAATGAGAACCATTTCATCTATGGTTCCACGGATTGAGAGACAGCTTTTGACTAGGTTTCAGCAAGGGCTATCCTAGGTATAACGGTTCTCTTTTAGTATTCTATATTGATTTTACGCTTTTTGATACTACCAAAGGTAAGAGGTTAGCATTAATTATTTTCTTTACGTAGGTGAAACCGTTATAAGCAGAGTATCTTATAGGAGGCCAAAATAAATGTTTGTTTTTAATTTAAATGAGCGCCAGGCTCCCTACAAGATTATCATAACTGATTTTCATCTAAATACAGTCAAGGCCAAAGTTCACAGATTTACGACAAATGGTATCTCTGAACTCTCGCAAAATTAACTCATGGAACTATTCAGCTTTAAATTAAATAATGTTTTGAAATGATTTTATAACTTCTGCTCTTGTGGAAAGCTGTAAGGTAAGTTAATATTAAGTCCACCGCGTAATGGCGGCCTATTGTTGCCAGTCAGCGATCACTGCTGTCGTCTTCTTGATAGCTGAAAAATACTGATTATTCTCTCGTTTCAATTAAAACATTACGATTAGTGGCTGGCATGTTGTTGAAGTAATACAATGAACTCAGTTTTACACATATATTTCTATCAATAACCTGATACACACATTTTTTTTCGTCTAATCGAAAGAACAAAAAGGACATCTGCTAGCGTTTAACGCTACACACAATCTCTATCTAACAATAGTAACATGAGAATCAGAAACAACAGAAGAGAGAGTAACAATTTATCTTTTCCATCTTCTATAGCTATACAAAGATATGAATGTTTTATTTCACCATATTCTTTACTGTGATATTGTGTATCATCGTTATTGTCTTTCCCTACCGTCGTATCGAGTTTATAGTTTTTGTAAATAATTTTATATTATTTCACAACTGACTTTCAGTCTGGTCTGTTTGGTCTTATTCAATATTTTTATACACACTTCACACGTATTATTCTTAAATACCGCAAAAGGGACACTATGTAGGCTTTCAGAAGCTAGACGCTAATTCCGTTCAGGTTACCACACTGAAGAATATATTCGCCATTGATACAGATTTCATTAGAATTTGTCAGTACAAAGGAAAATTCAGAACTGAATAACGAGTCAGCCGTGGGGGTTCGACACTGAATAAATACGAGTTATAGCAACACATGTCAATAATATTTGTTTTGCTGGTGACTCTGTACTGTTTGCTTCTACTGCAGATAATCATCAACTCATTCATACATAAAATTATGCATCGTATTTCATTGAAGAAGAGCTCTCAGAGATATGTAAAAAACCAAGGTACACTCATGTTCAGAAAAAAAAGGCTTGAACGACTAGAGATAGGACGTTCATATTCACAGGGTATGTACATTAGTATGTTCTCCAGAAATGGTTAGCATTTGAACCATGTCAGCCTGCGGGTTCAATGTCAACATCGACATTGCAGCGCAACACCAGTCACCGGCAAAATGTGTCTGCGGGTGGCGTTGTCACTATAAACCGAAGGTAATGGATTAGTGCGACTTGAGAAGACGTTCAGGATGTCTCGCAGACGTATGAGCGAACCGTACCGTCAAATCAGTGTGTCTGAAAGAGGGTGCATTATTGACATGAGAAAATATGATGCATCCATCGGGAAATTTGCTGCTCATTTGGGACGGAGTGTGTCGGCAGTGCAACGGGTGTATGCTTAGGACAGGTCATCGACTCTGGCGCTTCAGTGAACCGTGTAACCGGGGCTGACAGTCCGTCGAGGCTTATTACGGCATGGGTTACGCGCGCGTCGTCCACTTCTCCGCCTACCCCTCACGAATGTGTAGAAACATACTAGACGATAATGGTGCGTGGATCGATGTCACTGGATATAGGAATGGCATCAGATAGTGTTTTCAGACGAATCCAGGTTATGTTTGTTTGAAAATAATGGCTGCATTTTGGTTCGCCGCAGACGGGGAGCGGCTTCACAGTGACTGCATTCGCGCAAAGAAATACAGCGTCACCTCAAGGCCTTATGGCGTAGGGTGCTAATGGGTACAACCACAAATCACAGTTGGTGCGTGTCCAGCGTGCTGTGACCAGTGTGAGATACGTGAATAACAAGCTGCGACCCGCACCCATATCCTTCTGCACAACATCCCAGACACCATTTTTCAGCAAGATAATGCACGACCGGCGCCTTGTCACGGTCTGTGCGACTCCCCCCGCCGGAGGTTCGAGTCCTCCCTCGGGCATGGGTGTATGTGTTGTCCACAGCGTAAGTTAATATACACTCCTGGAAATGGAAAAAAACACATTGACACCGGTGTGTCAGACCCACCATACTTGCTCCGGACACTGCGAGAGGGCTGTACAAGCAATGATCACACGCACGGCACAGCGGACACACCAGGAACCGCGGTGTTGGCCGTCGAATGGCGCTAGCTGCGCAGCATTTGTGCACCGCCGCCGTCAGTGTCAGTCAGTTTGCCGTGGCATACGGAGCTCCATCGCAGTCTTTAACACTGGTAGCATGCCGCGACAGCGTGGACGTGAACCGTATGTGCAGTTGACGGACTTTGAGCGAGGGCGTATAGTGGGCATGCGGGAGGCCGGGTGGACGTACCGCCGAATTGCTCAACACGTGGGGCGTGAGGTCTCCACAGTACATCGATGTTGTCGCCAGTGGTCGGCGGAAGGTGCATGTGCCCGTCGACCTGGGACCGGACCGCAGCGACGCACGGATGCACGCCAAGACCGTAGGATCCTATGCAGTGCCGTAGGGGACCGCACCGCCACTTCCCAGCAAATTAGGGACACTGTTGCTCCTGGGGTATCGGTGAGGACCATTCGCAACCGTCTCCATGAAGCTGGGCTACGGTCCCGCACACCGTTAGGCCGTCTTCCGCTCACGCCCCAACATCGTGCAGCCCGCCTCCAGTGGTGTCGCGACAGGCGTGAATGGAGGGACGAATGGAGACGTGTCGTCTTCAGCGATGAGAGTTGCTTCTGCCTTGGTGCCAATGATGGTCGTATGCGTGTTTGGCGCCGTGCAGGTGAGCGCCACAATCAGGACTGCATACGACCGAGGCACACAGGGCCAACACCCGGCATCATGGTGTGGGGAGCGATCTCCTACACTGGCCGTACACCACTGGTGATCGTCGAGGGGACACTGAATAGTGCACGGTACATCCAAACCGTCATCGAACCCATCGTTCTACCATTCCTAGACCGGCAAGGGAACTTGCTGTTCCAACAGGACAATGCACGTCCGCATGTATCCCGTGCCACCCAACGTGCTCTAGAAGGTGTAAGTCAACTACCCTGGCCAGCAAGGTCTCCGGATCTGTCCCCCATTGAGCATGTTTGGGACTGGATGAAGCGTCGTCTCACGCGGTCTGCACGTCCAGCACGAACGCTGGTCCAACTGAGGCGCCAGGTGGAAATGGCATGGCAAGCCGTTCCACAGGACTACATCCAGCATCTCTACGATCGTCTCCATGGGAGAATAGCAGCCTGCATTGCTGCGAAAGGTGGATATACACTGTACTAGTGCCGACATTGTGCATGCTCTGTTGCCTGTGTCTATGTGCCTGTGGTTCTGTCAGTGTGATCATGTGATGCATCTGACCCCAGGAATGTGTCAATAAAGTTTCCCCTTCCTGGGACAATGAATTCACGGTGTTCTTATTTCAATTTCCAGGAGTGTAAGTTGGATTAAGTAGTGTGTAGGCTTAGGGACCGATGACCTAAGTAGTTTGGTCCATAAGACCTTACCACAAATTTCCAATTTTTACAATGCATGAACACATGCCTTCTTGGTGTCACAGGATGTCAGCCTTTTGCCCTGGCCTGCCAGATCACCGGACTTGTCTCCAATCGAAAATGTGTGGAATGTAGTGAAACGAGGTTGCAGCACTGTGGCCGAATGCCAGCCATCAAAGCTGAACTTTGGAACCAGGTGAATGCAGTTTGGATGGCTGTACCACAGGACGCCATTCGCGCCTTATAAGCATCGATGCCATCACGCATGGGACAACTTATTAGGACCCTTGTGCCAGCTAGGCAACAGGACACATGCTGAACCGAGGTGTGTGAAATGCTAATCATTTCGCGGTCTAAGGCGCTGCAGTCATGCACTGTGCGGCTGGTCCAGGCGGGGGTTCGAGTCCTCCCTCGGGCATTGGTGTGTGTTTGTCCTTAGGATAATTTAGGTTAAGTAATGTGTAAGCTTAGGGACTGATCACCTTAGCAGTTAAGTCCCATAAGATTTCACACATTTTTGCTAATTATTTCTGCAGAACATACTAATGTACATGTTCTGTGAATTCTCCAGTCGTTCAAGGCGTTATTTTTTTCTCAACATGAGTTTATACGTTAACGTAAGACGAAGATGTCATAACAGCTTGATCTGAGTACGGTATTAACAATAAACTGTCAGTATATGGCTTAATGATATTCACACTTTTTCCATTTAAATTTAAACGAGTAAATTGGTAGGATAGCTGATACTTTGACAAAAAGCTGCTATCTACTCAGTTTCACCACATAGCTGCTGTTTATTTGCTGTTGTTAGCTTAATATTTACTTGAATATAGTGGAAATTTTCAAAAAAGAATAACTGACTCTAATTTACATGCATTGAATTTAAAAGCCAGGGTGATCTGACGCAGTGTGAGGATTTATCACACGACAAAATTTCAAAAGAAATCTTAATTGCTACATTACATTCAATCATTATAAAAGAGGTATAAACAAAACTCCCAACGAGCTAAACTCTGACATGGTTAGATATATGTTTTACTACAACAGAATTCTGTGATTTGAATAACTTTTAAAGGGAAAGCAATTAACTGAAGGCGGAATCAGTCTCTGCCCTGCGTAATAGAATGCAAGTTGCTTTTCGCCGGCACCACATAATCGCCGTGTCTCAAAGGCAACAGCAGCTTGTCGGTGGTAAACAACGTTGTGGACGGTTCTGCATGCTACAACACACCAAAATTCCAATTATACACACTCACAAAACTGGTCTCTGTAACATAACAATTGAATACAATGAGATAACCTCCAACAGCACTAACATCTTTAATTTTGTTCTTCGTTATCGTCTTTTTTATTTTTTTCATGTTTTATAAAAAATGACAATTTACTTCAGTTATATTCGAATGCTCGTCCTTTATATTCGTAAACAGTCATCCCATCCACTTCTTTGTTTTTTTTCTTTTTTCCTTTTTTTATTTTTAGTGGGCTTCCCGTCTCTCCTTGCAGCCCTGGCCTTCATCTTCCACGCTTCAGTGCCTTTGATGTGTACGTGCATATCCTGATAAAAAATAATAATACTGAAATGAAGAAATAAATAGGATTTCGTCGTTCTTCCGACTTCATGAAGTATCAAAATTCCTTTAGTAAAGATAAAGGGCGATCTCAATTTAAGCACGTACTACTGTTGGTTAAATAAAATGTATTTCGAGGCCAAGGTCACCAGCATTGTGAAGCCTAATGCAGGACTGTTAACATAGGGGGGTTATGTAGGGATTTTACTAAAGAGGATCAGGTAGTGATTGTGGGTGGGGCTGGTAATAGTATTGATAGGGATGGGGAGTATGACATAGATGGTGACCTGGAAAAGATAGCCACTCAGACTGGCAACACGAATGTGCATTTCGTGGAACTGTTTCAGCGTCACGATCGGCCTAATCTTAATACTTGGGGGTGCACTGATGACAGAAGGCATGAGTCACATTTCAGTGGTGTCGGTGGAGTCTATCAGCAGGACGGGTTTCACTAGACATGGCCAGTACCTCAACAGGTATGGAAAGGGGAGGTTGCCAAAGCTTATAGGTGACAGCATAGGTGGGGGTGGTGGGATCACTCATGGGAAAAATCCGATAGTTGTGGGTGTTAGAGCTGTACCTTTTTTAGATTGAAGTCAGCTGATAGGTATTCCTGCTTAAGGGAAGTCTCTCTAACAAAGAAACCACTTTCGACAAAGCTTAGGTATCCGATTAATGAGGGAATTAGTATATTTCATCAAAATATACAAGGTATTAGAGATAAAGTTAGTGAACTTCTTATAGATGTTGACTCTGAAATTATTGGTATATCCGAACACTTCTTAAATAAGGAGATAATTCAGAGGCTTCCTCTACCAGGATACAGGTTGGCTGGCAGCTTTTCTAGGAGCTCTTTGCGGTGTGTGGGAGTAGCCATGTATGTGAAAAACGGTATCCCATTGGAATCCATTGATGTGTCAAAGTACTGCACTGAAAAGGTGTTTGAATGTTGTGCAGGTGTGGTTAAATTTAGTGGAGCTAAACTTCTTACTGTTGTTATTTATAGATCCCCAGACTCCGATTTCACAACCTTTTTGCTAAAGCTGGAGGAGGTTCTTGGTTCACTTTATAGCAAATACAAAAAGTTAGTTATATGTGGTGACTTCAATATTAATTGTATAAGTGATTGTGCAAGGAAAAAGATGCTGGTAGACCTCTTTAATTCATATAATCTTATGCAAACCGTATTCTTTCCAACGCGAGTGCAAGGGAACAGTAGAACAACCATAGACAATATTTTTGTTCGTTCCTCATTACTAGAAGGGCATTCTGTTAGCAAAAAGGTGAATGACCTTTCAGATCATGATGCATAAATTTTAAGTCTAAAAGATTTTTGTGCTGCAACACATGTTAAATATAGTTACCAACTTTTTAGGAAAGCTGATCCAGTTGCTGTAGAGACTTTTGTAAACCTTATCAAGGAACAAGAGTGACAAGATGTTTATAGTGCTGATACAGTAGACGATAAATATAATGCTTTCCTCAAGACTGTTCTCGTGCTCTTTGAAAGTTGCTTTCCGTTAGAACGTTCAAAACAGGGTACTAGCACAAACAGGCAGCCTGGGTGGCTGACTAAAGGGATAAGAATATCTTGTAGAACTAAGTGGCAATTATATCAAAACGTTAGAAACAGTCACAATCTAAATGCAGCAGCCCATTACAAACAGTATTGTAAGGTGCTTAAAAAAGTTATTAGGAAGGCAAAAAGTATGTGGTATGCAGATAGAATAGCTAAGTCTCAGGATAAAATTAAAGCTTATGGTCAGTCGTAAAGGAAGTGGCTGCTCTGCAGAGACAGGTCAAGGATATAGAATCAGTGCGTAGTGGGAATGTCCGTGTTGCTGATAAGTCGCATATATGTACAGTATTTAATAATCACTTTCTGAATAAAGCAGGTGAACTAAATAGAAACCTAGTCCCAACAGGGAATGATATAGTGCTCGTAGAAAAAAGTGTTCCGAGACTATTACCTGAAATGCTCCCCCATGATACTGACAAGAGGGAGATTGAGTTAATAATTAAATCACTAAAGACCAAGAACTCTCATGGATATGACGGGGTATCTAGCAGAATACTGAAGTATTGTTCCATGTATGTTAGCCCAGTACTTAGCCATATCTGTAACTTTTCCTTTAGGAGTGGTCGGTTTCCTGACCGATTAAAGTACTCAGTAGTGAAGCCACTTTATAAAAAGGGAGACAGGGATAATGTTGACAATTATACACCTATTTCTATGCCATCGGTGTTTGCTAAAGTTATCGAGAGGGTTGTATATACAAGGTTACTGGAGCATTTAAATTCACACAACTTGCTGTCAAATGTACAGTTTGGTTTTAGAAATGGCTTAAGAACTGAAAATGCTATAGTCTCTTTTCTCTGTGAGGTTTTGGAGGGATTAAATAAAAGGTTGCGAACGTTAGGTGTTTTCTTTGATTTAACGAAGGCTTTTGACTGTGTTGACCACAAAATATTACTGCAGAAGTTGGACCATTATGGAGTAAGGGGAGTAGCTTACAATTGATTCGCCTCTTACATTAAGAACAGAAAGCAGAAGGTAATTCTCCGCAATATTGAGAGTGGTAGTGATGTTCAGTCCCAATGGGGCACTGTTAAATGGGACGTTCCCCAAGGGTCGGTGCTGGGGCCACTGCTGTTTCTTATTTATATAAATGAGATGCCTTCTAGTATTACAGGTGATTCAAAAATATTTCTGTTTGCTGATAACACCAGCTTGGTACTGAAGGATCTTGTGTGTAATATTGAAACATTATCAAATAATGTAGTTCATGAAATAAATTCGTGGCTTGTGGAAAATAATTTGATGCTAAATCACAGTAAGACTCAGTTTTTACAGTTTCTAACTCACAATTCAACAAGAACTGATATTTTAATCAGACAGAATGGGCATATTATAAGCGAGACGGCACAGTTCAAGTTCCTAGGCGTTCGGATAGATAGTAAGCTGTTGTGGAAAGCCCATGTTCAGGATCTTGTTCAGAAACTAAATGCCGCTTTGTTTACCATTAGAACAGTATCTGAAATAAGTGACATTTCAACACGAAAAGTAGTCTACTTCGCATATTTTCATACGCTTATGTCATATGGTATTATTTTTTGGGGTAGTTCTTCTGATTCAAAAAGGGTATTTTTGGCTCAATAACGGCCTGTTCGAGCTATGTGTGGTGTAAGTTCGAAAACCTCTTGTCGACCCCTATTCAATAGTCTGGGAACCCTGACGTTGCCCTCACAGTATATATTTTCTTTTATGTCGTTGGTTGTTAGCAATATTAGCTTATTCCCACGAGTTAGCAGCTTTCACTCAGTTAATACTAGGCAGAAATCAAATCTGCATGTGGAATGCACTTCCTTGACTCTTGTGCAGAAAGGAGTGCAGTATTCTGCTGCATCCATTTTCAATAAGCTACCACAAGAACTCAAAAATCTTAGCAGTAGCCCAAACACTTTTACGTCTAAACTGAAGAGTTTCCTCATGGCTCACTCCTTCTATTCTGTCGAGGAGCTCCTGGAAGAACTAAAAAATTAAGCAAATTCCAGTGTTACATTCTTGATTTTCTTTATTTAAACTAACGACTTGTCGCCTGAATATGTTTCTTATATTTCATTTTATCTGTTTCTACAATCTACAACTGAATATGTTTCTTATATTTCATTTCATCTGTTTCTACAATCGTGTTATAATTTCATGTATTGACTCGTTCCATGACCATGGAGGCTTCTCCTTAATGTGGTCCCACGGAACAATAAATAAATAAATAAATAAACAAAATAAACGAGGAAACTATATCGAATGAAAAGAATTTTTTGTTCTTCTAGTTAAATAAAAGCAATGTTTGTTGCTATAGGTTCATCTTCCAAATGACTGAAAATCAATCGTGTTTTTATGTATTTATTTATTTGCTTTTAAGAAGGTTCTTTGGGGCGTGTACTTGTTCCTTACGTGTTGCCAACTTCTACTGCTAGTCTCACATCGGTATCATTTTCTGAAACAGCTGCAGCATTGTAAGAGATTCTTCCATAGTGTCTGCTTTCACATAGCGTCGAATATCTATTAACTGGCGTAATGGAGAACACCTGTGGAGATTCCCTGATCATGATAACAGCATATTGCCAAATGTTTTCCAATGATTGTCATCCTGTGCAGTCCGAAAATATTCCCCTTCAATGTAGGACAAATATTCGAAGAACGTGTCGTCGCGGTTCTCAATAATGTAAGTGACTGTATAACCGATCATTCATAGTGCTGCATTTTGTTTCATAACTGTGTATCGCATGCGGTCAGGCCGCATCAGTTCATGAACGTCCAGATAGCGTGCATTCGTTCTAACAATGACTACTAGTAGTTGGCTGAGGAGGTTCCATATGTCTAACGCTGCTCAGCAAGCAAATCTGTGCGCGAGTGAGTCAACGTTCCCGCGTTTGTGCCAGGCAGCTGTTGCACAAAGGTGGATTCGGCGCAGTTTGATGATCGTGGAGATTTTGTCATTGACAATCAGATACCACCACGAGCGAACGCGTGAAGGTAGGAACGACTGGTGAATGTCTCGCCACAGTACTGTCCAGTTCACCTGTGGTTCCTTTTCTTCAATGGGGTTTGCACTTGCGGTCTTTGTCATTACTGTGTATATTGTCTTGCTGATGATCTGCAAGGAGCTTGTAACGCTGGCACCCACATAACTACAATGAAGCGCCAAAGAAACTGGTATAGGCATGCATATTCAAATACAGAGAGATGTAAACAGGCAGAATACGGCGCTGCTCTTGGCAACGCCTGTATAACACAACAAGTGTCCGGTGCAGTTGTTAGATCGGTTAGTGTTGCTACAATAGTAGGTTATCGAGATTTAAGTGAGTTTGAATGTGGTGTTATAGTCGGCGCACGAGCGATGGGACACAGCATCTCCGAGGTAGCTATGAAGTGTGGATTTTACTGTACGACCATTTCAACCATTTCACGAGTGTACCGTGAATATCAAGAGTCTGGTGAAACATCAAATCTTCGACTTCGTTGCGGCCGAAGAAAGATCCTGCAAGAACGGGACCACCGACGACCGAAGAGAATCGTTCAACAAGACAGAAGTGCAACCGTTCCGCAAATTACTGCAGATTTCAATGCTGGGCCATCAACAAGTGTCAGTGTGCGAACCATTCAACGAAACATCATCGATATGGGCTTTCAGTGCCAGTGCCCCACTCGTATACCCTTGATGACTGCACGACACAAAGGTTTACGCCTCGCCTGGGCCCGTCAACACCAACATGGACTGTTGATGGCTTGAAACGCGTTGTCTGGTCAGACGAGTCTTGTTTCAAATTGTATCGAGCGGATGGACGTGTACGGGTATGGAGACAACCTCATGAACCCATGGATCCTGCATATCAGCAGGGGACTATTCAAACTGGTGGAGGCTCTGTAATGGTGAGGGGCGTCTGCAGTTGGAGTGACATGTGACCCCTGACGCATCTAGATACGACTCTGACAGGTGACACGTTCGTAAGCATCCTGTCTAATCACCTGCGTCCATTACGTCCATTGCGCATTCCGACGGACTTGGGCTATTCCAGCAGGACAATGCGACAGTCCACACGCCTATAACTGCGACAGTGTGGCTCCAGGGACACTCTTCTGAGTTTAAACACTTTCGCTTGACACCAAACTCCCAGAGATGAACATTATTGAGCCTACCTGGGATGGCTTGCAACGTGCTGTTCAGAAGAGATCTTCACCCGCTTGTACTCTTACGGAATTATGGACAGCCCTGCAGGATTCATGGTGTCAGTTTCCTCCAGCACTACTTCAGACATTATTCGACTCCATGCCATGTCGTGTTGTGGCCCTTCTGCGTGCTCGCGGGGGCCCTACACAATATTGGTCAGGTGTACCAGTTTCTTTGGCTCTTCAGTGTAAATTCAAGGAAGTAGTTTGGATGTGTTGGTTTTCCGGTGGAATCGTCACAAGGTGTATTTGTGGCGCCAGGCTCATTGATCTCATGTTGGTTAAGAGACTGCGGAGAAGGCCTGCGCCCTGACGCTGTATTTATTTTGTCATTCGGCTGATGAGGAGTGTTGCACACTTGTTTCGGACGCTGATTAGCCCAAGACCTCCCCGTGAGAGAGGCAGGGTGAGTGCCGCGAACTGTAAAGATGTTGCCACGTAGAAGAAACCAGCTGAACGTTTTGAATATTCGCCGCCAAAGCTGGAGGGCGCGGAAGTACTTGGGCCATGTAGCACATTTTACTTCTCATGGATACATGAATTGTTTGCAACTGTTGCAGGAGGTTCTGATGTCTACCGGAACGCAGTTTCAGTGTGGTCCTGTTGAGGTTCAGGAGGCCAACCCAGTTCTTAATTATCATGCGGCCGGGTGTGGCCTCCCAGTAGATGCCCAGAGAACGGTGTGAGGTCTGTTGCTCGGTCCATGTCACTTCAGCAGTTTCGCCAAACCCGCCACGAGGGAGAAGTAGGTCGTTTCCCTGCTGTTGATCTGAACGCCAGGCGCCTTCATGTGGATTTTAAGTACGTCCTTCAGGGAGGCCAGGTCTTTTTGAGAAGACACAACAACAGATACATCGTCTGCGTATCCTGTGTAGCAGATCTTTGTGTTTTAAATTATGAGTCCTCTCATACTGTTTTCAATGAGACATAGTAATGGTTCAGTGGCTATGGCGTACAAGGCCATCGACAGCGGGCATCCTCGGCGGACACATCGACCAATACGGAGATTTTCTGAGGTGACCATTGATTAAAATCCGTAAAAACTCATGGCTAACATGGTCAAACGCTTTAGAAAAGTTGAAAAACACAATTGCTGTTTCAGTTCTGGCCGCTACCGCGGAGCGTATCATGTCCCGTAGTTCACATGCTGCAGTAAGGATGCTTCTACGAGGGATGGCACAATGTTGGTAGTTACCTATTCTCCAAGAGTGATTCCATATGAATCTTGGTCGCACGTGTAATGATTCTGAAATTGTATTAACCAGCGTAACAGGCCACAGGTTGCATACATGCGCGTTCCGGTCAGGTTTCGACAGAAGAACAACTTTGCCTTATTTCAGAGCTTCGAGTACTGGTACGCGTTGCCACATGTCATTAAGAATAGCTTGAAGCGACTATTTAAGTGTCTCAACAGCATTCGTAGAATCCTCTTCCGAGGCCATCAGGCCCTGGCGACTTTTCCTTAGCTGCGCGGAAGGTTGCTTCCTCAATTTCGGTGATCGTGACTGGGGCTATCCGCCTCTTGCGTGTGTTCTTGGATGGTGGTTAGCACTACGTGGCAGACCTTATCTTCGAAATGTTATCCTTCGTACAGGGTACTATAATATGCGTGGGCACAGTCCATAATCCCCCGCTGGGTATCTACTCGCTGACCGGAGTCATTCACAAGTTCAGTAATTAGTTGAACTTTTAGTCGGTGAGCAAGGAGCAAAATGTGAAGCAGCGATACCCTTTCTTCTGCGGCTACGTCTTTTGGTCATGACTGAAAAAAGGCCCCAGAGAATTGCATTCGCCACACGTCAGTGACTTTAGTTTAAAAATACTTGAGCTTCATATGCGATGCATCTTATACCACAGTAGTTCTTTGATAAAGGTCCCTGATACATTGACAGTAAAACTCAATGCTTGATTTTTGCCAGATTCGTTTTCGCCGAGCGCACTGTTTCACTATTGTCTGAAGTCTACGTTTTGCGTAGGGAATCCATCATTCAGATTCACTGTTGATAAAATAATCTTTAAAATGAAAACATGCCTCAAATCCATACCATTTATCTCAAACTTTAGCCGGCCGCTGTAGCCGAGCGGTTCTAGGCGCTTCAGTCCAGAACCACGTGGCTGCTACGGTCGAGGGTTCGAAACCTGCCTCGGGCATGATGTGTGTGATGTCCTTAGGTTAGTTAGGTTTAAGTAGTTCTAAGTCTAGGGGACTGATGACCTCCGATGTTAAGTCCTATAGTGCCTAGAACCATTTGAACCATTTAATCTCAAACTTTACCTGAATCGAATGTACACGCGCTGAATTTAAAGTCCAGGTTGATCTGACGCAGTGTGAGGATTTAATTTTAAGTGAAATTTCCTTACAAGTTTTAAAAATACAGCACTCTCACGATAAAATTTCAAAACAAATCTTAATTGCTTCTTTAAATCAGTCAGTATAAGAAAGGAGCAAACAAAACCGCTAATGACCTAAAATCTGACATGGTTGGTGGAAGTTTTCCTATACCAAAATTCTGTTAATTTGAGTAACTTTTAAAGGGAAAGAAAATAATCGAAGGCAGAATCAGCCTCTGTGGAATAGAATGCAAGCGGCTTCTCGCCGGTACCACATCAATCTCCGTGTTTCAGTTAAAGGCAACAACTGTACAATAGCAGATGAATACAATGAGATAATCTCCAACAGCACTTTAACTAGAACCTTCAGAACTAGTAAGCACAATCAAACACAACCCTCTCAAACCTGGGCAAAAATTTAAACGTACTGCAACAGATCGCAGCCCGATTCCAAACAAATGTGAGTTGAGCGTCCAGCTTAATTGTCCTTCAAGTTAACCACTAATCCGAACGGTTCACAGAGACGCGCAGCAGATCAGCAAACGCTAACACCCGTAGTACGTCACGACAACGTGAGCACGACCAGGAGTTAACAAGGAATGACCGGCCGAAGCCGTTATAAGCTTCAAACAGAAATCCTCACCAGAAGTAATGACCGTGAGGTAGTGCCACCAGCGCTAATCCAAACCTCCCGTTTGACAGCGCTCTTATACAACTTAAAGAATGGACTCCCGGACCCTCAGGATCGTCTCCAGCAGAAATTTTGCTTTGCAGAACCCACAGCCAATGTATAAGTCCGGACTATGAGATCACTGGCCATCCATATGTTGCCGTGCCGATCCATTCTCATCCTGATACTCATAAGGGGACTGTACGCACTTGTCCTCAACGATTTGATTCATGTTGACAGAGCATATGGAACTTGGCTAGGACGTCAAGTTATGTAAAGAGGAAAGAGCAACTCGCAATCGTTTCCCATAAAAGAGGATGCATATATATGCGTATATGTTCTATTATGTGCTCACTAACAGGCAAGGAGTCGATAGTTAAGTGATTAAGTGTTAAGTTTTATAGTCACAAGTTGTCTGGATCGAATCTCGCTGCTGGTGCTCTATGTTCCTGGTCCCATATAACTCTAGCAATAGGTTTATTGCCGCGCGGAATTAGCCGAGCGGTCTAAGACGCTGCAGTCATGGACTGTGCGGCTGGTCCCGGCGGTGGTTCGAGTCCTCCCTCGGGCATGGGTGTGTGTGTTTGTCCTTAGGATAATTTAGGTTAAGTAGTGTATACGCTTAGGGACTGATGACCTTAGCAGTTAAGTCCCATAAGATTTCACACACATTTGAATAGATTTATTATGAGTCTCCCAATTATCACTATTTAATGATTCATTTATTATTGCATAATGTTTATCCTAAAAACTGAATAACAAAATATTTTTTTAAAAGTATATTGGAAGTAGAAAGGATGTACGAACATTTTGAATTAGATCAGATCAGTATGATCTTGTTGTGACACGTGTGGCGCTCTGCAAAAATGAGGATGATACTGACTGTAGAAAAACGTAAACAATAATTATTGTGTCATACAGTGCACTTAATGAACGTCGAGTTTCTGGATGAACATATGAACATGGTTTTTTCTGTGTTCCTACTGTAAAACAAACTTGGCTACCGTCCACAAGCGGTTCTCAGTCATCACACAGTTTCGCGGTTTACCACACACATCTGATCATATCGCTGAATATTAGTGCAGACAACTGATGGTGTACGATTGATTGAATTTTTATCCAGTCTTCTCTTGAAGCTATCTCTTCATTGTGTTCGATGACGTTCGAGCGATTTTGTAGTCGCTTTATAAGGTTTTGAACATTCCTGTGAAAATAAACAAATCAGGGCTGCATCAACGGAGTTCATTTTGGAGGAATTGCTTTAATACTGCACTTTGGCACCCCGTCTCTATCTTGAAAACTTTCATCATGCACTCCCGGATTTCTTTGCCCTCCTCATGAATCGAGGAGCAAAAGAAGTTGTTCTTCTCTCACGTACGGCTTCAAGACGTCAATTAGAATTTTCCCGTAAGGTACGGTTATGAGTCTGTTGGACTTTGAAGATGTTATCATAACGTTTTTGTATTTGCGTGCCTACTCATCAGCAGCTTTTTGCAACCTTGATCCAACTGAATGGTCACTAGCAAGCAGGCGAAGATCGTTCGTAGTAAGATAAGGTGACAACATATTGTACACTGTACGAATGTGATACCTTGTGCATATCCTTTCGCTGCACAATAACCAGCTTTGATCCTCATTCTGCGAGAGTTCATAAGTTGACTGATACTGGTACCCTAGAAAAAACATTCAAAAATTAGAATCTATTGTCTATAAAATTATTATTGCAATTAAGGTAAATAAATCAGGTACTTTTATGTGTAATTATTGTTTGAATAGTGTTAATAACAAAATCCTGGTCGTATTTTAGTATACGGTCTCGAATATGCATTCGAAGGTTTGCTGCAGTGTAGCGCTTTCGCTCTCGGATATAAATTTTGTGATTTTCCTCTGCCGAATCCGATGTCTTCGTTTGAAGAACAAAACCCAGGAGTCAGAAGCTTGAAAATTTGGCTAGCAGCAGCAAGAGCCTATTGCTACTGGTTTCTCGTCGGCACCTGTTGATTATAATCTATAACTTCTATGAAACGATCATAGATTTACGAATCAGTTGTTTTAAGCTTGCGACCGAACCGCTGAATCTTTCCATCAGTAAATGGGGTATGTTCTCCACTGACTCGGTTGTTTTAACCCCCTCCACTGACGGAATGACCCACTTCCCAATTCCGTATGTATAAAACCAATACGGACTTGTAGCTGTCACGCCTTTGCGCTTACTGCTACGTATTTTAACTGTAAATAGCTCAGTCCCAATGGTAAGAGGCAGTAGTGAATTCACGTAGTTAATATTTGAATCCAGCACAGCTGCCACAAGCTCAGCTCACTTTTATTCCACTCCTACCCTCGCCATTGCACCACATTAACTAGGTGCTACGTGGACCTTGCTAAATTCACTTGCGTATACATTTTTGACCGTTACTCGCCAGTATTTACCTAATGATTAGTACACTCCTAACCGGACTATTTCCCTAAGAGCTGTGATGATTGAATGGGTTCGATCCACGGCCTACAGTGCCCTACAGTTCACACGGTAACACTGCCTACCTGACCCACTTAACTTGGTAGTGAGCTTATGTATCCAATCACCACTGCTAGCAGCAGTGGATAATCCTATCAGCACGACGAGAGCAGCAGACTTACCGTCAAATCCTCCTGAAAATACTTATAACTACGGTCGCCAGCTCTGAAGGAGCAAAAGAATAAATTAATTTTTGGGCTCGTTTCAAAGTGAAATGGCTTGAGTTGAATTTAAACTTAATTCTGAATATTACTGTTTCTGATCATTCTAGATGATTCTACAAAGCAAATACTCTCTCAATTTCTGTGAGTTGGCTTGGTAATTACTACCAAGACAGGTTATGCAACTTCGGTTAACAAAATTCAATCCTTCAACTTATTTAATGGTTTTGGATATTACTCTTTGGACCATTGATACAGAATTAGTTAAGTGACTTTACTTGAAAGGTTGCTCAGAAAAATTTAAGTAACTATAAATAGGCGACTCATTCTGGTGTGACCATTGCTCTTTTCAACATTCTTATACGCTAAAGTATTCTACAACCAAAAGAATTGTAAATGAAAGAGGCGATAGTGGCCTCAGTCTGATTTCACTATACTATGTTTGAGGTTACTACACTTTACAATGAACAACATGTGTCGTAATTTTACTCATTACTATATTCTGTCCTCTGCACTTGCATAAAAGAAAAGTGGTATTCTCCTTTTACATGTATACAAAGTTCGACTTAACAATTGCAAGCAGTCTTGCCTTGGGTAGACGTGTCGGTGCTCGTGGTGAGATGCATGTGGCTAACGCAGCTCTTCACGCCTCATGCCCTTAATGGCGGCTGGAACTACGAGCTGTAGCACTCGTATAAGCTACTGCACGTCCGCCATAAAATCTGGGCACAGGAACTCTTACAATCAGCCCCAGTGGCATAGAGGCGGCTTCAACAACCATTCGTCGCGTTTTACTCCAAAAACGGCGACGATATTCGCCTCTTCGCTGTTGCACAATCACTTTTGCGTGAGCACAGTAACGCACGTCCGATCACGTCAACACTCCCCAGGCCATTCCATTGTTCAGTACCTGTGTCTCCAGCTACCCCTAGCTACGCTCGTATCACCAAGAGTGGGGGCGTTCCCCTACCACCTTTTTTACCGAAATCATTTAGTATTTAAGAATATTTATATTTACTACCCTGGAGTTCATACCAGTCATAATAATTTACTACTAGCGCTTTACAACATTAAATTATACAGTAATAACTTATAATTACCAAGAAAAAGAATACATTTGACTCCGAGAGCTTAGTGCATTGTCTGACAGGCAGCGCTAATTCCCAGTTTCGCCAATAGATGGCATCAGGGTGCACTCCCTGGCAGTCTCACACAAGCGCGCCCGTTTCCGACGCGTGGGCTCCAAATTACTGTCAGCCCACCATCATTTCAGTTCCGTTACAAGCTGCTCGTGCCTTTTTCCACCTCGTTTTATATGTTCTTCTCATCTTTTCAAACCTTTTATGCTTTTGAGGCGTGAAGCTCCCCTTTTACCGAGAGTGTTTTTCATTTATCTAGCAACGTCCATAGAATATTTCTACACGAATATTTTCCAGTATACACTGAAGTGCCAAAGAAACTGGCACACCTGCCTAATATCGTGTAGG
Source organism: Schistocerca cancellata (assembly GCF_023864275.1). NCBI lineage: Eukaryota > Metazoa > Arthropoda > Insecta > Orthoptera > Acrididae > Schistocerca > Schistocerca cancellata. The sequence continues at coordinate 166,636,035 of NC_064627.1, read as the reverse complement.
GCCCCACGAGCACGCAGATGTGAACCAACACGACGTGGCATGGACTCGACTAATGTCGAAAGTAATGCTGGAGGGAATTGACACTTTAATCCTGCAGGGCTGCCCTTAAATCCGTCAGAGTACAAGGGGTTGGAGATCTCTTCTGAACAACGCGTTGCAAGGCATCTCAGATATGCTCAGTAATGTCTGGGAGTTTGGTGGCTAGCAGAAGAGTGTTCCTGGAGCCACTGTATGACAATTCTGGACGTGTGGGGTGTCGCATTGTCCTGCTGGAATTGCCCAAGTCCGTCGGAATGCACAATGAAAATGAATGGATGCAAGTGATCAGTCAGGATGATTACGTACGTGTCACCTGTCAGAGTCGTATCTAATCGTATCAGGGGTCCCATATCACTCCAACTGCACACACCCCACACCATTACAGAGCTTCCACCAGCTTTAACAGCCCCCTGTTGACTTACAGGTTCCACGGATTCATGAGTTTGTCTCCATACCAGTACATGTCCATCCGCTCTATACAATTTGAAACGAGACTCGTCCGAGCAGCCAACATGTTTCCATCATCAACAGTCCAATGTCGGTGTTGACGGGCCCAAGCGAAGCGTAAAGCTTTGTGTCGTACAGTCGTCAAAGATACAAGAGTGGGCCTTCGGCTCATAAAACCCATATCGATGACATTTCTTTGATAGCCCAGCATTGAAATCTGCAACAATTTGCGGAAGGGTTGCATATCTGTCATGTTGAAAGATTCTCTTCAGTCATCATTGGTACCGTTCTTGCACGATCATTTTCCGGCCGCAGTGGTGTCGGAGGTTTGAAGTTTTATCGGATTCCTGATAATCACAGTAGACTCGTGAAATGGTCTTACTGGAAAATCTCCACTTCATCGCTACCTCGGAGGTACTGTGTCCCATCGATCGTGCGCCGACTATAACACCACGGGGAAGATCAGTTTGGATTCCACAGAAATGTTGGAACACGTGAGGCAATACTTACCCTTCGACTTATCTTAGAAAACAGATTAAGGAAAGGCAAAACTACGTTTCTAGCATTTGTAGACTTAGAGAAAGCTTTTTACAGTGTTGACTGGAATACTCTCTTTCAAATTCTGAAGGTGGCAGGGGTAAAATACAGGGAGCGAAAGGCTATTTGCAATTTATACAGAAAAGAGGGACATGAAAGGGAAGTAGTGGTTGGGAAGGGAGTGAGACAGGGTTGTAGCCTATCCCCGATGTTATTCAATCTGTATATTGAGAAAGCAGTAAAGGAAACAAAAGAAAAATTCGGAGTAGGTATTAAAATCCATGGAGAAGAAACAAAAACTTTGAGGTTCGCCGATGACATTGTAATTCTGTCAGAAACAGCAAAGGACCTGGAAGAGCAGCTGAACGGAATGGACCATGTCTTGAAAGGAGTATATAAGATGAACATCAACAAAAGCAAAACGAGAATAATGGAAAGTAGTCGAATTAAATAGGGGGACGCTGCGGGAATTAGATTAGGAAAAGAGACGCCTAAAGTAGTAAATGAGTTTTGCTATTTGGGGAGAAAAATAACTGACGATGGTCGAAGTAGAGAGGATATAAAATGTAGACTGGAAATGGCAAGGAAAGCGTTTCTGAAGAAGAGAAATTTGTTAACGTCGAGTCTAGATTTAAGTGTCAGGAAGTCGTTTCTGAAAGTATTTGTATGGAGTGTAGCCATGTATGGAAGTGAAATATGGACGATAAATAGTTTAGACAGAATAGAAGCTTTCTAAATGTTGTGCTACAGAAGAATGCTGAAGATTAGATGGGTAGATCACATAACTAATGATGAGGTATTGAATAGAATTGGAGAGTAGAGAAATTTGTGGCACAACTTGACTAGAAGAAAGGATCGGTTGTAGGGCATATTCTGAGGCATCAAGGGATCACCAATTTAGTATTGGAGGGCAGCGTGGAGAGTAAAAATCGTAGAGGGAGACCAAGAGATGAATACACTAAACAGATTCAGAAGGATGTAGGTTGCAGTAGGTACTGGGAGATGAAGAAGCTTGCACAGGATAGAACAGCATGGAGAGCTGCATCAAACCAGTCTCTGGACTGAAGACCACAACAACCAACAAGGCTCCGTAAAAACAGCAGATGCAGTACAGACTGCTAATCGTTTGTTGTGACCGCCTCCGGTGGCTGAGAGGTCAGCGCGACAGAATGTTAACCCTAAGGGCTCAGCTTCGATTCCCGGCTGGGTCGAAGATTTTCTCCGCTCAGGGACTGGGTGTTGTGTTCTCCTAATCATCATCATTTCATCCCCATCGACGCGCAAGTCGCCGAAGTGGCGTCAGATCGAAAGACTTGCACCCGGCGAACGGTCTACCTGACGGGAGGCCGTAGTCACACGATGTTTACATCGTTTGTTGTTACTAAAGTGGATACGTGCCTAGGTGCCTGCATATATAAGGCGCAAATTCTGCTGGATAAGAAAGAAGTCGCGGTATAACTTTTTGTGTATGATGCTCCAATGAACAGATGGAAAGAGCAAATTGCTGAAAGAGGTCCATCTTTTCCGATTAATCAACAGACTGTCACAGCGAGTGCAGATAACGATCCGTTATGAGCAACGGTGCAACGACACATTACGATGAAAAACGTAGGCAACGGTTACAAAATGATGTAGCGCAAATATGAATATTTCCGTATCATTGGATGGAACACTTGCGACATAAAATATACAACAGGATAACACATCACAGCTCTGTCGGTGTATTTTCTTCGATTCCAGGTATCACAAATTGCATTTCTATTTATTGACTATATTATAACTACCTTAAAGGAAATTATGATATTTTAAAGTACTACACGACTGAAGTCTTGAATCTTTCTGTACACTTACGCCAAGCATGTTGCAAAGAGATGCGGGTAATAATCAGATACAGACTGCAGATATTCTAAACGTCAAAGAAACTCACATGATACTTGTTTCAGTGCTTGTTCAGTTTTAGTCACAACTTCCCCCTCTGTATCTTTAATTTGAGCTTTTACCAAATTTTGAGAATTTTACGATAGAAGCTGATATTTGTGATTATTCCATGGAAATAATCCGTACACATTTTCGAGTGTCTAGCTTCTTTTCCAGTAACATGGACATGTTAGTATTCAGTTTACAAATTTCTCGTCTTGGTTAATGTAGAGCTTTTATTGCGATCTTTGAATTCACTTATTTAAGAAAAAGAGACAGAGGTAGAAGGGAAAGAATGGTTGAGATTATTTAAGCTGAAAAGAAAAATAGCTCTTTCAAAAAAACCGTAAATCATCTTGCGAAAGATGACAGAAGCAGACTGGTGTGCGTGGAAGATTATTGCTACGTGAGTGGATGCAGTGTCTACAATCTATCGCAGTTTCACCTGTCTTAATTATGAGGTCTCCGTGGTAATTAGTCCCTCATGTTGATTGAATGTTGAGCTTCGGGCGCAGCTTACAACGTCTATTAGACAAGTAGTTTCCACTGCTCCTCTTATTTGCTTAGCCTAATGAGAAAAGGAATGGCGATAAAATAAATCCTTGTCTGACGCCTGTCAGAATCCTAAAGAAAGGAGTGATCCCATCTTCTGTGCTTATACAGCAGCTAGAGCCTAGATACAGGTTTCTGAAAACATCAATCAGATGGTCATGGATTCCATATAAGCTAGCAATATTCCACAATGGATCTCAATGCATACTGCCAAATTCTTTTTTAAAATCGAATAAGTTTAGGTGCAGTGGTCAGCTGAATTTTATCCATTCTTCTACTCCGTTTCGCAGAAGAAATATTTGTTCAGAGATCTCCTACTTAGAAAGCCAACCTCTTTTTCTCGAAGTCGACAGTCTGACGCTCCCTGTATCCTTTTTAAAATCACGAGGCAAAAGACTTCTCTTGCCTTCGAAAGAAGCGGGATAGCTCTCCAATTTGAGCATTCAGTTAGATTTTCTTTCATCTGTAGTTTAGTGATACGCCTCTAGTCTTCTGGAACTTGCATTGTTTGTCGACAGCTATTGCATAGTTTAGTAAAGTGATGAATTACGATGTGGAATCCAAAATTTTCGGGAAGGGTGCTGGCATCTGGAAAGTAGGAGTAGTAGCTCTTTGCACCTCTAGGTGGCGAGAGCTGCACATCTGATGAGTCAGTGTGTGGAGTGCCACTCAGCTGGGAAGACGGGTTGCGTGTCCAGGGTGATTTCCGTAATAATCTGTGTTTGGTGTGGCGATTTTACAGTGTTGAAGTATGCACGGTCCTTCGTCACACCGCATCTGATGATCCAACCTTCTTGTCACGGGTTATCTCCAGGGACAACAGCTGGGTTTAAGGTTATGACCCAGAGACAAAGCAACAGTCGTCCCAGTGGAAGAGCCCGGGCTCTCCTAGACTCAAAAAAGCGAGACAGGTGAAGAGCAAAGTGAAGAGCATGATTTGATACCAAGAGAATTGTGCATAAAGAATTCGTCCCACCCAACAGTGAATTCCGCGTACTACTGTGACGTTTTGCGACGGCTTCGTGAAAACGTGTGGCGTCGACGGCCGAACTTTGGCGTCGAGGGAACTGGCTGCTGCATCACGACAACGCGCCGTGTAACACATCCTTGCTCACCAGGACCTTTTTGGCAAAAAACAACATGGCGGTTGTACCCCACTCACCGTACTCGCCGTATTTGGCACCTTGCTACTTTGCGCTATTCCCAAAACTGAAACTCAAGTTGAAACGCTGTCGGTTCGACACTCTGAGGATTCAAGAAGCATCCCTGGCTCTGATAAACATCCTCAAACGACAGTACTTCCAGAAAACGTTTGACCAGTGGCAGAAGCGCTGGGACTGGTGTGTACATGCGGATGGGAACTATTTCGAGGGTGACGGTGACCATTAGTCCAAAGGTAAGGTTTTCAACAGATAGCAGCACCAGTTCCGAAAATTTTGGATAGCACCTCGTATAAGTCCAGACCGCCACATTTCACAATTTCGGGTCAGGTTTCACCCTGACCAGCTGCTCTGTTGTTTTCAGCTGTTGTGATTGTTACACATCTCTGTTTTCGTGATGTCACCTGTTTTTACCATTAACTCTTGCATTTTGTATTAGATTCTAAGTCTAAGCATTAAGCGTGTTGAGTTGGTTTAAGGTTCTGTTAAGTGCTCAACCCATCGGGCAGGAAATTTATATTTTATGAGCAAAAGTTTGCCATTTTATTCGTTTATGAGATATTTTGAAAACCTGTGGGCTCCAATAAGTTCTCGAACGATAAGGTATACTGCCCAGGCGTCTCTTCGAGAGGCAGCATTTTGCGCGTCCCTACCTTTCCGTTCAAACCACTTTTTTGTGGGCTCTGTAAATGCTCTAACCGTTCGTATTTTCGTGTATCAGTGTGAAGCTCTTCTCGATCTTTAGCTCGTTCATGCTGTTGCTTTACGATCTTTGTTTCATGCCATGTCCAGTCTTGAATACCCCGCTCTTCCTCTGCGTCGTCCAGTGGTCCCCTTGTTTACAGAACTGAAAACTGAGACCCTGGCCAATTCACGGAACATAGTAACGCACTAGCAAAAATTCCGTCTCACTGTAGGTCACTTTTCGCTACCAATACGTCGAACGGTGTTTATGGTTATCATTTACTGCCGCCCCGCCACTAATACACGTCCATTATACTTTGTATCTCTGTCTCTCCCTCCCTCTCTCTCTCTCTCTCTCTCTCTCTCTCTCACCACACACACACACACACACACACACACACACACACACACATACGAACTACTTCTTGCTAAATTTTTATCTGTATAGTGCCAACATTGTCCCAGAAATAAATTAAAATTACTTCCACTCCTCGGTTCAGACCAAGGCTTTCGGGAGGTCTTCCTAGGTTGTAAGACAAACGATGGAACTGGTGATCGCCTCCCATGTATTCTCAACTGGGATACCCTCTGTCATACTAACATATCGCCTGGTAATCACCTGAAAACAAACGCGGTTCTAATAGAGAACTTCCCAAATACCCGCTTAACTTCTCGAGGTAGAGAATGAGCAGCATATAAAGAAATGCGTCCCCAGACTGATACACACACAATATGCCGAGCAAATCATCGGGTTTACTCTCGTACACGCACGAGAAGGAACACATATACACACCAAGCCTTCATATTTTTTTGCTGACGTATTGTTCCAGAAACAAATTGGAAATACGTCCAATTCCCTCGTCTAACAAAGTTCTGTGGGTGGATTCTTTTGATTGTAAAGAAAATGCCGAAACTGGGAATTTATTGTGTGAAATTCAGCTCTCTGGTATTTGACTGGAAAGAACCTCTATAAACGCCCGAATATTGTACAGCACAACCTGCTTTTCCGTCTTAGGAGTGTAGTGGTTCAAATGGGCCAAATGGCTCTGAGCACTATGGGACTTAACTTCTGAGGTCATTAGTCCCCTCGACCTTAGAACTACTTAAACCTAACTAACCTAAGGACATCACGCACATCCATTCCCGAGGCAGGATTCGAACCTCCGACCGTAGCGGTCGCGCGGTTCCAGACTGTGGCGCCTAGAACTGCTCGGTCACCCCAGCCGGCGAGTGTAGTGGATTTTTATTTAACTGTGTTCCGTAAAGTCTAATAATTTTCAAAGACAGTCACCGCTCAGAGATGTCGCACCTTTGTGAGTTGTGTGCCGCAAAGCAACACTTTCCACGACCTTATCGTAGCATCTACATGCACGTAAACTTGTACAGTGCTCCCTGAGTGAGAAAAATGGCGAGCACCACTGTGGTTTACATTCGATATAGAACTATAGTGTCCATGGCGACTGGCTGGGTAAATCAGTTCAGAGATTGAAGGAATATTACCAAAGGAGGAATGTCATAGCATTAGAGGCGGGATACTAGCTCAGTCGGAGAAGTAAGAGAAAAGAAAGGTATGGTAATCAGTTCCAAAATATTTTTGACCCCAAGTGATTTAGGAAAACCGCGGAAAACATCGTTGTCTTTTCCACTGTGTCACATCACAAGAGTTCTCTACTGAATTAGATGATGTGTGCAGTAGATCTGACAGTGTCTCTGCATCACGTTTCCCAAAATGAACTCTCACACGTTGACGTGGTACTGCTGAAAATAATGTGAATTCATTCGTAATAAACACACGAGAACTTGACAAAAAGTTTTTAAGACTTTTTAATTGTAATAATGTTTCATTAGATGTACACATTCAGAACCCATTTAGTTTTAGTGAATTTTTATTTTCACCGTTTGTTTGTAAATTTTCGAAATATTTTATATTTCAAAATTTTCACAATAGAATACATTGCTTAAATATGTATTTCAGCCTTATTGTCACTATTACGTAGAACCAAGAAATGGTAAGGTTGTTATGAACTGCAATATCGTCTGGATGGTAGCCTGCAATTTTGAATGTGACAGAACTGAAAGTGTAAATATTAATACTGTGATATTATCGAGCATGTGGTTGGTTATAAGGTACTGATGAGTTTCGTATCAGTCGTTCTTCCTGTAATCTGCGAGCAACTCATGTCTTCTTTGGGGCTGTTTATGCTCGAAAAATGAAAACAGTGTGAAGAGAGTTATGAAAAAAAAGAGTAATTAGAAACTTAAGAACCTTCTGTAAGTCACATAGTAAAAAAAAGAGGAAAAATTGAATTAAAGAGCAAATGTTCCGGCAGAAAAAGAAAAAAAAAACTGAAAACGATCAACATGAGAGATGATGCCGAAGTTGGTGATGATGAGAGGATTATTTAGGAGCACAGTATTGGTGTCTTTACACGATGTGTGTTGGACCATAAGCTGTATAATGGAAAGACGACAATGAAAATTTTGTGCCGGAAGCGGGAATGAAACGCCCATCTCCCGCTTACAGCGAGCGGTCGCCTTCTGATTAAGACTACCCGAGCACACTCCACAACTATGTGTCTGCAACCTGCACTCATACGTCCACCACGTACATTCCCGTACGTTAGTGACATATTAATAAACGAGTGCAGCCGGCCGCTGTGGCCGAGCGGTTCTAGGCGCCTCAGTCCAGAACCGTGCTGATGCTACCGTCGCAGGTTCGAATCCTACCTCGGGCATGGATGTGTGTGATGTCCTTAGGTTAAGTTAGGTTTAAATAGTTCTAAATCTAGGGGACTGATGACCTCAGATGTTAAGTCCCATAGTACTCAGAGCCATTTCAACCAAACGAGTGAAGGTTGTAGACACGTGCTTGACGACATACGGAAGGGAGGTTTGGGTCTGGCCGTGGAGAGGGCTCACACGCGATAAGCATGTGCATGTGTGTCCGAAGGAACATTGCATCTTAATTGTGAACAGCACACGCACTGTAATATCGTATTGGTGTCTTAAGTGCTCATACTGAAGTCTTGGGCTCCAAATGGTTGCAAGCGTACAAAAACTTCTTATGTCTGACATACACACTTGAGACTTGTATACGCAAGAAAATGGCTTCAAAGCAAGGACACTTCTCAGTCTGGAAGTATGGTATTACTACAGTAAGTACCTATAGCTGGCTGATCGCCAGGCAAAAAATGGATGTACCAGCCACTCTGAAACACACTAAAATGTCCAACTTCAAATTTTAGGCTATAGTCTGGACAGTTTACAAAATTTTAAATACGTAGGTTCTACCACATTTGTCTTATTGTCATTTAAAATAGAGTGCACATGCCAATTTAAATTTATTAACGCCCTCTTGATGGAATACAAAAAAAAACAGTCAGTTAAAAGCTGATGAATTGAATTCCATGCTCCACAATTTGGTGATCCTCTTGCTGGAGTCTGTTAGAGGAGTCCGTTGGTTACCTCTGCCAAATTTCAGTATGTAGCCTGTAGTTTCCTCTTCAACGGATTCACTGTACAAGAAGTGTGCAGTGTGGTCGGATGGTTTTAGGCTCGACGTGTTGGGGGCGCAAGTATCGTGATTATGGACGGACTACGACCAACTTTGTCAAACTGCTAAATGAATTGCGGTAATCCTTAAAAAATACACTACACGATTGAATTTCGAATCATAACTAGTTGCAGGGACATCCATCAGCGGAAGATATATGTATCAGCAGAAAACACGATTTTTCTTTAAAGAGTTACGACTTCCAGAATGCAGCAAGTCACTACAATTAGGCTAACAAGTATCATCTGCCGGTCACAGTATGTCCTGAACCGCTTATATTGCAAAGAATTGTCGAAAGACGGCTCGTAACTAGCAGTGTCTTTATTTTCGTAGCCTATTAACAGATGTCTTCTCAAGCCATGGGAAACAAAATCAATAGCGGAATTCACAGCAGTCAGTGAAACAAAGGCGCTTAACAGTGCCACGCGCAAGCAACAGAAACGAAAAATGCGCTTGGCTGCAGAAAAACTGGCGAAGTGATAGCAGAAACGCTTTATTCGGTGGTCAGCACCGCAGCGTTATCACTGAAGCGGCTCGTATATAAATGAGGCGAGCGTTACCACAGGGCGACGAAAGACTCGGCGCTGCGGCTAGTGCGGCTCGCACCGCGGTGAAGGTAAGAGAAAGTCTGCGCTTGTGAGGTGGAGTTCATAGCACTTCACTTTTATTTGGTTCTATCTTACATTTGATTACAATAGCTGTCCCCCATTTACTTGCACCTACAATATGTGAACATCACAGATGAGTTTTGTATCAGATGAGTAAATGAGTTCAAAAACGACAATAAGGAGTTTGTCCATTCGTTTAGAGAGATTTCGTTTTAGTTTCATGTGTCCGCGTCCAATGAAAATTTTTGGAGTGGGGGCGTCAGAGAGGTACAAAACTCTGTCATCGCTCTGTTTCGTACATTGGTGGGCATTAAAACTACAACATCAGCGAGGATAAAAACAAATGAAATTAGTCTTGTTGTCAATAAACCCATTTCTGGCTAAAGACACGTGTCACAGATCCTGAGTGCTGCAAGACCAAATGAGTGATATGTCTGTCCTCTATGGCACTGGTTGCGTGTGACCACTGAGGCCCTCTATGGAACTGAGTGTGTCCCTCCTAAACCCACCGATTCCATATTCACATGACAATCGTGTGATTGTGACTGAGGCGAACAGGAATATATTATCTGCCCAAAAGTATCAGGACACCTAATAGCGGACATTAATATGGACTTTGTCTATTCTTCATCTGCACTTAAGAGCCAAAGAATCTCGTACACCTGCCTAATATCGTATACGGCCCCCGCGAGCAACACGAAGCAGTGCTGGAGGGAATTGACATCATGAATCCTGCAGAGCTGTCTATAAATCCGTAAGAATGTGAGGGGGTGGAGATGTCTTCCGTACAGCACATTATAAGACATCCCAGATATGCCCAATAATGTTTGTGTCTGGGGAGTTTGGTGGGCAGCGGAAGTGTTCCTGAAGCCACTCTGTAGAAAGTCAGGACGTATGGCGTTTCGCATTGTCCTGCTGGAATTGTCGGAAAGCACAATGCACATGAATGAATGTAGGTAATCAGACAAGATTCTTACGTACATGTCACCTGTCAGAATCGTATCTAGATGTATCAGGGGTCCAACATCACTCCTAGTGCACACCCCCTACACCATTACAGAGCCTCCACCAGCTTTGACAGTTCCCTGCTGACATGCAGGGTCCATGGATTCATGAGCTCGATACAATTTGAAACGAGACTCGTCCGAATAGGCAACATGTTTACACTCGTCAACAGTACAATGTCGGTGTTGACGGGCCGAGGCGAGGCGTAAAGCTTTGTGTCGTGCCGTCATCAATGGTACAGGAGTGGGCCTTCGGCTCCGAAAGCCCATATCAGTTATATTTCATTGATGTACCAGCATTGAAATCTGCAGCAATTTACGGAAGGGTTGCTCTTTCGTCACGTTGCGCGATTCTCTTGAGTCATCGTTGGTCCCGTTCTTGCAGGACCTTTTTCCGGCTGGAGCGATGTCGGAGATTTGATGTTTTATCGGATACCTGATATTCACGGTACGTTCGTCTCGTAAAATGGTCGTACGGGAAAAGCCGCTCTTCATCGCTTTGTCGGAGATGCTGTGTCTAATCGGCTATAACATCACGTTCAAACTCACTTAAATCTTAATAATCTGGCATTGTAGCAGCAGTAACTGATCTAACAACTGTGCCAGACACTTGTTGTCTTACAGGCGTCGCCGACCGCAGCGCCGTATTCTGCCTGTTTACATATCTCTGTATTTGAATATCCATGCCTATACCAGTTTCTTTGACGCTTCAGTGTATATCACGGCTTTAATTATGCCGTGGATAGTTTCAATTGAAGTGTCTTAATGCCTGTAGAGGAATGGGAGCCCATTCTTCCTCAAGAGCCGAAACCACAGAAGGTAGTGATGTCAGACTCTGCGGTGTGGAGCGAAGCTGACATTCTAACTCATCCCAAAGCAATTCTGTTGTGTTCAGATCGGAACTCAGAGGAGGCCAGTCCAGTGTAACAATGATATGCACAAAGCATTGCTTCACAAATGCTGATTTACGACAGGGCGCAATGTCATACTGATAGAACCATCGTTTCCTAACTCCTCTACTGTACTCAGTACACAGTACTGTAAAAGGCATTCGTAGGCTTCCACATTTAGCGTATTCTTAAGAGCAATGAGGAGATCACACACTAATCACGTGAAACAAAACGTCCTCTGTACTTCACTATTGGCAATACACGTGATGGCAGGTAACGTTCTACTCGCATATGCAGAGCCCACAGAGTTTTGTCGCACTACCGCAGGATGTAGCGTGATTCATTGCTCCACATCACTTGTTTCCAGTCATCCACTGTCTAATGGCATCGCTATTTACACCGTCTCAAGTGTCGCTTAGCAGTGATGGGTGGCTCAAGAAGAGCTGCTCGACCATCTCAACCCTTCTTTTTAACTCCTTACGCACAGTCACTGTGCTAGCTGGACTGCTGGTAGCATTTTGGAACTCACGAGTCATTCCTTTCACTGATTCCATGCGATTTAATACAACCACTCTCTGCAGTGCTGGACCGTCCATGTCACTCAGTACATGATGTCTGCCTGGTCTTAGTTTATCTTCCGAAATACCTTCACAAAAGAAGACGAAGTAAATACTCCAGAGTTCGAATCGAGAACAGCTGCCAACATGAGTAACGTAGAAGTAAACATCCTCGGAGTAATGAAACAACTTAAATCGCTTAATAAAACCAAGTCTTCTGGTCCAGACTGTGTACAAATTAGGTTCCTTTCGGAGTATGCTGATGCATTAGCTCCATACTTAACAATCATATACAACCGTTTGCTCGACGAAAGATCCGTATCCAAAGACTGGAAAGTTGCATAGGTCACACCAATATTCAAGAAAGGTACTAGGAGTAATCCACTAAATTACCGGCACATATCGTTAACGTCGATATGCAGCAAGATTTTGGAACATATATTGTGTTCGAAGATTACGAATTACCTCGAAGAAAACGGTCTGTTGACACACAGTCAACATGAGTTTATAAAACATCGTTCCTGTGAAACACAACCAGCTCTTTATTCACATGAAGTGTTGAGTGCTATTGACAAGGGATTTCAGATCGATTTCGTATTTCTGGATTTCCGGAAGGCTTTTGACACTGTACCACACAAGCGGCTCGTACTGAAATTGCGTATTTATGGAGTATTGTCTCAGTTATGTGACTGGATTTGTGACTTCGTGTCAGAGAGGTCACAGTTGGTAGTAATTGACGGAAAGTCATCGAGTAAAACAGAAGTGATTTCTGGCGTTCCCCAAGGTAGTGTTATAGGCCCTTTACTGTTCCTTATCTATATAAACGATTTGGGAGATAATCTGAGCAGCCGTCTTCGGTTGTTTGCAGATGACGCTGTCTTTTATCGACTAATAACCTCATCAGAAGATCAAAACAACCTGCAAAACGATTTAGAAAAGATATCTGAATGGTTCGAAAAGTGACAGTTGACCCTAAATAACTAAAAATGTGAGGTCATCCACATGAGTGCTAAAAGGAACGCGATAAACCTCGGTTACACGATAAATCAGTCTAATCTAAAAGCCGTAAATTCAACTAAATACCTAGGTATTAGAAACAGCAACAACTCAAATTGGAAGGAACACATAGAAAATGTTGTGGGGAAGGCTAACCAAAGACTGCGTTTCATTGGCAGGACACAAAAAAAAATGTAACAGACCTACAAAGGAGACAGCCTACATTACACTTGTCCGTCCTCTTTTAGAATACCGCTGCGCGGTGTGGGATCCTTACCAGATAGGACTGACGGAGTACATCGAAAAAGTTCAAAGAAAGGCAGCACGTTTTGTATTATCGCGAAATATGAGAGAGAGTGTCACAGAACTGATAGAGTATTTGGGCTGGACATCATTAAAAGAAAGGCGTTTTTCGTTGCGACGGTATCTTGTCACGAAATTCCAATCACCAGCTTTCTCCTCCGAATGCGAAAATATTTTGTTCACATCGACTTACATATGGAGGAACGATCAGCACGATAAAATAGGAAATCAGAGCTCGTACGGAAAGATATAAGTGTTCATCCTTTCCACGCGCTATACGAGATTGGAATAATAGAGAATTGTGAAGGTGGTTCGATGAACCCTCTGCCAGGCACTTAAATGTGATTTGCGGTGTATCCATGTAGATGTAGACGTAGAACTGACAATAGTCTACTTGGGCAGTTTTAGAAGGGCTGAAATGTGCATGATGGATTTGTTAATCAGGTGACATCCAATGACTGGTTCAAATTCTAAGCCACTGAGCTCTCCCGGCCGACCCTTTTTGCTATTACTGTTTCTCTGCAAACAACATAATCCTCCCCACCTCCTTTCATGCTGTAGGCTCAGCCTCACGTGACGTCTAGAGACAAATACCTTATTATGTAGGGGTGTCAGAATAATTATGATCAGATTGTGCATTTCAGAACGGTAATCCGGATCCTTGATTGGAACGATCCTACTACCTTTGAATTTCGAGGTGTGATGGGAGAAGTTTTTACTTTTTAGAGAATGTAAAATCGGACACCTTTCAGCAGTCTGTGTTATTGTCTTAATCGGCTGCCAATTTCAGCGATATGTTACGCCGTCTTCAGGCCCCCTGACCGGCGTGTAGGATTTCCATCTTTGGCCTGAAGATGGCTCAATAAAATAACAGTTTAGCCGAATGAAAGGTGTTTGATTTGACATTCTGAATTGAAGAGCCGAGGTTCATCAACCGTCTGTGAAAAGATGAACATACAGAGATTTGTACTTGCGACGTAACGCGCTCTTTCGCACATCGACGGCGGTTCTGCAACATAAATTGTCCACCTACCTCGATACTGCTGCAGGTCTGCACACGTAACTCCTGACCGCAGAAAAGCACTGTTGAAGAAACTGAGATTTCATAATTACACGTCGGAGGCCGCTATAAGTACAAAAAGCTGAAAATAGTCTTGTGAACTCTAAAGAATAAATAGGAAATGGGTTGCTGTTCAAATTTCTAAGTTCAAAGGTCCTTTTAAACTTGCATTAGGATTTTTTTATTGCTATGAAGCAAGATCATGAGCCCACGTATGTTCAAATCATTTTAGTCCCTGTTCACAGTCCTCGTCACACGCAAACAGCCAGAACTTTTCCTATCCAATTCCGAAATCATTTACGAGAGTAACACAGTCAATAAATTGGTATTTACTTTTGCACTCGGCATTCAGTGGTTGTCTTTGAATAAAGTTTTTGCTAGCCATAAATACTCAGTAAAGAAAATTTACTTAATACCACCACGCTTTTAGTTCAAAGTTTACAACGCGATTTTCTCCAGAATAAAATATCTCTCGACTCTTAAATTTTCGCAAATAGTTAATGGTAAAAACCAGCTATCTTTATCACTGTACCGAAACGCGGAAGTCACAACATCACTTCATTTTACAAATAATGCGTTCGGACACTTTCAGCATGACCGGCTCCTTCGAAAGCTAGTCCACCACTTCCTTCTTATCTCTCTGCCTCTACAAGCACCTCTATCTCATGCCTTAGGTGGCAAACTGTCTCACTTCTTATTGGCTGTACAGAATTACGGCCAATCAGAACTGACTTTCAGGGCGCGGCTCTCGCCAAAATCTAGCAAGAACCAACCACTGCTCTCAGCTCATTGACGTCATTAAAATAAGCAACTCAAAACTCTCTTGTTAAACAAATAAAATGAAATAAACTTTAAGCTGTACTTTACGTCTGGAATTTAGCTATATAGTGGCGAACGTTCTGGTTGTCTCTTACATATTCAAATATGCTTGGACATCCGTCATCCACTAGTAGGGAACCACTGGTGGATTCGTTCCCTCGATACAAAGCTGGAACACTTGCAAGTTCCTATAGAGAATTACAAACCGAAAATTTAATATTGGCGAATGTTCCACGTACACTCAGACAAGTACTCTCTTTCACACTCACCCTAACACAAAACATAAATAGCTATTTGAAATTCTTAAAGTTATTACTACAGCAAAATTACGAAAGGTTTTCTAAAATGAGAACTTTCCAAATTTGAATCTAAACACTGAAGGTGTTATCATATCTTTTCAAATAGTCACAATTGGTGAACTATTAACACACACACGCGCACACACACACACACACACACACACACACACACACACACATATATATATATATATATATATATATATATATATATATATATATATATATATATATATAAGCTGTATCTAGATGAGTTATTAATTTTTATAGTTCCACAGAATGTAACTACTCTGTAAGCGCCTCTCCGCTACTTTCACACGCTGCAGTCACGCCATATCGTCATAACGCACGCCTACAGGACACAGCCTGCCCGTTGCACATCGTATAAGATACTGACTCCTTACACCGGAGCCGACATACATTCATACAAGAAAGCTTTAGTAGACAAATTGGCGATCGTTCCCTAGCTGCGACGCCTCATACTTTTTAGTCGATACTTTACATGTTCTTCTCGCAAACAACCGACATAAAAATGAGATTCATAAATGAGAAACGCACAGTGTAATCTTCCCTAATCTATGAAATGTACCAGTGTACATAGAGTGACTAAAGAATCCGTAAATGAAGTGTTCATACGTGGGTGTTCATTCATTTTGCAGGGCCAGAGTACAGCATAAATCTGAAGAACATTTCGCCAGGTGTAAGAGACGAGACTGTAGACCTAATTATAATACGTAAAATATTCCATAATATGTTTTTAAAATAGACTGACGGTTGTCGTGTGTGTGGCGTCAGGCGCTGCTGGCGGCTTGACTGGTGGCCGCTGCCACGGGGCGGGGGCGGAACGTCTTCCGCAGAGACCCTGAAGAATGGCAGTAGCCCGCGTGACGATGCGGAGGCCCTGCCCCGTGTGTCCAGAAGCAGTGCCTCGCGACTCAAGGACGCTATGAGCAGTCGCTGTACCACCTGCAAATTGCTCGACAACTAAAGGTAAACCAGGCAAGTACATAATTCATTTCCCGCGCACGTCACGCAGTTGGGTACCAGAGAGAGACATATCGCGTCGGGTGGTCCGCAGTGGAGTCCAATACCATTAACAGTGCGCGTTGGGGATGGTCTATTGGACAGCAATATATCGAAATATCGATGTATTGGAGCCGTTCACGTGTCCAAACTGTGTATCGGTAACATTGATATTTGTGGCGATATAATCGAATAATGTCAAACTCAGAGAAACTCAACTCTACTTTCTTTTTAATATTGAAGTATTCACAATATAAGAACGGTACCTACAGTTCTTTTTTTGTCTTGAAGTTCTTAGAGAAACCAATTTGTTATCAATTGCCTATATTCGATAACCTCCTCCCATTCAAAAGTAGGGTTAGTAGAAACGTTTGCAATGTAATTGAAGCCAACAAATTAACTTACGTTCCTTAGAAAATAAGTTCTGGAACTGATATTTCTTTCGTTTAAGTAAGTGGTTTTGGCTATGTATTTTTCTAATATTTCTCTACTTATTTCAAAATTTTAAACATGGCTGAAGCAGCAACTGTTGAAAAAATTCACGGTAAATGATGACAAACAGTTGCAGAACAAAGATTTATTGAAATCCTTGACCACGGTTTCGGTATATCTAAATATACCTTCATCAGAAGCAAAAATACCTGAATAGGAAGACACCTTCATTAGCAAAAAACTTAGCAACGTAACTGAGATAGAAGAAAAAATAAACACTTATAGCTTTAAGTAGCCATGAAGCACAAAAACCTTTAGTCACTTTCTAAAATCACATCCTGCAGTGGAGATGCATAAAACAATCGTGCCAGATGCGTCGTCTGATGAAGGTATATTTAGATATACCGAAACCATGCACAAGGATTTCAGTAAATCTTCTTTCTTCTACTGTTTGGCTGTTATCATTTACCGTGAATTTCTCTAGTTATATGTAAAATAATGCGCATTTAAATTTGGATTTCCTTAACCTTTTTCTTAATTCATAAAATCAACTCCTCATAATCTCAAATAAGATTTTGGAAGTCAATATTTGACGTCGACATAAAGTGATATCGATAATTTTCATTCGATTAATGTTCGATGTCCATATCTGGTACGACGATACCTGATTATATCAAATATCGGAATTTATCTTCCGATGTTCCATCCGCAGTACGCGTCACGTCGGATAACTACCCAGTTCAGAACAGTTCTCATTATCCCCCCTTATTAACCCCGTGCAGGCAATGAGATTTAGTCTTCCTAAGGAAAGGTTGCTGCAAACAGTGCAGGGTCTGTGTCTTCCTGCGGACTGCAACTGGTGCAACGACGACGCACTTTTATTCATTGTTGTCCTCAAAAACGCATCGTAGGGCTTTGCGACATGGAAGGTGTCTGCCGCCATTTGCTGCCATGCCCAAGCAAACCTCATCCCCTTCATAGTCTCACTATCTCTCTGCTTAGAGATGCCTTCCATAGTGACGCATCCTCTGGATCCAAGTGAACAGCTATATTCATTGCCCGGACGACAAGGAGCATGCAGTAAAATCAGTGATCTCTCTAATATAGGAGGAGTTTTAGGGTTCGGGTCTACAGAGGAGAGGGGTTAAAACTCGTAACTGTTTTCCAACTCTGCCCCCCCCCCCCCCCCCTCCTCAGTCCTTCCACCACTATATACAGCTTGCTGACAGCGAGATGCTGTCACTCTCATTTTAACGTGCCACATATGCCTAGGACTTAAATAACGATAAAGTACATAAAATGTCATAATAATAATAGGCTAATAATGTGTTTGCTTCAGTGCCTAGCACATCATTTTAGCATAACATTAAGACATATGATAGCCATTTTCGAGACACCTAGTTTTCACTTTACTTTGTTTTCCGGAAGTTAGCTGAAAAACTATTTAAAGCCATACTGACTGTTAATCAATCGTGACTGTTTCAAAAATATGGAAAGGTCTTCAGCATGTTGCTCTTAACGGAACAAAACCGACACATGTACAGGTAATTTCCGGAAGACCATTAGGAAGTGTGATAGGATCGTTACTGTTTACAATGTATGTAAGTGATCTAGCAAAAAAGCGTCGGATTCTCTTTAAAACTGTTAACAGATGTCTATAACAAAGCAGCAACGCCAGAAGACAGTATCGATTTGCAGAATGACCTGCAGAGGATTGGTGAATGGCGCAGACTCTGGCAGTTGATCCTGAACGAAAATAAATATAACACATTGAGCATTCGTAGGAGAAGAAAGTCACTACAACTACACTGTTGATGAGAAACTGCTGGAAACAGTATCTGCTGTAAAATATCTACGAGTAACCATCTAGAGCGATCTTTTGTGGACTTACCACTAAAACAAGTACTAGAAAAAGCAGACGCGATTCTTAGATAGAATCTTAAGAAAGTGTCACTCATCCACGAAGCAGATGGGTTTTAAGGCGCTTGTTCGAACTGTTTTTGAGTGTTTTTCATAAATGTGAGATCCTTACCAGGTAGGACTGATAGAAGAGATAGAGAAGATTCAACGAAGAGCGGCGCATTGCGTCACGGTATCGTTTAGTCGGCGTGAGAGCGTTACCGAGGTACACAACAAACTCAATTGGCAGACATTACAAGAGAGGCGTAATGCTTTACGGAGAGGTTTACTATCGAAATTTAGAGAGAGCACTTGCCGGGAAGAGTCGGACAACATATTACGTGTAGTGACCACGACGAGAAAATTCGAGAAATTAGAGCCAGTACAAAGGCTTACCGACAATCACTCTTCCCACATGACATCCGTGCCCGGGGTCCCGGGTTCGATTCCCGGCGGGGTCAGGGATTTTCTCTACCTCGTGATGACTGGGTGTTGTGTGCTGTCCTTAGGTTAGTTAGGTTTAAGTAGTTCTAAGCTCTAGGGGACTGATGACCATAGATGTTAAGTCCCACAGTGCTCAGAGCCATTTGACATCCGCGAGTGGAACGGGACGGGGGCGATCAGTTAGGGTACCAGAAGTACCCAACGTCATACACTATTAAGTGGCTTGTGGAATATGATGTAGATGTAGAGACCTATACCAGTCACAAAATTTATTAATTTCTTAAATTATTTAATGAAGCAACATATTTCCACCTATAAACCTCGTCTGAAGACTCTTCAGGCTCTGTCGAAGTAAATACATAGCTGAATAAGCAGTACAGCGGATAGTAATAAAGTTTTAACTAGTAACTCGAAAGAAAAATGCGTAAGTACTTAATTTTTTGTCTACACATTTTTTGGTGGCGATTATCAATGCACTACACGCAGCTGTATGTATGTTCTTTATTATCGTTACCGGTTTCTGTTAAAAACCACCACATTACCTATATACACAAAACAAAAAAGTGATGAAATAACTAGAAATGCTTAGAGCACAATCAGTTAAACGTGATGAGGTATAACATAGTACTTACAGAAGTTCATGTATTATTTATGCGTCATGTCATATCAATATGAGAGCGTTATTAATACATCCCAATCTGAAATGCTGAAGATCAAAAGAATAAACAGGTATCCGAGGTGGTGTATGAGATGTGAGAGTACAGCTAGTTGTAAACAAACAGAAGATTAACCGACCAAAAGGCACGTGTTATGAAAAATAAACCAAAGTAGAGATATAGATAGTGGCGCTTCATGTGATCCGTGTTGAAAGTTTCTAAAAAATGTTACAAAAATCGACTCTAGAAATAGAAACACGACAAACATGCCCTTTAAAAATACAAGTCACTTATACAGGGGTGTAATGAAAAAAAAAGAAAAAGCCTAAAAATAATCTTATCATGGTAACTGTAAGCAAATAAAACAGAAACCGACCTTAAGGAGTGTTTTATTACAAATAAAACAAAGCAGATATACACCTAGTGCTGCTTCATGCATTCAGTGTTGAAAATTACTAAAACATGTTGCAAAAATCGACGAAACGGAATTAGGGTAAATAGGTACTTTAAAAGTACAAGTCAGTTATACAGAGGTATAATGGAAAAAAGAAAAAAAAACGATTACACAGATATACTGATGATGCTTATTAACTGAAACTGGTGGCGATAATAAAGGACTTACAGACAGCTGTGTGTCATGCATTTCAGAAATGTTTTTGTTTGCTTGCAGGTACATGTCTGCAGTTGTGGTACACTCGGAAGTCCCCGCGGCACAGTACTACAGCACGTCGCTAGAGGACCCAAAACAAGATGGTGCTGCTCTAGGGGCGTGCTGTGGTACTGTGGCGCGAAGATTCTAGTGTGTGCCACAGTTGCAGACATTCACCCGCAGACAAACAGAAATTAATTGGGTAACTTTATTTTTTTCAAGATCATACTTAAAACTTTATTACTATCTCTTGTACGTATCTTCATCACACTGAGTGGCAACATAAATGCTGCTAGTCAATGCATCATTTACGGTATCAAGGATGTATAAATGTATTTCGCTTTAGACTGAGAAAAAGGTGCCCTTGCACATTTTAATATTAGGGCCTACTTTATACTTAAGGAGTACCTGAAAAGTTAGTTCGTAGTTTTCAATCATCAGTAGTGAAACGTTTGAGCGGTCGATGTCAACTTTGTTCGGGAGACGTCTACAGTGTTAGGAACAGTTTATTTTTACAAGTTACACGTACTTCAAAGTTTCTCTAATGCATCCTCTAATTGATCGATTGTACGCCATATCACAGCATTATTTTAGACGACAGTGAAATGACCGAATAAAACATCAGACGAATGTTACAGAATGCACTTCTACAGTTTAGAAATGAAACGGCAGATTGTCAGCTGTTTTTCAACTAGTTTTGAAACAATAATGTTTGTTCTTCTCCAGAAACAAGTAAAATGCTGTATACACTGACGGAAAAAATCGCAACACCAAAAAATAATTAATGTACAGTAATAAAATTTCGGGAATACAGTTTTGTCTACATAACATAGATAACACTGAAATCATAGGTTACTGTTAGCGCGAGATAAGCCACTGCAGATTTGAAATGCTGGTACAATAATAACTGGTGTAAGCGCCAGAAGGTTCCATGAAAGCACGCCAATATACATGCATTGTGTTGTACAGGTGCCATATATCGGTTTGTGGGATGGAGTTCCATGCCTGTTGCAGTTGGTCGGTCAGTACAGGGGCGGTTAATGCTGTTTGTGGTGGATAACGCTGGAAATGTCATCCGGCGATGTCTCATATGTGCTCGATTGGAGACTGATTTGATCGAGCAGGACATGATAACATGTGGCTGTGCGTTATCCTATTGGAAACTACCCCCTGAAATGCTGTTCATAAATGCCACCACAACAGTCAAATCACCAGATTGATGCTCAGAGTGGAGTCAGGGTGCGTGGGATAACAACGAGAGTGTTCATACGAAATCGCAACCCAGACCATAAATCCAGGTGTAGGTTCAGTGAGGCTGGCAGGCAGACACGTTGTTTGCAAGCACTCAACTGGCCACCTTCTAACTAACACACTATTATCACTGGCACCGAGGCAGAATCAGCCTTCATCAGAAAACGCAACAGACCTCCACCCTACCCTCCAACGAGCTCTCGTTTGACACCATTGAAGTCGCAAATGCCGGTGATTTAGTGTCCGTGGAACGCACGCTACAGGAGGTGTGACTCAGAGCTGTCCTTCAAGTGATCGACTCGTAACAGTTCTTTGTGTCACTATCGTGCCAACTGATTTTAAAAAAGTGCTGCTGTACATACAGTACGATGCACCAGTGCCGTACGTCGAACACGATGCTCTTTCCTCTTGGTAGTGCCATGTAGCCAGCAATCATGTACGGTGGCTACATTCCTGGTAAGTCTTTCTGCAATATCGTAGAGGGGAGATCCAGAATCTCGTAGCCCTATTATACGACCTCGTTCAAACTCAGTGATGTTGACGATGGCGTCTTTGTCGCCTTAAAGGTATTCTTTACTAACATCAACTCCATGTCCAGTCTCGAAGGTAACTAACGCTCACGGCCGTTGCAGCATGTATTTAAAGCAAACCTGATTTGCATCCTCATTGTGGTGCTACTAGCGCCACTCTTTTGCGACTGGCACGAAATCTGAAAATAAATCATCATTCAGATGTAGAAACACCCCTACTAACTGTCGTTTGTATCGCACAGCTCCTTCTTGGTGTTGCGTTTTTTTCCGGCAGTGTATAAGTATCAGGTGGGAAACCGGAATTGAATTTCTTTCGTTGTCACCATGTTGTAGGTGGACACGCAATGAACTATGAGGATCTGTGGCGGGCACGTTGAGACAGAATTTAGATGTCTAGTAGAAGTCAATGAGGCGATTTCTTATGAATTGTATCAGTGATATCTGACGTGCGGCCATGATAATGTCATATAACGGTGTGATCACCAAGTCCTTCTTCATCAGTTAGATGACATATGTGTATTTGTGCCCTTCATTAGCAGTGAGAGAGCGGTCTCCTAGGGGTATTAGACTGTTAATCCGCAGGTGGTAGTGAGTTGAGACTGGGCAGGAACGATAATGCAGTTTCAGCCCTGAGTATGACTGGATGGTTTCATTTCTGTTGTGGGTTACTGTATTAATTTGGGAGTTCTGAGACATGCAAAGCAGAAATTGATTTGTTTGGCAGGAGAGGTAACAGCAAACACGAGTAATTTCAAATGGCAGAAATCGTAGATTGTTGTCATGTCACTGTAAGGGGTTGCCGAAAGTCGTGTCACTGTGATTCTTCCAGCACTTTGACCATGAACGTAAAGGCAAGAAATTAAATACAGAATACAGGTAAAACAACGATAGTGCATCCACGTAGGTTCCTAAATGACACACCATTTTCTATTTCATAATTGGAAAGTATAATTAACGGGTTCATCTTGTCTGATGTCGCATTCCTCTTAGTGTCAGAAAATCTCATAAAGGGAAAAAAATCAGCAATGGTCATTGGCATGGGATGGGGAAGAACATGGGTGCAAATTCTTTTTAGATGCGAAACCATACCCGCAGAGCATGTTTTTTTGTACATATGATCTTAGTTAACAACATACGTTTCATAATATTCTGAAAATTAATTGGGTTTCCATTCGAGTTTCCAAGTGAGGACTGATTAAGAGGGTCTATCTGTAGGGTAATGAAGATTGCAGTATAAAACTCGAGATGCAAAATGTCGTCAGTTTTTTTTGTGGGTAAAATGAAAGATTCGGAGAAAGATTTGGTTTGCCTGAGGTTCTGATTAATAAGGATTAGTGATGGGAAACCAGCATTCGTAGAGCACGAAAATTAAATCAACAGAAAGAACTGAAAACAGGATGACTGAGAAAAGTATAAATAAGTATGGAAAAATAAATGATTGTAAGAAAACTGACCTCTTCATAGAGAGAAAAAATTTCAATTTTGAAGCTCTCAGTAGAATGTACTGAACTTCAGAAAGTACAGAAAAAGCGTCACGAAGGGAGGGTGAAAGCTTCCCAGCCTTTCACAGAGATGACAAAACTATTAACGAAATTTTATTTTCACAATAATGATATGTGTAGCGAAATAAGAAAACCAAGTGTCAGCCTGATGTGCAGAAGGTGTTGTTTCCTTTTGTGTGGTATTTTAAGATAATAATAACCATGTAGAATGTTTCATTCAATTGGATCAAATGGAACTGTATGTTTTGGATGCTTTATCGTCAAAGGCAATTCATTCAAACTAGGAGAAGGTTCAGGAGTAGTCTGTTCTGTCATTTCCAAAATTGGTTGAATTGAAATATTGCCTTAAGTTTTCTGAACTTATTCACTTGAAGGACTGGATCCATAGGCAGAAACACCGAAAAATCGTGCAGTTTCTTTGTTGTTGTTGTAAGATCGGCGTTTCAAGACATGCGAAACAGTTTACGCCATATGCCTGTGATTAACCTTTGTGTGCGGTGGGTGCTGCGTTTGATGAATGCTGACCAAAAATAAATGTGAAACAGTGAATTAAACACAAATATTTCAACTGTTATGAAAAGTATTCAACCGTTTGTCAGTGAGCGTGAAAGAGGGGTCAACATCTCCACGCCAGTAAAGAAACACCAACAGAAGTAGTGGGTGGGAGCCGGTGGCTCTCCATAAAGAATACAAACGATGTTTGCTGAGAAGAAAAGCAATGATCATATTTCAAAAAGTAAAATAATAACTAGAGAATGTAAAAGATGAAGACTAACATGGTGAGAAAATACTTGAGAAGAAGGAATTGCCGAAACACATTCGACAGATTATCAATGTGCTGACGTCCACCTGTTCTCACACGTAAAAAACGTTTGTGTATAGAAAACATCCAGTGTCCAGTGCGGAGATTGTGGCGGTGTAGACGAGTATTATACAGACCATAGAAAATTCTATTTCAGTAATAGGTCGATTCACTGGGAAGACGTTGGACAGAGATGATGGAACCAAACGAAGACTGTCATGACGAAGGAGTGAATTTTTCACCTGTAATCCGAAGTTTTTCACTCAGAGGCCAAGAATATTTCACCATGATCTTGTAAATAAAAGGTGAGAATGCTAGAATACTAACTGGTGGGAAAGAGCTGTCCAGCAGCAAGGGATAAAGGTCGGAGGCTCCTGTAAAAGAAGCAGGTACTCTCATTTGTGGTCAGGAAAAACAGTAATGATCCTGTGCATAGTATTGACAGGAATTAATCGAGAAACAGAATCCTTTCTAGACATTGGTGGGACTGGAAAAAACATTTCGCGGTGTATGTCTCAGTAAGATGGGAATAGGTACAATGTAAAGGACAGTTGAATAATTAACAGTAATATGGAAATAACAAACAGAAAATGTACAAGGATAAATTCTCAGCTAAACATCACTGAGTTGTAGTTCAACACCATTGATACGTAACTGTAATGTTGAGGAAGAAATGAAGGATATCGAGAAATGTTTTATTCTAGTAGTAAAAGGGCAAGTAAAATTATGTTACATTTTAAAATTTTCAAATTACTTACAATTTTTGCCGTCTTAGTTAGGCCTATAGCGCGCTAATTACATATTGTAATTATTGCACAAGAATAAACACTTCTTGCCTAAGTTTAACATCTTCTTAGTTACATAACCTAGGACTCTGTCTATAATATCATTTTCTACTGTTACTCTTTCAAAAATGTTATTCAAATCTTCTGGTGCCAACGAAACTGTACATTGCCAAAATAACGAAATGGATACCTAGTTAATCGCTATTCCTATCCACTTGTGCTGATAAATAGTTCATATTCTTAAATACTGTGAACATTACCGAAAAAAATCTTGATTTTGGAGGGTAACAAGTAATATAGTGGGAAATAGTGAAGTTCGGTGGCAGGAGGAATAAGGCTTTTGGTCAGGTTAATACAGGGTTATAAATACAAAATCAAATAGGTGTAATGCAGGAGTAGGTTAAATAATGAATAAAAAATAGGAGTGCGGGTAAGCTACTACAAACAGCGTAGTGAACGCATTATTGTGGCCAAGATGGACACGAAGCCCACGCTTACTACAGTAGTACGAGTATATATGCCAACTAGCTCTGCATATGACGAAGAAATTGAAGAAATGTATGATGAGATAAAAGAAATTATTCAGGTAGTGAAGGGAGATGAAAATTTAATAGTCATGGGTGACTGGAATCCGATAGTAGGAAAAGGAAGAGACGGAAACGTAGTAGGTGAATATGGATTGGGGTTAAGAAATGAAAGAGGAAGCTGCATGGTAGAATTTTGCACAGAGCACAACTTAATCATAGCTAACACTTGGTTCAAGAATCATAAAAGAAGGTTGTATACATGGAAGAAGCCTGGAGATACTGACAGGTTTCAGATAGATTATATAATGGTAAGACAGAGATTTAGGAACCAGGTTTTAAATTGTAAGACATTTCCAGGGGCAGATGTGGACTCTGACCACAATCTATTGGTTATGAACTGTAGATTAAAACTGAAGAAACGGCAAAAAGGTGGGAATTTAAGGAGATGGGACCTGGATAAACTGAAAGAACCAGAGGTTGTAGAGAGTTTCAGGGAGAGCATAAGGGAACAATTGACAGGAATGGGGGAAAGAAATACAGTAGAAGAAGAATGGGTAGCTTTGAGGGATGAAGTAGTGAAGGCAGCAGAGGATCAAGTAGGTAAAAAGACGAGGGCTAATAGAAATCCTTAGGGTAACAGAAGAAATATTGAAGTTAATTGATGAAAGGAGAAAATATAAAAATGCAATAAATGAAGCAGGCAAAAAGGAATACAAACGTCTCAAAAATGAGTTTGACAGGAAGTGCAAAATGGCTAAACAGAGATAGCTAGAGGACAAATGTAAGGATGTAGAGGCTTATCTCACTAGGGGTAAGATAGATACTGCCTACAGGAAAATTATAGACCTTTGGAGAAAAGAGAACCACTTGTATGAATATCAAGAGCTCAGATGGAAACCCAGTTCTGAGCAAAGAAGGAAAAGCAGAAAAATGGAAGGAGTATATAGAGGGTCTATACAAGGGCTACAATATTATGGAAATGGAAGAGGATGTAAAGGAAGATGAAATGGGAGATACGATACTGCGTAAAGAGTTTAACAGAGCACTGAAAGACCTAAGTCGAAACAAGGCCCTGGGAGTAGACAACATTCCATTAGAACTACTGACGGCTCTGGGAGAGCCAGTCCTGACAAAACTCTATCATATGGTGAGCAAGATGTATGAGACAGGCGAGATACCGCCAGACTTCAAGAAGAATATAATAATTCCAATCCCAAAGAAAGTAGGTGTTGACAGATGTGAAAATTACTGAACTATCAGTTTAATAAGTCACAGCTGCAAAATACTAACGCGAATTCTTTACAGACGAATGGAAAAACTGGTAGAAGCAGACTGGGGGAAGATCAGTTTGGATTCCGTAGCAATATTGGAAAACGTGAGGCAATACTGACCTTAACGACGTATCTTAGAAGAAAGATTAAGGAAAAGCAAACCTACGTTTCTAGCAATTGTAGACTTAGGGATAGCATTTTGACAATGTTGACTGGAATACTCTTTTTCAAATTCTCAAGGTGGCAGGGGTAAAATACAGGGAGCCTCTCCCCGATGTTATTCAGTCTGTATATTGAAAAAGCAGTGAAGGAAACAAAAGAAAAATTCGGAGAAGGTATTAAAATCCATGGAAAAGAAATAAAAACTTTGAGGTTCGCCGATGACATTGTAATTCTGTCAGAGACAACAAAGGATTTGGAAGAGCAGTCGAACGGAATGGACAGTGTCTTGAAAGGAGAATATAAGATTAACATCAACAAAAGCAAAACGAGGGTAATGGAATGTAGTCGAATTAAGTCGGTGATGCTGAGGGAGTTAGATTAGGAAATGAGACACTTAAAGTAGTAAAGGAGTTTTGCTATTTGGGGAGCAAAATACCTGATGATGGTCGAAGTAGAGAGGATATCAAATGTAGACTGGCAATGGCAAGGAAAGCGTTTCTGAAGAAGAGGAATTTGTTAACATCGAGTATAGATTTAAGTGTCAGGAAGTCGTTTCTGAAAGTATTTGTATGGAGTGTAGCCATGTATGGAAGTGAAACGAGAACCATAAATAGTTTGAACGAGAAGAGAATAGAAGCTTTCGAAATGTGGTGCTACAGAAGAATGCTGAAGATTAGATGGGTAGATCACATAACGAATGAGTTGGTATTGAATAGGATTGGGAAGAAGTGGAGTTTGTGGCACAACTTGACTAGAAGAAAGGATCAGCTGGTAGGACATGTTCTGAGGCATCATGGGCTCACCAATTTAGTATTGGAGGGCAGCGTGGACGGTAAAAATCGTAGAGGGAGACTAAGAGATGAATACACTAAGCAGATTCAGAAGGATGTAAGTTGCAGTAGGTACGTGGAGATGAAGTAGCTTGCACAGAACACAGAAAAGTGGAGAGCTGCATCAAACCAGTCTCAGGACTGAAGACCACAACAACAACAACAACAACAATATTGTGAAATGAGAAAATAAATTTAATGTATCGTTTATTGGTTGTTACACCATCAATATCTCACATAATAACTTAATTCCTTTGTTATATATTTCAAGAACTTGAAATCTTATTTCGTTTGGTTGTTCTTTTTCTGCATTATTTACTCATTACTTTAGGTAATTAAATTATATATGAACAATATTTTTGAGTTCATAATTGAATAATTAGTGTCACAAACTTATTAAGTAAATGCTTCTCCACCTATATAAATGTCTTTTGTTTTATTTCTATGACCGAAACGAGTAACACTCATATACTTTTTCATCTAGCACTATTGTAATCATGCAATTCAATCAAGAGATAAAATATTCATTCTGTAACAGATATAGCCACCACTTTTTAAAAATTTTTGTCATAAAGTATTTTATTCTTGTAGATCTGTTTCCCTATTTCAGTTCAAACTCATTTTGTGTCAACTGTACCTCTGGTATTTTCTATAATAGTTCCAGAAATGTCTTTCTCTATCATTTCATGAATACATTTAGAAATATTGGTTACTTGTAACTACAACACTACTAGTTTCATAAGCCACTGTAGGCAATTTAGTTAGTTGAAGTGTTTATACAAACCTTTTATTCCTAAAAATAAATGTTATTTGATATTTTTACAGGTCACTGCAAGATACTTCCTGTAATCATGCTGCATGTGGAAGGACACAAATTACAAGACTGTGAGGATGTTCCATTTCAGTTCTTGGAGATAGTACTTTAAGACACCTTCTATGTGTTAAGTATTCCCATAAGATGGTATCTCAACTAAATAGCTCATAAAGAAATTTTCTGCATCAGCGCCTTAAAAAGTATATATCATGTTGTTTAGTATACTAATTTATTATCATTCTGATAGTAGTGTGTAGAACAATTATTTGTTTGTTAAGCATATTGTGAAAAAATTATGTGATGTTCAATTTAATACCTGCTATTCAGCTCATAAAAACAGAATTTCATGTCTAATATTACGTGAAATAGGAAAGAGATCAATAATTTACAAAAAAGGAAAAGGAATTCTAGCAAAAAAAAACAGCTAAAATGAAATCTAATATTAGCCTTCCAGATCATATACTACAGCAGAAAACTGAGATGAATTCCATTTATCCATTGTAATTTATGTACTGCCAGGGAAAATAATAGGAACTCTCACTGAAATCAAAGTGTATAAGTATTATATTTGACATATTGGAACAGGACAGGACAGTTGTCTACATTTTTGAATAATTGATGACAGCAGTATTTTTGTAATTAATTTATTGTCTTCTAAAGTGAAACCTTTTGTTTTATTCTCTTAAGTGACCAGAAGTCAATAACTAATGTATCATGTGTGTTTTAGTAGTTTTTCCTGTAATCTTTCTTAACTAAAAATCACTAATACATTTCATTTCATTTTAAAGCAAGTGTTACTTGGCCAAGCATATAAACAGTTTTTACTACATAAATTAAATACCTTACTTAACACATATTTTACAATCTCATGAGGTTTGCTGTGATTCTATTATTAAGGATTTCAACCATATAGATATCCAATAAATGCAGTAATCTCAGATGTTTGTAATTTATCATCACTATTCGTAGTTATATGCATATGATAAGTAAGGAACAAACCGTTGTTGGTGAATGTTTGCTTTAGGTTAATTCTAGAACAAATTTATAAGAACTATCTAGGTATTAAATAGCATTGGTGAGAAGTCCTCTTCTGAAGCCTCTGTTGATCTACATAAGATCTAGCAAACCATGGTCAATGTGCACATGACTACCATATTACTGTATAGGCTGTGCCATACTCTAATTAAGTTGTGAAGGTATCCATTTACCTGTAGTAAGCCATTCTTCAGTCATATCTGTTTTATGTATCAAACATCTTGCTTTTACTGCAAAATATAGATAAATCTCACTATTCATATGATTAGGGGTTATCTATAGGTAAACATTTCCCCAGAGAAGCAACCAGTTTTGATGATTAGCTGCTAATAATAACTACTGGTGTTAATTCCAAATTTTTTAACTCAATTGTTTGAACTACAGAAACAATTCATTTGTCATGTTACCTTCTTAATAGGAATTTCATATTTTCAGAATACTGGATATTTTCTGTCTATTCCTCAAGTTAGGCATCAATGTAGTTACCAATCATTGATATGGTACATTATTGGCCTATCTTATTACACTTCAGAAGAGTTCTTTTTACTCACAACTTTTTTTTCCCTAGGAGCCTCTATGTAGATGCATGTTATAGGAGTACCACTGAATTTCACTGTTGCAGAATTTATTCCTTCCTCAATGTTTCACTTGGTGCTTTTTCAATAGCTTTGCCTGTTTTTACTTAAAATTAAATGCGGTTTTGTACGTGTTCTAAGTATATTGACTGTGACCTCATATTTCATTTGTATATTCCATCCTCACAGACAGTTCTCTTTAATTTAATCCAGCATTGTACCATATAGATGCCTTGTCTGCTCTTCACATCAGTGCTTAAAATATCACAAACAGATTTCTAGAAAAATACCATGTACTGATGAAACATTAGTGGTCTGTGTAACTCCAATTCTTTCATCATAAAATTATTTACGTACAATCCACATACCTTGTTAAGTGACAGCTACTAAATGGACAAGACCCTCTATGAATTCTTAAGCCCCTGAAGTATCTAAAAATTAATAAAACTGCAATTAACATTAATAAAATTGCATTATCTTAACTAATACAGACAATATGAATATTTAAGCCCATGAAGTATCTAAAAATTAATAAAACACCAATTAACATTTATAAAATTGCATTATCTTAACCAATACAGTCAATAGATGATTAACCCAATGGCAACACGCAGTAAAATTAATCTGACTACAGTTCTGACTTTCGGAAAACTTAAGGTAAAGTCAATAGTTTGCTAAGCTCCACAACACAGAAACAGCCTCAATTACTCCAAACACACATGCCTTACTATGACCAGAAGCAATGGCAGGGCTAGGGGCCTAACACAACATCAGTGCCAGTCTTTACAGCAACTGACGACATTTGGCAAACCGAAAGAATCTGGCCAGGATGAGTGCAAACAATCACAGTTTTCAGAACACAGAAATACTGGAAGGATATATTCAGAAACATGAACACCAATTTTAATTCCCATGGCGATAGCAGCTGATGCATGAGATGGAATCCACAACAACAATTGTCCCAGCCTGTCCAGCCTCTGCCTGCCAATAGTCGACACTCTTGCAGTACCACGTACTTCTGCAGAATAGAGTCCAGTAAGCGACTCGTGTGAGTCCACATAGCCCCAGTGCACGGCATTCAGCAAGGCTGGCTTGCTCGTCCACTCCAGTCCAAACGACAAAACAGAATGAAACCCAGCCAGTGCAGGGAGTCCTATATAAGTCTCACAGGTGGACTCAACCATTGTTGCATAACGACCACTGATAATAGCGGAAAACCACTGTTGATACAAGCTGGCACAGCTCAGTCTACCCCTCTCCCCACCTCCAGTTTAATTAAAATACAGGGAATGCTTATAACAGTTATATACAATGGCCAGCTTTAACCTGGCTTAGGTAAACCCAGAAGATTCCATTAATAAACAGATTTTTAAACAAGATGCTAACTGTGGTCAAAACCTTAATGACCTTGCTGCATCCCACAAAACGTGGTAATAAATTGCTAGAAATCTTCTTAAATCCTGGCCTTGGGCTGCAAAGTATCTGATAGTAATGGGCCTCCCATGTTCTTCTGGGCAGGATACCTAACCCGATTACAGCACTCAGCTTTCCTCCAGTGTACGAGGTCAGTATTATGTTTGGCTTGCTTCCAAACCTTACACATAATTTCACGGTTAACCTGCTCCAGGAGAGGATCATTAACAGTCCATAGGTTGGACGGAGGAGGTTAAGTAAACATCAGAGCATCTGGGGTATTCTTGTGTGTCTCATGAGTAGCAGTATTAAAAGCCAAATTCAGCAAGGGTATAGATATGTTCTACTTAGTCTGAGTGTGAGGATTCAAAATAATGAGGGTGGCTGATGCTCAGCAAAACAAGGTTGCAAGTAATAAGGAATGGTGGTAATGTGAGATACTAAATTCCCAGAGTAGAAATTTATGAACTCTCTGGAAACAAAGACCAGGGTGTTACCACTAATTAAGATCCTACGTGGACCAGAAATAGAAAAAAATCTTAGTCAAATTCTATATGTCTAACATGGCTATCACCCTTCTAATAGGTATCAGCCATAGAAACTAGAGAATGCATCAAAAATCAAGGGTAGAATCAAGACAATGACGAGTGTTCAGATTGGGCTTAGCGACCTTACAGGCCTCATACTCTCTAGCCAGCCTCTTGACATCTTTATTTAATTTAGGCCTCGTGAAGTCATCTTTTATTTCGATTATGGTTTCATACATCCTCAATAGTCTCTCAAACAAGGATTCGTGAAAACACCGAAAAAGGCAGGGTAACGTCCATGGAGAGACTAATCTTTAACTTGTTGTCATAATGGATGAAATAACAATGGAGCCCTTTATTAAGTTGGTAGCCTGGTACTTGTTCCCCAGCAAGAAGCATCTGTTTAAAACCCTGTATGATCAGGTCCTGATCTTGTTTTTCCCTTAAATTATCGAGTAATGTAGGTATCATGGCGAGTACTGAAGAGACTCAGGCCCCACACTAACTATCTGTAAAACCCTCTAGGTTAGTACTGTCGCCCTCAAACATGTGGCTCAAGTCATCCGCGACCTGATTATCTGCTCCTTTATGTGTTTAACTGTAAAGCAGAAGGCAGAAATGTGGACAGTCCAATATGCGATCCTTCCTAATTGACATGGTCATGCATGCACCCAGGTTAACGTCTGGTTGTCAGTTTCTAGCAAAAAGTTCTGATGTTCCTCATACAGTTTTAATTTTTACAAAGCGAAAAGGACCTATAAGGCCTCTAATCCAAGGATAGACTATGTATTTGATTTGGCAGAAGATAAGGCCCTAGAAGCATACGCAACTGGTTGGCTCCTGAAGAAGGACTGTGGCGATACCAAAATAGAAGGCATTGGTTTGCAATATAAAGAGCCGTTCAAAATTCCTAATCGTCAAGATACGAGCGCTACTTAAGGCAAATTTGAGATCTCAAACGCCTGATGCTGACTTAAAACCTCCCCTTTTGGTTGCAGATGGTTTAGGGAGGCTGCTAATTGGACAAAAGTCAGTATGAATTTCCAAAATAAATTTGTCATACCAGTAAATTGAGGTATACCATTCTTATCCTTAGGTAGAAGAATTCTAGATAATTTTTATATCCTCTAGATCAATCTTCAATCCTGCAGCACAAACTAAATGTCCTAGAGAGGAAATTTTCTGCCAGAAAAGATACGCTTTAGATGGTTTAATGGACAAGCCCGCTCCAAACAAATGAACTAAAACTTGCCTAAGATATGCCAGATGTTCCTGCAATGTCCTACTGTACAACACTAAATAATCGAAATAATTATAAACACACTTAAACTTAAGATCCCCTAAGCACGGAGTTCAATAAAAGTGAAAGAACCGTGGCACCGGTGGATAATTCTAATGGAACGCAACTGAACTGAAATAAATTCTCATTGGTGGGGAAGACTCTAAGCGGCTTAGATTCTTTAGCCAAAAGTACATGACGACAGGCTTGGTTATGATTCTAACACAGTAAAATAATGCGCCCCAGCAGACTACGTAAAATTTAAGTCTGACAACTGACTGAAGAATCACCTTTTGATCGAGGGCATGATAATCCACTACTGGCTTATCACCCGTGCCATTTCCCTTGGACACTAGAAAGATGGATGAAATACAGGGCGAGGTTGATGGCAAGCAGCAAGCAGCTTATCAATAATCTGGCGCTATTCCATCATTTTTTGGAGGAGAAAGCCAAAACGGCACTTTGGCGAACCGATATATTTTCGGTCAACTGTTTTCGATACTAAATCTAATCTGTAACTCCAACCTGTCAGTCAATACATCATAAAACTGCGTAAGTCCTCTCAAAATTTGTTTAGCATCTCCTTTCCCAAGTGACCTACATCAAATTGAGCATTCTCACCTTGGGTGCATCTATGGTCACATAATAGATAAATCTTACTCGCCTGAAATTTAAAATATAAATTTCTGTTGGAGTAATTCCAAGGTAGTCCCCTAAACAAAGTTACAACCTAGCAAAAGATTGGTAGACAAGCCAATTTGCTATTGCAAATTTGCTAGCCATGACAATCTCTGAATCGTCATGCTACCCCACACATAGCCTATCTACAGCAATACCTGTCCACTGACAGTGTAGCATTGCTGACTGACTGGTTGTAACTGAGAGGACTTAGAGATATCACAATACTTCAGCTACCATTCACAATCCAGGATATAAACACTGCTCCTCAAGTCTAACAAGGCACATACGGTGTCAAGCGCCACGCACACAAATGCGAGAAATTGTTTTGTACCCACCCTGACGTTGTTACGCCCTTTCAACGGGAACCTGCTCTTGCGTCGGCTCGTATTTCTTTGACGTCAGCCATCCTTAAATTTCTCTCGTCCAGTTGGAATTTCTCGAACAAACTGCTTGGTCTTCCACAACAATTTCTTTTGGGTGGGGTGACGTCCCCTTTCTTTTCTGTATCTACTGAGTCTTAAAAATGGACTCGCTTACTTTATCCTTAGCATCACATTCCTCACCACCAAAGTGAATGCCCTCTATACTTGCCACAACGTTATCGATGTCAGTGAGAGTACCCGGTTTCTCAGTAAATAATGCAAGAGAAAGCCCTGCTTCGATAACCTTATACTTAGTGCCAAAATGGCGGGGTTCGAATCTGCTCAATATACTGCACAAGCATCTCATCTTGTGCCTGTACCAAAAGAAATAAGGGTTACCAAGCAAATCTTTCAATAAACCCCCGTTACGCAAAATTGTAGCCCTGAGTTAAAGGATGAAGACTAACCAACTGAGCAATCTTAAGCATATCTGCATGGTGTTCTGATTGAATGGAGAATCATAAGAGCTTAACCATATCTGGACCGTTTTAAACACACTAACCACTAATGAATTGAAGAATGGGGAAAATGGGGTTAGGTAACCTATTAAATTGTTGAAATACCTTACCACCACCACCGCCACTACTTGTTATCCTGTCAGCTGCCCATGGCTTTACACTTCACTTACAGAAGATGTTTCATCCTTATTATTAAATGACTTGCCCTGTCATTCTAAGGCACGGAGTCTCACTTGCAACTGCATGACTTTATTCCGTAATACATCAGTTAATGAGATATGCTCTTTATTCGCATTCACTGCCTGTAAATCCTGAACTCGAGTACACAAATGATTGATCTGAACATACAGTTTATAAATCTGTGCCCAGGAAGGATTAGTACACTCCAGAAAGTCAATATTTTGCTGCATACTGGTGAGAACAAACACTCAGCGCGGCACTTTAACTCATCAATATTGTTCACAGCGATCAGCAGCAGACAGCTCAAGGTTCCACATAGCCGCACACACAGTTCAGCCAGGCAAAAGAAAATTACTGAAGCACTGCATTAACTGAATAACACGCTCTAATAGTTGGTGAAAGATTTACAATAAAGGACGTATTTTGCCAAAGAGACAACAAATACAACAATACAGATACTCCACACAACCAAGAGCTGACCCCTGTTACCAGTACTGCATGTGTTCTCTGACTGACTCTCTGGCTAAGTTCCTGCAGTAATTAGCCATGATATAACATTAAAAAAATTCATTGAAACCTAGGCATAACAGTTTCATACAAACTCCTATGCCCAAAAATTATAAAAATTAATAAAACAACAATAAACATTAATAAAACTGCTTTATCTGAACGAATACAATCAACAGGGTGATTAACCCTTGGGAAAACCCAGTACAGTTAATGAAATTACAAAGGCAAGTTGAGGTACCTAATACAATACCACAACCAATCTTTACAGCAACTGATGGAGACTGGCAGCTATATATATATATATATATATATAAAGCTGATCAGGATGAGTGTCAACAGGCACAATTTGCAGATCACAGAAATGTCGGAAGCAAATGTTTAAACATGCACTCACCAATTTTAATTCCCCTGGTGACGCCAGCTGATGCGTGAGATTGAGTCCACAGCAGTAACATCCTCAACCCATCCAGCCTCATCCAGCTACTAGCTGGAGCTCTCAGAGTAGCACACACGTTTGCTGTATAGAGTCCTACCAGCACGTCTGCATCATATTTTAATTCTACACATCCCCAGAACATGACCCTCAGCAGGCGCTGCCTTGCCGATCAGCTCCAATCCGTACACCAAAACAGAATGAATCTCAGACTGTGCAGCGATCTCTGTAGAAGCCTCACAGCCAGATACGTTGCGTCCTGTCATGGGAGCCAACTGAAACTGTTACTTAGTAGCTACCGCAGATATCAGTGGACAACCACTATTGATGCCATCTGGCGTGGTTCACAATTGAAATTGCAGCCACAAATAATCATTTTGTATAAACCACCAAACGTATCTACAATTAGACATTGATAAAATCTCCTCGGTTCGGCCAAGTGAAGGGAAGCACACAGTCCATAAATACTATCAAGAAGGAACTCGTGGATGTGACCCAAAATGCCACGCCTAGATGGGAGATGGTATGTGGATTGAAGCGAACCTCTGCGTTGTTGAACCTGCGCAAATTCCCATGTTAACTATGGCATAGTGTCCCAGAACATCCATTGTACCACCGGAAAACACTTTCCAAATAAAGATATCAATTCCAGCCTGTAAACTTTGCTGAAAGCTTAGCTTTTTAACAACAGAAACCATTTGATAAAGATTGCATTAAATGCTATATGGTATGATTCCTCATGTCGTCTGCCTGTGCTACATGTGGCATGCTGGACGACGTGATCGAACCCGCAGTGGGGTTAGTCCCAGCTGATAGGAAGGTATCAGAATCTGCTGTATCAATAACAGAGGATGGATGGCTTTTCGAATTTTCAGAACCAGTATACATTTTGCTGAGCCATCGTGAACACACATATTTTACATAATTTGCTCCGTTTATTCTGAAGTCCAAGTCACTAATAGCCTTTAGGGCCTACTTAGTTGGATTATGATATGCATGATAATATCACTCATAAGGGAGGAAAGATTCTGATGACTAAGTCCTGGTCAAAAGTGATGTGTATGCAAATGGAACTTGGGGTGCTTCGATTATCAGCAAAGCTTTTGTCAGTCACACAGCCTGGGCTCAAAAGCCTCCCACAGTGTTATCATGGGTCAACGTGAATTAGAGTCTACACACGCTTCACCGCTGCCATACAGAGCGTCAAAGTATGTGGCATCAGAATTTGGTGTTTCCCTGATAAGACAGTCCCAGTAGCAAAGCATTGTAGTAGGACGCCGGCCACTGCTATGCTTACTTAGTGTGGCCCAGACGTAGCGTGACCTTGGATAGTCATCAGTCCCAGCAGTGGCTGAAAAAATGTCAGGACTGACGTGGCACCCTGACACAGTCTACTGAGTGCGAGATGGCTGGAACCTGCCTGGGATGGCAAGAGATAGGGACAGAAATCCGGAAGCGAACCTCATATCAGCAGTTGGCTGGCAGCAAATGGCACTGACGAGTGGTGACTGGCACTGACGAAAGTTCCCATGGCTCGGTATCTTAGAGGACCTTAGTTCGACCGTCAGCCCATGTCATCCTGTCACGACGGTGATAGAACTGAGGCGAGTTCATGACAGAGGCCAATACTAGGACGTTTGACGACTTGACTCTCTGCTTCACCGCTTGCAGCCAGTATTTATCCACCACAAAACTAGTTCGTGGTGGTGTTGTATCTGCAGAAGTCACATATCACGCTTGCCTAAGTGTCCATGTTTACAGTAACCATCCAAGCAATGACCATGAGAGCAATTGCGATGTCCAGTGAGCGCCATGGCGCAACTTTGGGTCAGTATCTTGCCGCAAAGAGGCAACATCAGTGCATCATTGTCTTTATCTGCATATGTGACCCACGACAGCTAACATCGAGCCCTAGAGTGACAACGACTTTTGGATAGCCACACACGTTATTGGTTTGATTGGACGTGTTGTTATACCCAAATGGTGCATAGGCCTATAGCTATATGTGATGTAGAGACTGTATAAAAATGTTGTACAGTCAGTTTGACGATCAGAACTTCAGATTATTGGTGCAAAAATATCATTCTCACCCAACAATAGAAAAGTTGAATTTGCAACAAGGTCATATTGCAACATGTGTACTTAGTATTGACAAAATGTGACAACGATCGCTAGCCACTGAGCCATAATCGCAATATTCCAGGTCGTTCTTTGCTGTAAGGAAAGCTAAAACTCCAGTAGAATCCAACTTATCTCGGGATGTTGTGACTTGTAGCACATCGCGTCACACACATTGACTAGACGAAAACTGAGGCAGAGCCCTCCAGTCAAACTACTAGCATCATATCCTCCCCCGCCATACGACTGCTCAGAAAGAACTGTCCCTTAGTACTCTATCCGAGAAAAATTACATCTTATTTTTCGGAGTAAACATTTATTCTTCTCCGAATTCAGATATATCACTTTTCGCCACAACTTTGAAAGTCTAGTGTAGTTTTAACCCTTTAACCAGGACTTTTCCACGCTCCTCGTCATGATTAATGCTATCAGTACATTGTCTACATATACTATGACCTTTCTCAACAGTTTCCCCCTTATAACCGAAAGTAGCACGAGTATAAATTGCTCACTGGGAAAATAGGCTCAGGCAACAGGACTGATGTCGATAACTCTTTCCTCCATATAGGGACTCAGTATATGGTTTACATTGCGCATGAAACGTTATTGCTGTAGTAATAATGTATAACACGGGTACTAAAATCCACATCCTTCTGAATTTGTTCATTCTTAAATTTTCGTGTCTTTACAGGTGGCAGAGAAAGATCTTGATGCACAAGTGTCTAGAATTATCCTACGTTTTTCGTGTTGTATTATTTTCCTAGCATAAAGAAGGCTTTGTATAAGGTTCTCGATCTTTATATCACCCCCAACTTTAGCCTTCTCTGGCTCTTTTTATAAACGGATTCCCTCTTTCCTGAAAAACTGTGAATTGCGAAAGAACAAACTGCAAAATAGGGCGTGATCTGTAACCATTAACAGGCACTCGTCTCTATTATATCTGATTCGATGGAGAACCCTTTACTGACCCGCTACTAATATTTTGGGGATTCCGTTGAGCCCCTTTTGCTTCCTGTGGTCGTAATCTTTGCTTTTTGCTTACCGACCATCGTTTCCACCTGTTGTTCCATTTATAGTTCATCACAACTATGTCTTCTCGTATAGTCACCTGATTCTGAAACCAATAAATACATAAATATGGACTTCCCAAGTGATGTTGTTCATCTGCGTTCATGTTTAACATGTGTGTAATCCTTTTCAAAGGAATATTTCTCATATGGGATACTTGTTCTCAGGCGCCGTTCCCTTGAACTTGTGGAGGTATGTCATTTATTTTCGCTGCGATTTTATGTGTAAATTTTTCTCGTGTAATGCACACCCTAAACATAGTCCACTATCTGATAGACTAGAGATTTCTCACTCTTTTAGTTTTACTTTCATTATCCTTAGTGATTATGTGTGGCGTTATTTTTCACTCTCAATGTGCGTGGGAATAAACAAATTTCACCAAACCACTGGTTATCTATTATAAAATTTTGCTTCGTTGGTTGAAGATGTTTACGAAATGGCGCCAAATTTGCTTTTCTTTCACTCTGTTATTATATCTGCTCGCTGGACTCTGTCATATAACATCGATATGAAACAGTTACTGGTGATCTGAGACGGAGCTGTCTGGTGGACTGTCCTTATTACTCAGTGAAACGTGTTATAAAACTGAAGTCCAAGTGCATGATACATCGTTATTTAGGAAAGGTAGTAGTAAAACAATATCGGATATGGAGCATTCACAGTCTGAGAGAATAAACAAAGCGATGCTGCATCATTATTAACGAAATGAGTTCTTGAAATTTTGCCAAAAACAATTATCTACGAAGGCTATTCGTAAAGTAAGGTCCTATCGGTCGCGGAATGGAAACCACCCTGTAAATCAAAAATATTTTATTTGTAACAGTTAGCTACACCTTTCAACTACTTCTCTAGATAGTCGCCGCTCCGGCTTTGATGTCTGTCATGGCATTGTACCAACTTTGCAATACCCTTGTCATCAAAAGCAGCCGCCTATGATTTCTGGCAATTCTCTATGTTGGTGTGCAGCTGCTTGTCTGTTCAAAATGTTGTAGGTATGGCCAGCGGTTCATGTGAACAGAGAGGGAACCAAGAATGCGTTATATTGTGAGTGATTAAACACTCCCGATCGAGAACGCTGCAGGACCATCTCCATTGTCCACGCAGAGTGCAGCCGAGAATTGTCATGAAAAGGGAAACACCTGAGAGTTATGTGGGCTGCATGACCTCAGGCGAAATCTCTCTCCAGGCCCTCATACTTGGCGGGAGATACTATTTCATAGCCACCTTTACATGCTCACTGTGCACTCAGATCTGAAAACAGTGACATGACGCGATTGACAGGCATAATAGAGACACTACCCAACACATCTGTGCAAAGTTTGAACGGATTTCGATTGTGGTTTCCGTTTCCCACAACTTTGCAAATGGCCCTCATAGTACTGAGTGACAGTTTACAGTATGATTGTAATGTTATACGGACTTTGTTTGTGGATTACTCTTGGCACATGTTATTATTTTGACTCCATGGTCAAACATCTACATCTACACTGCGCAAGACGCCCTACAGTATTTGGTGGAGGCTATTTTATGTACCAGCGTCACTTCCCCCTTTTCCTGTTCCTGTTCCTGTCGCTTATGGTTCGTGCGAAGAATGATTAGTGATAAACTTCCGTACGGGCTCGAATCAGTCTGACTTTATCTTGATGGTCTTTTCACGAGATATATATAGGAATAAGGAATATGTTGGTTGTCTCTTCTAAGAATGTCCATTCTCAGAACTTTTAACAGTAGAACACACAGTAGTGCAGAACGCTCTCTTGCACCACAAATAAAATCTCCAAGTATAGTATAAACTCGTGCAGCCATCAAAATCCTTATCGCACAAACCAGTGTTGGTGTGTAGTCCCATCACAAAATGATAACTCCGATTTCACAATACATCTCGAAAATTTTCAGAATCAAAAATTCAGTGGGCGCATTTACTTGGTTTGCTCAGCTGAGATACTTACATGCACCTAAATAATTCAGGACCCTAAACTCGCTCCATCCTTCAAAATCATCATCGCAAAAGACAATGTTGAATCACGAAATGACAACTCTGGGGCCGCATTTTTGACGACGCTGAAAAACGTTTCGTCTCTTTCGCTTGCTATCTGCTATAACCCCACATTGCACTGTACAGATTTCCAACACTAGTTTTATATTACAGGACTGTTTCGGTCCTCAGCAGTGATCATTCTGCTGCCTGCAAGGGGACCAATCAGAACCTGTCTAATCTGTGGTCAGATCAGAAATGTAACCAGTGAACCAGTGGACTTGCACCTTTTGTACCCACCAAATCTCTTGTAACTGTCCCAATTATGAACCTATGGCAAGAGTATATTCTTTGTCACAATAGAAGTGACAAATTCTGTCCGCATCCATAAGTGTCTCACTAGCAAGTCTGTCGAAACTTTGTAAATTATTTCAACGCGACCAGAATGCCAGGCCCTTGATAATAGGCATACGCCTGCCCTAAATGTTTGTATCCCGGAGTAGGAATTCGTATTTTACATTTTATTGTATACACCAAATGCTCTTGGTGTCAAACGTAAATATGTGCCATGAAGAGAACTCCTCCACCATCAAAAGTAGTTGCTGTTCCGAGGTGGATTGCTTGCATATAGTAACGATACAGCTGCGTCACGGGGCCAAATAGAGTTAGGCAAATTATGGCAGCACAGATTAACAACACATTACAATAATTTATTAAAAGAAAATTTATGATACGCAACTGTAGTGCGAAATAGTGTGTAGCAATAGTTTAAAATTTGGATGGAGACTCTCATGGGGGGCATCTGGAAACTGTCTGATTTGACTAAACCATATCAGAGCCGGGCTCATTAATACCCACCAATTTCAAATGAGTGCACATAAAAGTGTTATGCAAGGATTTGAATACACGAATTTAGTTGTTGGCCCTAGTGCAGTGCCACTTGAGTTGGATCAACTTCACATAAATAATTATTGTAAAAATTAATTGATACCCACCAAGCTCTGTGACAAGGGAGTGGGTATGGAAGTTATGTTTTACCGAAATTGTCTTAAGTCTTGAGATCACAGTAAGATTTATTTCAGTTAAATACGTTAATGTGAAGAGTGACTGAGCACTTGAATATTAAGTGAACATTAGTGATAAACATCAGGTGACATCCGAGACTGAATGGTTGGCAGAACTGATCATGAGCCCTAACTGTTCTCTGTGAGATGCTGTGCAACCTAGTGTGTTCTGAAGGGCAGCTATATTGTACGTGAATTGCCGCGCGGGTTTAGCCGAACGGTCTAGGCGCTGCAGTCGTGGACTGTGCGGCTGATCCCGGCGGAGGTTCGAGTCCTCCCTCGGGCATGGGTGTGTGAGTTTGTCCTTAGGATAATTTAGGTTAAGTAGTGTGTAAGCTTAGGGACTGATGACCTTAGCAGTTAAGTCCCATTAGATTTCACACACATTTTTTGTACGTGAATTACCATACAACGCACTAGTGTCGATCACGACGGAAACGCTACTACAGAGCATGCACAATAGATCCATACTGCAGCCTCGGAACATTTGAGTCTCCTACAGAGAGGCCATTTGAACAGCCTATTAATTCTGGAGCGAAATCGACAGAAGAAACGCGTCCACGAAATTTCTAACTTTTGCGTCTAGCGTTCCGTATGATGCCCGATCTAGTCTCTCAGTTCGGAAAGAAGCTGCCTGCCTTCCGCACAGCAGTCACCCAAAACCAATCGTCCTGAGCCCGCCAAAAGCCTGTAATAGCCAACTCTGGATGAGTGGCAAACACCGCGACTGGATTCCCACCACACTTGCAGTTAAACAAATTCCTCCAATGGAATAGCTTCCCGTCAGAGTAAACGGCGCCTACAGACGTGCGCTGATGTCATGGTCAGGCCACCAATCACTGAACGCACTGACTGCGCACATGGGAAGCAGTAGACACGGGAGCACGCAAACGCAATATGCAAAGAAGGCAGTCTACGTGAGGCGCCAGAGTGTTACGTACTCCGCCGAGTCGGACATACAGTTCTAGGAAAGCCAGAAAATAAAGCGAGCTGGCTCTGTAGCCGGGGCCTTGTCTCTTCACACAGAAGCACCTTGCATCCGTCAGAATACCCCACTCCGCCACTCACACTGGAAAGCTATGAGCGAAGGTGCCATGGCGGCGCGGCAAGTAGAACCTGAAAGCGAGACACGTCCAATATACAATAGCAGCCGCGGGAACACGGTCACCACAGCGCCAGACAGTCCCGCCATTGTCCGTTTCTCTCGCCCTTTCAAGAACTGGCGCGACGTACTCGACACGGACCGTACTGCCGAACGCCAGCGTTGGGCGCGCCGAGTTCAACGCACTGCTAAACGCTGTTAAACGATGCGATTTGTGCATACGGTACGTGGGCCAGCATGGTATAAGCGATCGCAACGTGCCCCAGCGGCAGTTATCGGCTGTATCCGGCTCGTAAATCACACTGTTCGTTTAAGAAATGGACGGGCGTAAAATTCCTATATTAGCTCTATTAAAACGTACTTTCCTCCAGTGTCAAGTTGTTCTGTCTGTAGTACACATAAATAATAACTTCAATATCCATGAAAATATTATAAAGTAAAAAGGAAAGTACGATATCCAGTCAATAAGGACAGTACAAATAGTGCGATGCAAATTTACAATAGCTCTCCACAAAAGATAAAAATTATGTCATCATTCTCACTTTTTACTAAAGCCATAAGGTCATTCTTAGTTGATCACTGGCCCTAGTTAGTAGCAGAATTTTGACAAAAGGTGAATTACAAAACTTAAAAAGGAAAAAAAGGGCAAAATATCTCACTGCAAGCAGTGCAAGGTGTCCTGTAGATTAAGCCAGTCGAACAAACTCACTCCTTAAAAAGAGCGCACTTACATTGACATAACATCGAATATTATAGTAGATACGTATAGTAAACTAATAAGAAAGTATCGGAATCTATTAAAAAACGCGAAGGTTAGGAAAAAAAATTGGATGTAGTGGGACACGAACTATCAACTCGTCATACGTTTCGTTAGGTATCCCTGTCACTGTTCATTGCGCTATTTTTTTCTTAAATTATAAAAAGAAGGAAAGCTAATGGCACCGCCACTTTTTCGCTAAATATTTAAGAAGCCCCAAAAGAAAAGCTCCACCACTTCAGCGGTTGACTGCTATCACGAAAGACCCAAATAACTTCTACCAAAAGAAGAAGAAGGAAAAAAAAGAAAAAGAGAAAAGGGGGATACATGGAAGGAACT
Organism: Schistocerca cancellata; assembly: GCF_023864275.1. Taxonomy (NCBI): domain Eukaryota; kingdom Metazoa; phylum Arthropoda; class Insecta; order Orthoptera; family Acrididae; genus Schistocerca; species Schistocerca cancellata. The sequence continues at coordinate 166,591,097 of NC_064627.1, read as the reverse complement.
TTGTTAATTTTTATTTTATTTCTTTATTTTATTTTATTTATTTTTTTAAATTTTTGACTTTATAATAAATGAATCCATCTCCGTCGCACAACCACGTCCTCGCAAAGACTGGCGATCGCCTTCGACATGAGCGGAAAGAAAAATCACACGTGGTGGCGACACATCAGTAGGTCATCGATGCACGTCTTCTAGGAAGTGTGTATGAATAACCCATGAGGGAATCGTATCTGTAAAATGGAAGAACAATCATATGTCAGCTGCTCTTTGCATGGATAGTCCAGTTGCGAGGGGGGTTGTGGAAAGCGCTCCGGAGAAAGTTCTAGAAATATTGTTGGTAGTTTGGGTTCTTGACTACTGCACAATGTCGGTCATTAAGGCATTGCCAGAAATCGAGGGCTGATTTGTCACCACCACCAAACAGGTAGTGGACTGCGTGCCCGCTAATGCAAGTCACAGAATAGGTCTTTGCACGCGGGAAATAGTCCATGTCCGGGAAGAGAATCATTTGTGGTGTGATACTGTCAGGAGTCATGCGTGTGATCAACGCCAGCATCTGGCGGACCAAAAGCCAAACATTACTCGACTCGCCACACACAAGTCGACGGCCATCGTCGTCTTGCACGCCGCACGTGGTACATAATGGTGATGGCACCTGATGGATCCGGTGGAGACGCGACAGGCAGACCTGCTTCCCATTAACTATTACATACCAGGTGGATTGGACGTCCGACGCAAGAGCAGAGGCCTGCGCTGCCCGCCACACAGCATTCCACCGGACGAGAGGATGTTTTTCTTCAATCACATTCGATGAAAGCCGCGATTGCAGCGAAGCATACACTATCTTGCCCGTCGGTAGCCGTGGAGGTAAAAGCATGGTTCTGATGTAGCCATATTCAAGAAAGTAATACCTTAAGTAGAAAAAGGGAGCTGGGACGTCTCTCAGCGGCACTGGGGCAATAAGTGAGCTCAGGGTAAGGGCTCTCATCAATAGTCTGATGAGGCACGTCGGAGTACGTCGCCACATCTTGACGTGCGTGATTACAAAGAGGGCTGTTGCTCGATGGTGGACGTGACAGAAACTGAGACCTCCTTTGTCTTTCAGGAGGATGAGGGACTCATACCTAACTTTAAGTAACAGGCATTGACTCACAAAGGAACCAAATGCAACCAACATGCCTCTGGCCATTGACAAAGGGATGGGGAATGCCTGAGCCACGTGTGGGATTCGGGACGCGACATAAACATCAGCAAAACGTGTCGGTTGCAACGTGTCAAGGGTTCGCATCCACCGCAATAAGCGTCTACTGTTAAGGGCCAATGATCGCCGCAAGACGGTTGTAAAATCAGTACCCAGACATCGTACCTCGTCGCAGATCCGCAGGGGAGAAACGCATTCGCCGGTCAGCCAACGGCCTATAGGCAACGCGCGAGATTTGTGAACATTAAGGATGCTGCCCGAAGAAGCGCCGAAGGACTCCACCCACTCCAGCGCTGCCTGAACATCGTTGCCGTTGCGCAGGAGGAGGACCAGGTCGTCCGCGTAGGCCATACAACAAAAAGCGTGTCCGCCAAGAGTCATCCCAGTGAGGCTTGGCCGCAAAGTAACGATTCCATGGCGAGAGCGTACAGGATCGCAGCAACGATCGTTGTACCAGGATGGGCGACGTAAGACAACCATTGTACGGGGTCCTAGATGTCGCGCCCCGTAGTAGACGCATTATGACTTCCACAAGGTCTCGGAATCCCATATTCCGCATCAACGCTGTCAGATAGGAATGATCAACCCTGTAGAAGGCCTGACTGAAATCGAGGAAGGCCAGGACCCCTGCGAAGCGCTGCATCCGCGCAAGCGCGATCATGTCACGGTATCGACATAATGCAGTCCGAATGTTGTGATCGCCTCCTACAGAGGCCTAATCGTGGGAAACGACTTATTGGGCCACCCTCAAGAGAAGTTCTACCAAACGCTGGGTAAAGAGCTTCATCTCACAGTTCAGGGGCGATAGGGAGCGATAGGTTCCACCGTTTTGGTTTATGGACAGGAACGAGCAATCTTTCGGAAGATACTAGGAAGCTGCATGTCAAGGGACATCAAGCCGCGGTATATGTCCGTCCAGGCAAGCATCAGTATTTGGCAGTGGGTCCTGTAACGCTGTAACGGGAGGCCGTCCGATCCTGGCGACTTGTGAGGCACCGGCCAGTAGGAACTGCAGTGACCTCCTCGTCAGTCACGTCCTCAAGTAGTGCCATCTGCGCGTCCCGCGTTAGTGCGCCATATGCAAGGCGAGAGATTTCCTCAATCGCGATAGGGGGATGATGGTGATTCGTGAACAGCTGACTATAGTGAGCGTTCCGCGATGATGTGATACATCGATGGTCCTTCGTGGTCCGTTCTGTACACGATGCGCGCACGAACCATCATCCCTTCGAGGTGCTGCCTCGTGAGTGCTGTGATCTGCGCTTTTCCGCCGTACATTGCTTGTTGACGGGCAGGTGAGTGCGGCATGGCAGTATAATGACGCAGAATGCGATAGTAAAAATCTAGTCGGTGCCTCCTCAAGGCGGCGATCTCCCTGGTGTGACCAATAAACGTCTTCCTAACAGCCGGCTTGGCGCATAGCAGCCACCATGAGAGTGTGGTCCGGTAAGGCCCTCGCCGACGGACGCATGCGTCCACGTTGTTTCCACAAGTTGTCGGCATTCAGGCGAATGTAGGTGGGTCACGTTCAATTTCCAAGGGCCTCGCCGATGCCATGCCATTTGGCGACGCAAGGTGACTATGAATATATAGGCCGTATGGTCGGAAAAGCAGCTGACCATATTTCAACGTCCTGTATGCCCCGAACAATGGTGAGCAAGAGATAGACACGGTCTATACGGCTGGAGAAGTGGATGGTATAGTGCGTGAAACACGTCTGATAGCCATATACATACTCCCGCGTGTCCACGGCGCTAAGGTTGGTTGTATAGTGGAGAGCGCCGGACATGGAACGTGTTATGGCAGTTGGTCCTTCGGCGCCTGGTGGAGTTAAAATCCCCAGCGAAGACTATGACATCCTGGTGTTCCATAAAGAGGGGCGCGATCGCAGCTGCGAAGAAAGAGGGCCGTTCACGGCGTCGTCCCGATCCGGAGGGCGCATAGATATTAAGATTCTGGAGTCATGCAGAGTGAACGCCACTCCTCTCGCATCAGGGAGGTAAGCGACCCCTTCGGCAACTAGGCCATCACGGAGAAGGACTGCCACGCCACTGCCAGTGGCAGACGCTTGTGAGACTTGAGCAGTGCATCCGAAAGAGTCGACGAAATCCTCGATATAGACCTCCTGGAGAAGGACAATGACTATATCCGGCACATCCATCGTATCTTGTAACATCGCCAGTTTATGGAGCGCACGAATGTAAGTGGTGTTGAGAATCGCCAGTCCGTCGGGAAGGTGGAGTCCGCTCCGGCGGAGGCCGTCAGGGGCGGACCAGCCGCAGCAGCCATCGCATTTTCAATCATTGTGTCGCTGCTGTCCCGACACCTCCATCGGAATATGCCCTCCCGCGGCATGAGGCAGCACCGTCATCCTCGACGTCATAAGCCCAGGAGGTCGTCAGCTCTGCTGTGGTGTCCCGCGACGGATGGTCCGCTGCGCACACAGGTGGAGTTCGCACAGCAGGAGGGACGTTACCACGACGCTCGCGGGAGGGTTCGGCACTGCCGCGTCACTACGACGTGAAGCTGTCGTGGGGTGAGGTGGCGGAACACTATCGTCCGACATTTGCGAGTCAGAGGACTTTGCATCATTGGACATGTTGTTGTCATCCTGTGGCCCCATTCTTTGAAGATAATCATCCGAGGGCTCACGATGCCGTTCTGGCGCTTCCGTAGGGCCTTTTGTTTACGTACATGCTATTCTGTGTCGGAATGGGAGCGGTTGTCCGTCACCTCCTTGCCGAATGGAAGGAAGGCAGAAGTTGGTACAACGCCAGGCGTCAGATCCATCTCCGCGTCGCGGTCAGCGGTACTAGGCAGGCGGATGTCTCCTCCCGACAGTGCCTCTGGTTGCAGTGACGTGAAAAGTGTCGGATTAGTCTCCACGGTGGTAGTTATTCCCTGCGACGGGTCGCGTGGGTCGTGCGGAAGATCGGCCGTTGGGGCTGTGACCGCGGCATATGTGACAGGAAGAACTGTGTACGGCGCAGTGGAGGCGGCGTCGTTGAGTGGTTTCTGTACAATCTGGCGCTAGAGACAGTTTGGCGGACATGCCCTTCCTGGCTGCAGCCAGAGCACGTCTGGGGCTGTCCGTCATGCATAATGATGGCCTTGCATCCTCCTGTAACCAAGTACGACGGCACATGATTCACCAATTCAATTTTCACTTGACGGACGACTCAGAGTACAGGGTAGGTTCAAAGGTTTTCCATTTTTCGGCCAGGTGGCTGAGTACATTGCCATACGGCTTAACATATGACATGACGACGTCCGGCGGAACCTCGAACGGGAGTTCGAAAACCCTGATCGAACGCAGGCCGAAACTCTCGTGGTTAATCATTACATCACCTATGTGTCCGTCGGGGTGCTTAAACTTGAGGTTTCGCTCTTGGCGGCTCACAATTTCGGTACACAGTTCTTCGATGCGAATCTTGACGTATACAACCTTCCCAGTGACAGAAAAGTGAATTCCAATGACATCCTGCGGATCCAGGTGAGGATCGTCCCGTATAAAGTTCTCAATATCGTAACGTCTAGGTCGTGCATATTCTGCTTGGAATGCGATCTTGATCGTTGTCCGACGGTAAGTGTGTGCCATGGCTCTCTCGTAAGAGAGACTCAATACACAAAAACGCTGCGAGAAGTAAACAAACGCGCGCTCGAGCTCCACAGAAAGCGGGGTACAGCGGACGTCCGCGCATGACGGCTACGAGAGCCGAAATGCGCTCTAAAGTGCCAAACGAATGTAAGATGACCTTACCTAGCTTCTTACTTTCCTGAAAGCTTCAATCGTAGCTATATTACTAACTGAAATTTAATTGTAACAAATTGTACCAAAAACAATGCGTTTTAATGGATTCTCAACATGCCTTCAAATGGCATAGTCTCGTAACACGACAGCACGCAAGTTACAGTAATTCTTTTACCACGAATACGACGTTTCTCGTCATTTCATTACAACGAATCACACACTTAATGGTGAATTTTCTAGAACTCATCATTTGCTGGTGCTCAGAAACGGAATATATACCTACGAGCTTCAACAGAAAACCAATACAGCGCCTCACAACTCTGTATCGAAAGGAGATACCGTGCTGCCATCTCAATGGTCAACGCTCAAACGCACGTTCAGAATATCTGACATACTTGATATTGCTCGTACGTTCGGAAAGACTCCCCAACATGCTATTCCACGTTATGACGTCAGAAAACTCGGCACACTCAACATTCAAAGCGCAGATGCACGGTCCGTGTGCCGACGGCTTTCCCTCGGCAGCGTGCTTCGGCTGTGCCAAGTGGTCACGAAATACAGGACAGAAAGAAGCAGCGGAATGAAGAGAGTTCCAAAAACTCAAAGTAATTGGATTGTCAACTCATTAGAGTACACAGTGCTCAGTCACTGTATCTGCGTGTAAAAGATCGGCCCACACACAATAAATAAACTTTGCATAATCGATAAAATGAAAGAAAAATTGGCCTGAAGGACCTTCCATCCAGGAGGTGGGTAATCCAGAACGGCCTGCCATTTGTCGAGTTCACTTGCTCTTTATCAGTCTTTAACTCTGATATAGTACTGAGTACAGTGAACAATTACTAGGATCAGTTGCAGAATGTCCAGATAGGCGCATGTGGGCGGCGTCTGTAGATAAGTCCTGATTCTGTCTTGAGGCATGATGGTTTTATACTGTCGAACTAACTGCTGACGCACATCGTCTGAATGGAGCCGCGCATGCACTTATTTCTGTGTTTGGCGCGTGGATGTTTACGTGGAAACTGTGTAACTTAAGGCGAAAGAATAACATAGGCTGTGCTGTGCTCTACGGGCATCTTTCACGTAGTCTAGAGATAAACATTCTTTTTTGCAACAGGATTCCATGTAATTCATGTAATTATTGGAACAATTTTATTAACAACGTGTTTACTTCGATATTCAATAAATCAATTCTCACCAAGACATCACTCTGGTTTCGAAGCAGCAGCCCAACTTACCATAACTATGTTGCGCCTCTCCGGAGGCTGTCCTTGCCGTGTGGCGCCCTTTCTGTACATGTCGTTGTCTCGTACCTTCTGGAGAACACAGCACATTTCGGTGACTAAGAGCATAGAGGCCAATTATGATCACATCATAATACAATACAGTTTGTTATGTTCTTGATACGTTCCGTAAATTAAAACTTTCTCGCGTAATTAATGAAACGAATTTTGTCAAATATCCGACGAAACGTTTACGCGTCACTGGGAAGTCAAGTGCAGTCGTGTTACAAGTTGGCATAACATACTGCAGACTATTTAAAATTAGTAGTATAAGGTACATTTACAAAACGTGTATTAATTCACTAACATGTTAAAAAATGTTGACCTTCTAGACTTCTTCACGTAATAAGCACAGCATTCGCTATTTTTAGCTATATTTTAGACAATAGTTGATAGATATACTGATTTTATACTGAACTTGCATGTGGTGCATGAGACAGGCAAATAGCTGTTACACGATGTAGCGAAGATTCTTGTTGGAAGGAGTATCCTTGAAGAGCCTTCAGGTAGCTTTAAGGCAAGTTTCAGTAACTGCACACTTGAAATTATGTTACCGGAAAGGACTCGGACGTAAGGTGGCTGATTGTTCAGCGGAAACAGGGTGCACATGTAAATGTACAGGAAACTTGGAACAGGAGTCTTAAAGATGTCAACAACACAACTACCCTTTACAGGACATTGACTATCGAAAACAATATAATGACACTCCGTCCAAGACGGATAATAATAGGGAGTTAAGACAACAGTAATAATTATTATCTGTCGCATGTAAGGGAAATAGAAGAATATCGCAATATCAATGCCTTCATTTGGGTATTAACTGCAAAGTCATTAATATTCCACACGTTCGCAGATACAAAACTCACGCAAAAGAATCGGACCGCCACGCAGAAACACATTCTCGTTCCCAGCTGTGGCCGAGTCAGTTCTTTAGTTCAGAAGAGGCAACAGCTTTAGTTTCCTACCGCCTGCTAATCTGTGCCTTTCCTTTGTTAGAAGCGACCGTTTCTGTTGGTTATGTACCGATTTCATTATTCATTAATCTTGTCGGAGACTCCTGGGTTGTCGATTTATTGGTCATGCTGGTATAACGTGTTAATACGATCGTTTGCAATCTAACTTGCTGTATCGCATTCCTTCTTGTGAGTAGGCTTCAGCTGTTGAACTGGACCTCCCCTCTTGGGCGACTTCCGCTTGGACTGGAAGCCCCACTACTACCATTGTCCCCTTCCCTGGCATACCGTTTTTCAGGAATGTGTATACGTACTCTACACGCAGATATTCGCATCTGCGGAGACTAGTCATTACTGCGAATATCCCCAGATATTTCCACGGATAGCCGCATCTGCGCAGAAAGAACTCTACCAATAGGCGATCATCAGTGCAAGAAACTGACTGTACGCTAACACAATTTTTTTGACGTTCTCTTAGCCTCCACGACTCGCTTCTTTTACTTGGTCCAAGCATCAGATTGCTGAAGTACGGGTATCAGATGAGCCTCTCAATGAATGTGGACTTTTTCTTGTAGTACGTCTTGTACGTGCGATGATGTAGTATTTTGCGGTGCAGTGGTTCCCAGCCTGGGGATGATTACCCCCAGCCCCCTTCAGGTAGAAAAATTAGTAATAATAATCAAAAAAGAAAAAGCAAACTCCGTGATCACGTCCTGAAGACCACGTGATAATCGATCGACCGCCGCGTCACCACTGGGTGTGGTTTGGATGGGGATCAGGCCAGCACATCGCACTCCCGACCATTGTCGACGATCTGACCTTCGAGCCCCTACCTCTCAATCAGCTAGCTCCTCAACTGGCATCAAGAAGCTGAGTACACCCCAGTCCAGTCTTCCCACCAAGGAAAATTCCCTCGCATTACCGGGAATCGAACTCGGATTCCCCGCAAAAAGATGTGTCGCGTTGACCACTCGGCTGCTGGCCTATTCTACACTTTTCCATGTTTTACAGTCTTCAAAGATGCGCATGTGTGCAGCTCTTGCGTATTCCATAATGTGATCTCTACACTTTCCCATTAAGTAAGCGTCTCTTTCTTTCTTATCCCTTGGAATGCAGTGAGGAACTTCCTTGATGCACCTACTAAGCCTTCGCCTGGCACCTCCATTTTATTTTTATTAAAGTCACAATTACACCTTCCACTTCTATCTGTTCTCCAACGCATTTACTTGTTCTTTTTGTTCTTCTGCCTCTCCCAGCAGCTGCCATCACGTGTCTGTCCACTGATGTCTGAGCAGTCCTCAGTTTTCCACTAGTTAAGGCCGCGTATCATGACTGTAACGCAAAACTGAAACTACGCATTGATTGTAAATTTTCTGTTTCAGACTCATTGGAAGCTTTGTCTTGAAAAAAGCTGCGTAGTTTCACGACATCATTCCAAGGTATTTTTGATCTTCTGTTTATTTCTTTTGCTGCCCATTCAGTCTTAGTATCGAGAACTAATCATCAATAACAAATTCTATTCGCAACTGTCGCTTGGAAAGTCGACACTTAAAAATGCCTGGAGTCTAATATCACATTCAGGGAATGAAGGAATGTATTGAGACTGTGATGTCTGAGCGAAGGTATAATTACTTGGACACCACACTGTCTGGCAACATTTTAAGGAATGAATGACGCCAAGTAACAAGTATTTTAGGGGAAGCATTATAAATATCAGTTCCATTCTCCACAACTTGCAGGTGTGAAAGGAAATTTTCGAGTACGACAGTAATGAAGGCAAAATCAATGCAAATGAACTTGGAAAATATTTTATAATGTGTACTTGCTGACAACAAACCAAAGAACGGAGCTCGAACAAGCAACGCCAACTGCCCAATTGTTCATTGTTATAGTACAACAACCTACAAAAATGCAAGAGTTTCATTTATTTGACCATTAACTAAATATAATATGTCTTTCACCACATTTCTATTACAAACCTACCCCCCCCCCCCCCTCTGCCCACAGCCCCCTCATCCTGTCCCCCCCTCCCGATAAATTAATTAGATACCATATGTACTAAACGTAGTTACAGAAGTGGGTCGCTCTCTTGTCGTGGGTAACGGTCTCAGAAACATAGGGATGATTGGACTTCCACAAAGTTGCTTCTGATACGTAGCTCTACTTCGACCAGTATTATTATTGGATAATAGTTAGGCTCAATCTAGAGATATTTTTGCAACCTTCTCACACGGAGCTCGTAATTATCGATGAGAATCAACTTTTCCTCTGGATGTCAAAACTAACGTCCAGAGAAATTCTCAAAAGTCGATCGGTCTCTACATTCCGCTTCTGTCGATGGTATACGATTTTCAGAAGATATTCATCTAAGGCAGCCGTGAATAACGTGAGGCTGTTCGGTCGGAAGTGCTTTCTTAATGAGAAAGGCAAGGCCTTTTGGTCCGTTATCACTTTGGAAAGTTCCTCAGCCAAGAAATGTCGAGACATGGTGACAATCTTTAAGAAACTCAAAGTAAACGCAAGTTTCAGATGTCGTTGTCCATTCGACGCCTGATATTTGATTCAGTGCTACGCCGAAGCGAACAGACTGAAATAATTGGCAGTGGTACTTCAACAAATTTGATCAGAACGACAAATATAAAGATGCTAACGAAAATGTCAATACAAATGTGCATCAAACGTAGTAAAAGATAATTAGTTTTCCAGAAGTGAAGGACTGATTGGACTAAACCCAGTTTGATGAGAAAGTTAAGTGTAGTGGTGAGCAAAATTTACAAGTATTATTTCTGTTTAACACTTTGTTCATCGTCACATACAACAAGTGAAAGTTTGGATTGCCCTCTCATTATAAAACTGGGTGTCATTGTTTTAAAATATAGCGTACAAAGAAACATTTGCCACAAGCACTGCCCAACTCACTGATGGGAGCCATGGCAGATGAAGTAAACCGTACATGACAAGGAATTGACACAGCCTGTGGCCAGTTAATACAACTTCGTTTCTGTGGCTGGAATGAGCTATGACACGGTTAGGTACTTGAGTTCAAAGGATGCAGCTTGTACTTCTACTCACTGCTATTAACGATACCGATACATATATGGGTCCTGTGGCTCAACAACTAGGTCTCGTTGCATTAGAGAGGCTTCATACGTTGGACCATTGTAGATATTGTGCAGTTCTCCTTGAGCACTCTAGTAGCGGTGACAACCACCCACAGTTAAATGTACCAAAATAAATGAACAAAAACAGAATAGATTCTGTAGTGGCTAATTGGTTAAGGATTTAATATAGTTTTCTTGCAGTAGAAAGCAGTTGTGGTAGTAGCGTTTTTGCAGTATTAGCAGTCTTTTTATTAAGTATCAGGAATTAATAAGTAATATATACATTTATTACAATCCACAAAAATGTGAATTGTATGGCCTATTTTAACTTATCGGATAACAGGCTGTAGCTGTGAGGCCTAAATAAAAATAAATTAAATGTTACATCTGCTGATCAGTCGCTAAAAATTTTCTATGATCTGGCACCACGCAAAGAATCACTTCTATCTCCAATTGTTGTCGGCGAAGGAGAATAGCCCTTGATGGATTCGACTGCTTTTCGTAATGGATACATTCAGTGGGTGGCTTACAGTACGCTCTTGGTTTGGGACGTATGGCGAGCTTCGGGTTTAATAGTGTTGGAAGCTTAGGCAGCTGTTGTCTTACGTCATCAAACCTGTTCTGATGTTCCTCTGTTTACTTCCACGAGCGGATTGTTTCGTCTCTGATCCTTCATAAACTGCCTACACGCCCCGTAAAGATTGGAAAAATGGCTCTACTGTCCCTTCCACCTAGGTGTAGTAGGATTCCAGATCATTTGCAATTTTGTTACAACCAATTTAGTCCCTTTTACTGTGCGTTTTGGGGAAAGGTTACAATACCTTGTTTTTCAGAGGAACCTATTTTCTTCTACTCCCTATTTAGACTTTTGTCGTCAGCTGTAACTGCGGCCTCTACATGCTTATCTGCATTACTTTTGCTATCAGGACATGTGTTACGCATCCAGTTACTTCTCCCAGCAGTTTCCCCATAGTAATCTCATCTAGTAATTCATCAAAAGAGGATTAAGTCGCAAGACATGTGATGACAGATTTTTCCTCCATATATGCCTGCCGCGTACGATCTATATTGTTCTTGGAATGACAATTATTTCAGACTGACGGTATTGCAACGGCAATAAAATTCAAGTCACTCTGAAATTTTACAGGGCTGCTAATTCTTTCACTCTGGCGTCGCCTTCCATTGAGAGAATACAATGTTGTTCATTGTTATAGCGTCAAAAACACAGTGTTTCCTTGTTTCTCACCGAGAGAGATGGTGCAGTGGTTAGCACACTGGATTCGCATTCGGGAGGACGACCATTCAAAACTGTGTCCTGCCATCCCGATTTAGGTTGTCCGCGATTTCCCTAAATCGCTCCATGCAAATTCCGGGATGATTCATTTGAAAGGCCACAGTCAGTTTTCTTCCCTATCCTTGACACAATCCGAGCTTGTGCTCCGCCTCTAATGACCTCAATGTCGACGGGAGGGTGAACCGTTTCTTCATTCCTTCTTTGTTTCTTTTAGACAATAAAGTAGGTGTTGTATTAGCTTCCCAATCTTTCTATCGCAACATTTTCTCCTTCTATTTATCCATGGGCTCTCTCCTTTCCCCCGGAATAGGAACTTAGTTTTTAACCTTGAATGAGCAGTCGCTGGTCCGTACAACACCAGGTTCGCTCGAGAAATATGAACTGGATAGCTGCAATTTTTTTATTCTAGTGAAGCCTTTCTATTTACTACAGATGTAACCTTCGTTTAATGTTTTCCGACCTTCGCTTCCCCAACTTTCCTACCGTTTCCAATTTTTCTGTTCGTCTTCACCATACCAGCGGACACGTAACTCTGATGTGTATCGGTAGGTATACACATATAGGCCTGGCCATCAATCTATTCGTTGGATCCCCAATAAAATTCTCACTAGCCTTGTACCTACTTGCATATATCTGTCCAACGTTTTCTCTTTTTTGTTATCATTTTCAAAAGGGATGTAAGGGGGGCTATTTTTCTGCGTAACATCTACCATTAAAATCGGAGCACAACCTAATGGAATCGACGCGACGAGCGGCACTGACAGTAACAGTAATGTACTCTAACGTTAGCCGAAGTTTCACATATGTTAATATTCTGCGAAGTTCACTTGCGATTTAATCTTTTCACTCGGTATTATTCTAACACTACTGAGTTTGTGACTCCACAGTTTATCTAGCAAAGTCTAGGGTACACACTGTTAAACTCGCTTTGGGCGTCAAAATTCTTCCGCTCCCCCAAAAGTAAACTACCAGATCTGTTACCAGATAATAATCACAAGTCCCGTTTCGTGACTCATAATGAAAATGTCGGAGCCCAAAACTCAGTACGAAAATTCAAAAGTCGTACACAGCGGCTTGCTACTGACTAACCTAATGCTCGGAAATAACTCATCGAGTCCGACACTGAGAGACGCTTCACCGAGGCAGCGCTGTACAAACTTCCTTGGAGAACTCCGGAGTAAAGATGATGTAACACACCAAGTCCTCATCTGCTTTTTTGCTGTAATCTTCACTACACTGTTTGGATAAGGAAGTCCGGTCTTATAAAACATAACTAAGTCTTTGGACCTCTGGAAGCGATGCGTCTACTGCCAACGAATGGGTCAGTCAGTATGAAAGTCGCTACTCCTTCTTGAACTAACCACACTGTTCATGTCGTGATATATGCCCCCAAACAGAAAATATCATTTACGGGTAACGTGACCTGGCTTTTAACTACTAATAAGGAGATTATAACGCTTCAGCGGCTGGCTACAATGGCTAATAGCTACTCGGTCGTGATACCACGTGACAACTGAATGTGTAGTGGAAACTATAAACTCCATGCTACACGAACTCAAAGTGTGAAAAAGTGCATCTCATAGGTCCAGCCAGCTACAGTAATATACCTTACTAGCAGTCACTTACCACTGCCTAGTAAGCCGAGAGCATTATTCCCATAGACGAAAATCATCGATTGTGCATCTGTTATCTGCGTCGTCGGATGATTTCGGAGTGCTGCATCAGCATCTAACTTGTCTTAAGTGTCGAAAGATACTGACAAAACATAAATTCTAAGGGAACGCGTGTGCGCAGAGAGACCCCTAAGCAAAATGCACGTATATTCAATAGCTACATTGTCCCAGGGAATGGAGTTTCTAAATTACATGGATGCGGTTACAGGAGGTAGAAATGGAAAATCGGAAAAATGATGTAAGATAATGAAATTCTATACACAAATTAAATTGAAATCCCATATCATTGGCAAAGAAATTAAATTTTACAATTCAGCAGTGGTGCATGTGATTTCACAAATGAAATGGAATATCTTTAAGTCCCTTTAGAAAAGTTCCTTAGATCCACGCCACAAAATTAACACCCCACAGACTTTTACTCAGCATCAAGTTTGTGGGAAATTAGTAATTCGGAATATTAAAATCGCACCAAGAAAAATTTGGTTATCAAAGAGTGGCCAAAAATATTAAGTGTTATATCAGTGAGTGATGTTGGAAAAAAAAATGCTGTCTTCTACTTCGAAAGTCGAAAGTAAATTACTACCGTTACGAGGTCCGTCTGCAAACAGTTGACGTTTCCGGTAACGTCTGCTATTTCGATTTCTTTCGCTATCCATTTCTGTCACAGCACAAGGCGCGATCCCAACAAGCTCAGCTATTTTTAGGAAATATCGGGAACAAGACATTCAAGAGTGTACACGAGACAAAGGATCTAGACTGTCAACATACATTGTCTAGTTGCATGTCTGTAGACAGTCCATCTACAATGTCTACAGACAATGGCTCTATTTTGTATAGAAACAAGTGTGTACTACTTACTTTTGGTCCTCACATTTCCGAATTTGACGAAGATGCATAGCGTGAGCGGACAAGTTGATGCGCAGATCGACTTCTGCTATCAGCATGCGACTAACACCATATGTGTTGCAGCCCTCCTATATATGAAAAGGCGCTAGTAATGAAACTGCCGCCTTTCAGATAATGATATTCTTTCCCTCCTACATCGCACATGCACCCTGTACAATCTTGTGTTTACATATTCACATAATCACTTGTAGTTTTCGGCAGGAATATACTCTGCCCGTACATTTTTTATCCGAATAGATCCTCATCAGTACAAAGAGCTGATTCAATCTTACTTCTCTAGCCCCAAAAAAGTGACGCGTTCATTGTTAAACAGTGTCACAGCTGTCACGATTCATCTCTTAAAATTAACAAAAAATCACTACACCCACAGGATTTTTCTTTACAAAATCAAACTTATCATATCGTTATTAAATTTCAGAGCTACACTGGTATATAGCTGCTTTCTCGTGCGCCACCCTTTACTTTTAGTCAGTCTGCAGTATTTCTACAAAAATTAAAAAAATCGTTAATAGCTATATTAACTGATCATTTACGAAAAATTAACATTCTGACAAATACGTATCAAAATTTGTTGACGGTGCGTTACTATCCAGAGCCTCTAAATAATTGGAACTAGATTTTTAAAGGGAATCTTGATCTGGTGTGTCTCATACTTTGTATTCAGAATATGCTGATTACAAAAACGTTACCTTTCCAGTAACTTTTTGTGCATCAGGCAGACATCGGGTGTTCCCGAAGATAAGCCGGCCAGATTTCAGGCATCATCGTGAAGCGTCGAACAACAAGATCGGGACCATCAAAAGTCGATTCTCACTCTGAAAATATCTCATTTAGCACCTGTAACGGTTGTTCAGTTAATGTTTTGTCGTCCCACAACAGAATCTTAATTACATCATTAGTATTCTGCGTACTTTTTAATTAGATGGTTTCAGGCTTACGTTAATCTGTATTGAGTTTCTCTGCTCTTTTCAAAGCGTGTTTCTTGATTTTGTCCTCTGTCCAATATGAAAACTCCAGCTCCCTGAGTCGATCTTGTTATCTCTGCAGAGAAATGTTGGCTTGCTCCATTCAGCAATGTAGGCATTCGCTGACCACTTTCGCTTCGTAACGATTGCTTCGAATGTTACTGGCGTTCGCTTTGTATTAATATTATTTTCGTGCATTTCTCCTCTACTGAACGACAATTCGAGCGCGACTAACGACACCAATGATTCTGTCTCGATGGGGTCGCTCAGAGATTGGTTTCTCTCACAGAATTCCTGGAAGAATTTCTTGAAACTTTTCTCACAGTCTCCGTTAAAAATTCTTATCTGTTGCAGATATTGGGATACTTCGTTCAAGTACGTTTTTTGGAATTTTGCGTGTGTACGGCGGTTGTGCAAATGTGAATCCGCTATCAGAGTTGTGGCAACAAGTTAACAAACTGAGAATCGTCCCATAATTGTAACAGGATTCGTGCACTGATTTACAAGATCAACGGGATGCAATCTCACAGCTGAATCGAATTTTAGAAAATCACTCCTGCTCGAGAATATTTCCATGTCTCGCGCTCTTGCCGAATCGTGTATGACACTTTAATTTCTGCTTATACTCTCTGGTTTACCTATTTTAGAACCTGCTGTAATTCGCACATCTGTGAATTGTCCTGTTAGTTAACAAAATCAGTTTCTTGTTTGGCCAGGTCCACCATCTGACTGTCTACATATGTAATATTTTTTGTTGATCATATGGAGCCCAGTCTAGCTACTTTGTAACATGAGAAACCTGTGCACTAACTCCTCACTGTGGCTTTCGTATTTAAGGTTTGAATCACGTCAGTTACCTTCGAAAAACTTGGGTTACACTTCTCCACCTGCTGTACTGAGTTCGCGGAGAGTTCTTAGATTTATTACTTATAGATCCAGCCCAGCAACTACGTGTTAATAGCTTAAGTTCTAATACGACAGAATCGCCACAATCAGCCAAAAAGTTGAGCACTTCGCTATTCGTGACCAGGGACTGATGCAGATAATGTAGCAGCTGGTGCCTAACATTTCATCCTCGATAGGACTTCTCTCGATTGTAGCGCCAACCTGGCCACCCAAAAATACTGTCCAAAGGGGTGCAGTAAAAAAATATTCCGGACATCACTACCCTTCATGACTAAAAGCTATTGGGTCGTTCTGTTTTAATAAGGAACTTACATCGCATTGTTCGTACTTCAGATCGTGCTTAAGAGTCTGTATCTGGGGAATGAATTTAGCTACAGTCAGAGAAAAGCCCTCACCAACGATTTCCCAGTCTTCCATTCCTAAGGCAGCTTCTCTCGAGGTTTACCCTCGTTTATCATGTGGTCACTGTCGTCTTCTCGTTGCCTCCATCTTAATTCAGTTCTCGTTATTCTGCACATTTGTTGAACTCGGTATCTGAATTTCCACAACGCTACCAATGCTACTAAAGCAATGCCATTAACGAAAATTCCAACAACTCGTCTAGAAGGTGAAGGCATCAGCACAAACTAAGTATGAACATGGAAGTCTACTGCATGCATTGTACAATTGTAACGTTAGAAAAGAGCCTTATGATACAAATCGATCTGAAAGTTGTACAAATAATGTCTCCGTATTTGTTGACGCACTAACATTCCTTGTTGCGACCTGTTGGTTAAATGGTCATGAAAAAGTGGGAAGTTCTTTCTTCTGTCTAAACCCTGTTATGACATACGTTTGAACATTTCAAAACGTTATTCAACATTTCACCATTGTACAAGATTATAAAAGAATTTAATTTTGAATGAGTAATCATTAAGCTAAAGATCATAAGTTTTTAACCATTCCAAGGATTGTACTAAATAGTAATAATAGTCCCAAACATCATTAACAATATCGTAAAATATATCAATTTCTCCACTAATTTCTAATAGTTCCCATACTTCTTTCAAATTTAAGCGCTTGACAGTTCGCTGGTAAATTTCCAAACACGTATTCTATATATTTTTCGTTTTCAGGATCAAATACAACTATAAAATGTTCATTTGTAAAAGGTACAACATATTTAAAGTTTCAGGGGGAACGCAACTTCATTGTTATAATAGAGAAAAAAAGCGGTTTCTAACGGTGTGATTTCTCGCCACACTCTTTAAGTTTTTGTCGCATTGTTCTATTATTCACATTTATCGCTGCACGTTAGACTGGCACTAGCATACCCACTTCCTTTCGCTTCCACTGTTGTACTGTATTCTTTGAAGCTACTCTGCCACTGCACAGTGTCAGGGGAAGTACATAATCTCCTCATAGCACAATAATTGTGCAAAATGAAGCATAAAACACATTGTGCTGGTCTGTGACACTGCGGAGGTAGGGAGTGAACTTCTGATTTTTCTGAATGCGCTGCTGAAGCACTGTATTACGTCTGGAGGCGCATACACAGGACCTGTTGCTGAAACTGCAGTCATGAATATAGAGGACGTGATCGGTTTCCATTGTAATAATTCAAATTTCACCATCATGTCCGGCTGCGAATTCGAATGCTAGCCTACACCATCCAATAACTGTGATTTCTGTTATGTGACACAGACTTCTGAAACATAATAAACAATGGAAACCAGCTTCCTATAAGATCATCCAATTTACATTTACTCCCCATTGTTTTACCAGATTCTGGGTACTCTTGACAAACTTGACGATAAGTACTGGAGCATCCTGTAACAGAACAAATTCATTTCCAATAAGTTCCCAAAACGTAGGTTCCTCACGTGACACTCCGATTTCAATTTCCACCCAATATTCAGAACGTACTCCATCATTAAAAACAGTATTACTGTGAAAGTGAAAAAAGAAATCTTCAGCAGTTTTCAATATTTCTGCAACAATTAGCCATATAATTTCGTACAGCGACGTTAATATACAGTTCAGACACCAGTATTCCTAAACGAAACGAAACCCTTTGGGTACAAAAGACCCAGATTCGTATTTCGCGCAGCTCTCGAAGGATCTAAGTCTCAAGCTTCTGGCGAATTCCTCTGTACAGCTGCTATCGTACCACTTGATTGACCCAATATGGAACTAAAATATTTGGGCACCTAGACCTTGAGATCTAAGTTTATTGTGTGGCATTTAACCGTGCTTCCATTATTACATACCCAAATCTGAAACTCTTGCGAATACACTCATCTTTTCTGTTGTTTTGTCCATAGTTGAAGTACCAGTTTCATTCACACAGAGGTTTGAATCACAAACATAATCGCCCCAATATGGCTGTCGTCAGTGTGCTCACCAAACCATCACTCAGAATGAAAATGCAGTGTCGCCTGAAATGCCAAGCTTACTACCGGACTCTCCGCTGCTACCAATCACTGCCGATACTCACCAGATACACTCTGTCAGACATTGCTGAGACAGCTTCTTTTCTAATGATAGCCGTTGAAGTTATTTCAAAATATCTTTAATTCAAATAAAATTCCGAAATAAAGATGGACCTGAATGGTTTTTCGTAGGTCAAATAAATGCGTTTGATTAGGGCAGTACAGATCTGAAATTTGGTTTTATCCCTGCAGAGTATTTTCAATGTTATCGATGCATTTTTATCGACATTGTAATTAATTAATATTGTAAAGTTGGGCAAAATTCTGAAAAGCAAATCAAAGAAGAAAATCTGATTCATTCGTGTAGAACTGATAAAATATGTTTAAGTAAAATAATCGGTATGAAAACAGTCGGATAGTTTCGAGCAAGTTTATGTCCTAGCCCAAAGTGTCTGTTACATCAGAACCAACTTTTACTAAGTGTAAATTTAGGCCGGTCAGAATTCTGAGAAATCGGTTCTCGGTTAAACTGAATCCCGACGAACTTATGGTGTATGAATGTTGGTTATTCATATCGTTCGTGGTTGATTACCAATGTGCCTTTCGTTTCTTGAGAACAGATCTACGGTCAGTGGTAAAACAGCACTACACTCCCTTGTAGTTCGGACACGAATATTTGCTTGTAGCCTCGTCGGATATTTCTGATTTCTTCATAAAGTCACACACACCTACGTGAATGCCTGGTAAAATGTACCTTTTATGGGGATTCTTTTGATATTTTTTAATTTTTTTCTTAATATATACATGTATACTCAATTTTGCCTACTTCTATGAAGAGTTTACTCACATTAAGATTATTAAAAATAAAAGACATGAACTTTTAACTTACTACGGTATGATCTGCCCTAATATCAAAGCCAAACTTTTAAACTCACAGACAAAGTTTTGCTAGTACTGATCTGCGATCTGGTGTTCTCTTAAAATCAATCGGGTTTCCTGCTCCACCTGCAAAGAACTGGGAAACTTTATGCAAATACTGTAAGAGTGTTGCACAGCCCTTTGTAAACGTCTCTCAGAGGAGCGTAGGAATGCAGTTGCTGTTCTGTACCTCCACAGACCACGGAACTGCACCGTCATTTAGTTTTGTCATTTAAGATTATATAAAAGGAATGAAATAGTAACACAATTTGAACCACAAAAATTCACTCATATCAATTCCAGATTGCCACCCACAAGCCTGTATCTTACTATGAGTCAATAAAATCGCCTAAAATCATGGAATGGACTGCACACTTTTCACGTTACTCGCCAGAAGAACAATTGATGGGTGGGAATGCGGGGAGCGAAGGGAGGATGTGTCTGATACACTTCTCACGTTTATATCAAGCTTGAAGTGTTGCAGTTTTCCAATTGAATCTCGTAATCGGGGTTCATTTATTATCCATTCTCGTAGAAGAGAACCAGTTCAAACATGTCAGATTATGGAATTGTCGACATGCGTGCTTGGTTGTCGAGGGGTCCACACTTAAATGGTGCATGTGTGGGAGCCGGAGATACGCCTGTATACTATTATATTCAGTGGCAAAACCACTAACAACGTGAGGGGACAGAAAACACATTTCGCTATATTCCCTGGATTTCATTTTCCATTGATTTGTCATTTCTCCTCCTGATCGTGTCAAAAGCTGGTGCCCAATTTGCCTCTGTGGTATAGCTAACCTTGCCAGTTGCCATAACAACTAGCAATCAGAGACCGCTTTCCCGCTTTCTATACTGCTCACCACTGTCGTATCGACAAGCTACCACAGGTTCCAGTTAGCAGTCAGTAGCGGAGGACAATTACGGCACATAAGGTAACTATTGTGATTCATTATTGGTGTTTACTTTGTTTTTCCTGGTGGAGTATTTGCTTTAGTTAGGGGACTTACTAAAGCTGGCAGTAAAGGTCTGCAGAAATGAGATAGTCTAATGGATGCTCATTCTGAGGCGTGATCGAAGACATTTGGAAAGAGTAACTGTTTGTTCACAAAACCAAAACTCCGCTATAATGTCCTTGGATGAATATGTACACAACGAACAACAAAAATGTCTCTCCTATGACGTTGTCTATGATGAGCCTACATGCCGAATTCTAGTGTTGTGGCAGGCGGCGTCCTGAAGACCTAGGACGTTACCGGGTCGATGCTGCCAGCATGATGGTTGACGTGCGGCTGGTGAACACCGCTGGTAGTGCCAAACTGTACAGCTGGAACTGTACTGCTGCTGCTGTGAATGGAAGTGCTGGTACCACCGATCTGAGGATCAGGACCTAACTGACTTCACACTGTCTGGCGGTGGCTTAAATAGTCGGAAGCGGATGGATATCCGCGTGGTGCTGCGAGGGTACATGATCTGACGTAGCATAATAGTGTACTGCTGACAGCGCTCTGTGATGTCACAAGCAAGCTTCCTGCCGGTGAGATTGGCGCTCTCAGACGCTGTGGAAGTGACGTGTAGCTCTGTCGTAAACAGACAAGGCAATAAAACGAAAATATCTCGATTCTGATGAGAGTCGTTTATGCACGTCCTCCTGGCACGGCCTGCCTGGTGTGTGGAGGAATCGACTACCTGGCGGATACAACACAATCCTACAAAGCAACCTCACATTCTACGTTAAAGGGGACTTGTGTACATAATCAGCATGGTACGGCACAGGTGGTGTAGCCGAACTGCGCTCTCTGGTAATGACGAAACGATAACATTCCATTTCGTTGGATTGTCAGTTGCTATGTTGTTCAGATCCAGGTGCACTACTTTGCCCTTCACCACTTCAGTAAGAGCTCGATATAATTCTACAGTCACCATGGTGTAAGGCACAGGAGCAGTCAATGGCTTTGACTTCGAAACTTTGAAAAAAAAAAAATAGACATGGACCTCATGTGATAATTAATGTTCGTTTGCTAATAAAGACAGATCCATTGTTCTTAAAGCGTTATGTGGAAGATAATAATTCACAGATGGTGCAAATTCTGCTGAGACTAAGAGAAATGTTGCGATATTTTGAATGTGCAGAATGAATTGTGTCAAAGTTTTGTTCTTGATCTTCTTTAGCCTGATTACCCAATCTTTCTCTTACTTTAGTCTTATACATGTCCATCTGTTAACGTTCTATGACATTCCTTTCTACCTACTTCTGTCTAACTTGCATTTAACAATGCAACCAATGGACAAAACACTATAATCAAGACGAGACAATGACCACAGCTGCAGCTTCCAAGTATAAACAAACACACCAATGCTATTCCAGAGAAACAAAACTCCGATAAAAGTAAAAGCGAAGCACGTGCATCATTCTGTGAAAAAAAGAAAATAAGTAGAACTTATAATGTACACTTTCTATGTACACTAAATAAGCTGTGGAGATAAATATCCTATGCCTTTTACTATTTTCCTTGCAGTTTAAGAACAAATTGTTTTAGCATATCGGCACACAGTAACTGAATGTACACTGGCTGTTTTTTAGAATCTAGACCCACACATTAAAATTCATGAGTTTAAATTTTTCGACTCTCAAGACTGGAACAACAGGACAAACGAATATTCAACACTCTATCTGGGTTAAAACACACTAATCCAGCATGGCTGTACATCCAAAAAATCTTTGCTCCGATTTTGTTAAAAATCATTACTTTGTTGAAAACTGACTATAACAAACGACAACAAATTTCAGATCACAGCATTCAATGACACTACATCGTACTAATTCCAATGCCTGTTTATGTCATAAGATAAAGATTTCATATATGATACAAGGACTGCAATTAGCGAAAATTTCTGGTTCTCAGGTATAGCTGGAGAGAGACAGATGTTGATAAAGACCTAGATGACGCCAGACTTTTCATTCTCATTCAGACTTCCGTTGCTCCCTAAGAAGCTTCCTCTATCCAAAAACAATTATTACCCACAGGGGCCCAATTTCTAAGATACAACACAGCAGAAAAAAACGGAAATTCTTGTTGAATGGTCCCAATAATTTTAAAGGATACAGAATGGAAACACAAGTACTGATATCTTTCATCACAAAAGGCTCTTACCTAGGTTATTATTATCTCAAGAAACATGCTTAGATACTCCCTCCTCTTCAAAATAAATATGTGTTGCCTGTTGCCTTATACACTTGGCATACGATTTCACTCACATACCACAGATCTCCACACTTGAACAAAACCCAAAAGAAGCACATACATTTGAAGGCAATGCTGCAACCATTCATAACATTGTACCTCAGCCCTATTACAAGCCATACTCCTATTATTGACATTTTCAGAAAAATAATTATATATTAAAGAAATGGCAAACTGTTTTATAGCTTGCATTATTAGTGTAATTAGGCATGCAGTAGTTAGATGATTATAGTCAGTTACTCAGTATCATTTACTATTTCACATATATTGTTCAATTTCATTTTTGAAAATTACGTCATTTGCAAAAATATTTTCTTTATATATTTGATCCATTATTGATATATGTACAAGGTTCTGTTGCTGTTAGTATTTCGACATCCAGTTAGTTTGATCTGAGTGCCTTCCTTATTACTTACTGCTGTGGTAGAATACATGACCCAATTACTGCTCTTCTTTCTTTCTCCTTTCCTCCCAAAGTTCATTACCTTCCCACATTATATAATACAGATCAGCTCCCAGCAGTATCAGTCTTTAGTCTTTAACATTCTACACTTTATCGATTTTCAAATGTGCATTGTACTTTACACTGAGCATATTTGCTTTTTGAAATGTTCCTTTGATCTATTGTTTTCACTTAGACCAATATCCTGCCATTTCAGAAATTACAATAGAATTTATGACAACCATATAAATTGTTCATTTTAATGTAAGGTCTCTTCTTGAGAAGCTATGATAATTGAGATTAACTGCATTTTTGAACTTTTACCTAATCAGTTCACATGAAATACATCTACAAAGCAAAGTCTATCTATTTTCAGTTTATATCAATCAGTCAAATAATATGATCTATCCAAAACATTACTGATATTTAACTACCATTGAAGATGCTTTTTGGTCTAGAGAGTACAACTCTGATACTTATTGTGCAAATAGAAGTTCTCTTTAGAGAATAATACCTAAACCTAGAGCACAAAATGGAAGAAGACAAGTCATTTAAGTGATGCAGTAGTGTTTTCAATTTCATATATTGTTCATTATTAAATTATAGTTAAATAATTATCTCTTACCACCGTGATACATATGTTAATAGGATACTGAAGTACTTGTAAGCTATATAACTACAATGGATGTAAGCTCTCTAAATCTGTTGGAATAAGAGTAGTAATTATGTATTCATTTTACAGTAGTTAATCATACAGTGAATCACTAAAGCTTTGTTGTACAGTTATGAAGTCTGAATATAACTTACTTCTTATAATTAAATAATTAATTCGACCAGTTCCTGAATTTTTAAAACAAATTTTCTCTTTTGTCTTTTTATTTTTTCTCTCCGTTTTTGTGCACATTAGTGATCTATTCAACAGTTATGAGTGTTATTATGTAAAATGAAAAGAGTAATCTATGTCGAATATGTTGTTTGTGTTGTAAATAGAATTTAATGGTATAAATTAGCTATGTCTAATATTCTGTTAGAACAAATATACTTACAAAGAAAATTCATCCAATCCAACAGTGTGGAAATGTATATTTTAGGCTACTGTAACAGCTTTCACTGCAACTTGTTTGTAGTTTGTACAGTGTTTAATAAATTTACTGTTATAAATATCAAGCAAAATGGCGCAAAATTCGCTTTGTAGGAAGATGTCCTATCTTCAGCACTTTTTCTTATTAAGAATTAACTTATTTAACACAGGGACAGAAAGTTCCTTTTTGTTTGAATAAATCAAATTCAACAATGTGCTACTTCATTTTAAATGTAGAACTATAGTAGATACTGATTAAAATATAAAACATTATGAGAAAACGCCAATTATTATAAATAATCTAGATATACCAATTTACAAAAGAGTTTTTAGGTCACTTGTTTTGGCTATTACTAAATCAATTGTTACCTATATTATGAGTTTCGTAGAGCTTTGTGTAACATATGCTAAGACACCATTTTGGGTTAGAATCAAGGGAAGCAGGAGAAAAGTATAATAAGTATAATCGATGGTAAGACCCTTCTTTATATCTATAGCTTGTGGATTTGCAAATTCTAATACATATATATTTATTTGGATCAGCACTTAATATTCAGAGATTTTCTATTTTTGTAGCTGAGATATCAACACCCTTTACAACATTGTACAGCAAACTTACTGAGTGTATCATTAACAATATATTAGTTACACTATCACAGTAGTATGCTATTCACTAGTAGTCTGCAGTAGTCTGTATAGTTAGCGACACAGATTGTAAATTGAAAGGTACAATGCTTTTATTAAATTATATGTAGAACTTTCTCCCACTGAATACTTAATATTGCTATTTCCTATTGATTCTTTGGATGTATCAAAAATATAACTAAATCGATCTGAGATTCTTTTTTGAATAACTGTCATTGTTTGGGGCAGGACAAAATAAGACAATGGCAAACCACCTCCAATGGAGTATGAGTAGATAACAGACTATGATGTTAAAATCTAGCTTCAGAGTGATGATAGTATTATAACATAAAAATTATAAAACTACATTATTTTCAGTAATAAATGTCAAAAACAAATGTATTTAACAATATTCTATAAGGCTATGATGAATACACACAGAAGCTTGGTGTGAGGAAATTTTTTTGCCAACAATCTGTAAGAGATTGTAGAACTTTAAGTAAATTAAATCTTTTTTAACTTGTGTTTCTCATTTTCAAAAATATTTTAGAAGATATGGGAATACTTTTTCAAGTGTTATATTTGATAGTTTTATAAATTTATCAATACTGCCATTGTAAAGAGATGTAAAATATTCAGCTGTTCTCAGGAGACAGTTGATAATGATGAACACAGAACAAGCTCATCAACTGTGAATCTGTGATACATGATTCCTACTATATTGCTCTGTTAAACAACTTCTTCATTTATCTCTTTATTTACATAATAATATACACAATGTTTTACCAACTAATTGGAATTTTAAAGGATGTATACTTATGTTTACATATTTTCACTCTGGATATACTTATTTCATATTTGGAAGTGAATTTCTGTTGTAATGTTTTCTCATTTGTGTTATTAATTCTTTGGTAAATGTTCCTAAAATACGATGCTTTTGCAAATATTGCAACAACTGACACTAAATACTGTGTACAGAGTGTAAGTTTTTAATGTGTTACAGTATTGTTTTAAAACATGATCATTAAAAAGTAATTACTTCTCAAAATTATCTCTGTACTTTTATTTTATAGCATCTTTGATTTAGACAATGAAACAGCCCTTATATATACATACACTCATATGGAAGCAAGATTTTAAATTTTACCTTCACTTGTTACAAACAAAATTACTTTTATTGGAGAAGAGAATTCAGAGAAATAATATAAAGTGATATGTTGGACTACACTTATACAAAGAAGAGGTACTAACCTAAATCGAAAAATATGATTATTCATTTGCTTTTTTGTTTTACTAGGAGAAGGATAATAGTTGACAAACCCATGTCTTGACTCAGTTACGTTATTCGAAAACATTTGGAAAATGTTTGCACACTTTCACATGGATAACATCATGAACAGACAATTAGGGTAAACAAATTCTGTCCCAGAGATAAAGTGATCACAACATAAAGGGCATCCAGCTCCTCTCTAACATTAATACTGTCACATCTGATGATAATTATGCTGACATCATGTAGGTACAGGATAAAGACAAAAGAAAAGAAGAGGACAAATAGTAGTTGACTACATTCAGAATGATTGATCAATTTTTTTAGTTTAGCAAACCTGGTTTTATATATGCTTCAGTAAATTATCAAAGAGCATCTAACAAGCCTCTACAAAAAATAGAAGTCGAAAATAATGAACTTAAGAAACAAAAGGAAGCTATATTTAGTTTTCTTTGTGTTAGATGTACCAAATAAACTAATGGATTATTACTGAGATATACAGTTTAAGTAATATAGAGATAGTTGCATCATACAAAAAGTTCTTCTTATACACTGCAATATAATCATGCTTAATCTCATGGAAATACCAGACATTTTTCTATACTGGGATAGTCATTTTGTTGTCATGAAGGTAACTTAGAGATATCGTTATTAGTACATCCTAATGACACAGAAAATAATAGCTAAGAACACTTCTTGGTTTTATAGGCTAATGAAGATAAAAATTAAGCTGCTGAGAAACTTCCTGTACAAGTATCTTTGAGTACTTATGCGACAAGTATATGGGTAAACACAGTTTAGTTTATTCTTTTGTTACCAATGACTGCAAAATTTCACACAATTAGAAGCACATCCTTCCTCTTTTCTGTGATACAGCAGAAGTGTGTGGTACATGCATGAACATCAACTAATAAGAACGAAATATCTCATTATATATGAATGGTGTACAGTTTATGATGCTGGAAACGCATGTAGGTAAGATTTTTCAACTCTATACACTATCAAACAGTGGGGATAAATGGCTTTTAATTGATACTTTTCATGAGTATGCCAAGTTTTAGTTCTCTCAAGATATTTTACAGAATTTGTCTTGAGACACTGTAGAAGGACTTTTAATTTGGCTCAATGCATAAATTAAACAACAAGTACAATTACACATGCAAGTCGAAGGTTTTGGAGGAAAAACTGTTACAACAAAGTCAAGAGCGACCAAATGCTTCAAATGGATGTAGCATGATCTTGTGTTTATAGTGTGATAAATACTAATAAGATGATAAAAACACTATGTCCACACTATAATTTTAATAATTTACACTCAGTTCTAAAATATATATTTTCAGAGATTTTAATGATATGTTTTATCTACTTTTTTCTATCACTAACATGAAGTGGAAGCTTTGGTGGCAGTGGATATGCTGCGTGGTACAAATTGCAAGTGATGTGACATTCTCTTTGGCTCCTCTTCTTCTTGCCTAATAATCTTGTGGATTTGTAAATATTCCATTACCATCTTTAAACACTTCTTCTTTTTTATCGTTTGTCTCGTCTTGCACAGGATCTGATTTTTGAGGATTTAGGGTATTTTATTTAACTCTGTGGC
This sequence comes from Schistocerca cancellata, assembly GCF_023864275.1. Lineage (NCBI taxonomy): Eukaryota > Metazoa > Arthropoda > Insecta > Orthoptera > Acrididae > Schistocerca > Schistocerca cancellata. The sequence continues at coordinate 166,563,476 of NC_064627.1, read as the reverse complement.
CAGATGCCTTTTCTGACACTTCAGTCATGAAGGTAGCCTAGGGGAGCGAAGCCATGTTCGCCAGAACATCGTTCCTTGTGTTATTGTATTTCAACTGTTTGTGTACAGCATTCTCTAAGTTGGAATTTGAGGACCAGCTTAGCATTTTCCGAAATGAGCATGGTAAACTGCCAAAAATTCACACTCAGTCTGATCGATATACTATCCCAACATAAATACTCCATCGTGCAGATTCGATCTGAGTTTTCATGTCTGTCAAACTGTGCACTGTGTGTTCCACTATAGATGCAGTTCACCAAGTATATAAACTGATGAGCCAAAACACTATGACCACCTGCTTAGAAGCGTATTGGTCCATCTTTGGAAGGAATATAGCAGCGATTCTGCTTGGCACGGATTCAGTAAGCTCTTAAAAGGTTTCTGGAGTTACGGCTTAGCAGACGTCCAGGCACAAGTCATACAGTTTCCATAAATTACACGCTAGTCGATTGTGGATACTGAGCTGGCGCACGATAACGATAGCTCCCTACATGAGTTCCATCAGGCTCAGCCTCAGATCAAGAGAATTTGGAGGCCAAGAAATCAACGAGGGTTCGCTATCACGCTCCTCAACGCGCTGTAACATGGTTCTGGCGTTGTGACAAGGACAGTTATCCTGCTAGAAGATGCCGTCAGGAAATAAATACAATATGAAGTAACAGAATTAGCCATGGGTGACAGTTGTTTATATAGAAAGTGCACAGGTATGTATTTATTCCAGTGTTCTATTAGTCCAACAACTCTTCTCTCCTTTCTCAGTCCATCATCCCAATAGAATTCTGGTGGCTCTTACTCCAACAATATTTCTTTCCAGATCGTAACTAAAATGTGTACCAAATTTTGTTGAAATCCTTCCAGTGATTTAGAATGAACTTTTTAACCACGGATTTGCTCACATACGCCCATGTTATACATATTTAACACGAATTTAACATATTTCACACATATTTGTACCCATAAGTCAAATTTTACCCTGTAGTTTCACTTTCATGCATCCGAATGTCGATGATGTCACATGTCCTGAACTATGTATCGTATAATGATATAATTTTGAAGCCAGTGGTAAACGTGGCTACTTTCTACGCAATGTGTTGTGATAGAGTTAGTAGTAAAGAAATTATATATTAAAAGGCTATGCAAAATGCGTCAATTTTTCACGCATCCTAGTATTTGGCGTCATGTCTCTTGAACTGTGAGTTGTACATCGATATATTTTCGTAGGTATATTTAGAGAAATGTGTAGATAATGTCCGCGAATGTGTTGCAAATAGAGTTACTAGGGAAAATGTGTTAAATTTAAACGTCATACATGATACAGCAGTTTTACAGTATCTCAGTGTTTATGATGTCATATCTCCCGAACTATAGGGCGTACAATTTAATAATTTTGCTGGTACATTCAGTGGTATATGTGAATACTACATACAAAATGTGTCGCGAATACAATTGATAGTAAAGCAGTAATAAATTACAACGCCATGCTTCATGCGATAGTTTCATTGCATGAACAGCGAAATTGTACTAAGCAATATACTTTCTTCTGTTCATCGTTTTGTAGGGGTTGTCAGAGAGAAAAAGTTTCCTAAAGGTTCCCTTGTAAGTCATTGGGTGACCTAATTCTCAATTACTGGATGAATAAAGTACTGGTATTCGCGCATCTTGGGCTACAGGGTATAAACTATCTCCACTCTAAATTACATCCAGTCGTTTCAGTGCGAAGGAGTAACAAACATACTAACTCTCTCTCTCTCTCTCTCTCTCTCTCTCTCTCTCTCTCACACACACACACACACACACACACATACTCACAAACTTTGACATTTATAATACATGTAAGACAATGTGCACGTAGACCACAGCTGTTATAGTGCGTTCAATTGCTACTGCAGTTTCCATGAAAGCCCGGGTGACTACCCTTCATAGGATGATACTGCCGCTACCGGCCTGCGTCCATATCGAGGGGGATGTTCGCCTGGATGACGATATACCGAACAAGACCATCAATCTGGGGTAACAGGAAACGGTATTCATCCTACCAAATGATAGTTTTCTATTGATCCAGGCCCATTCTCGATTATGCTTTCCGACTGCACTCGTAATTCACGATGTCTTTCGCTCAAAGTGGGAACACGTTGTGGTCGGTTGCTGCGGAGCTCCATGTCCAACAATATGCGCTGAACAGTGTGCTCCGAAACACTTGTACCTGGATCGGCATCATACGCTGACGTCAGATATACCACAGATCACGGTTCATCTTACTTTACAGGTCTGGTAAGCCTCCGATCTACACATTCTCTGATGACACGTGCACGTCCAACACGTTGTCGCCTATTCGTGGTTTCACCATCCTTCAACCACTTTCCATAGGAGCTCACGACAGTAGCACGTGATAAATCGAGCACCTTCCCTGTTTATGACACGATTTTCCCAGGAATCGTATAATATGAATCCGTTTTTTTCAAAGTCGCTTATGTTGGTAGATTTCCGCAATTTGTTGCCAGTATCGTGGCTAGAGTGATTCGTCATTCATCTATGACCCGCTTATATATGTACTGCACTACCACGCCATGTGTTCGCAACACCGCCAGCGCATTCAGTTTCACTGTGGCCAGTAGTCGTAGCGTTTTGCCTCACCGTGTATTTAAAAATGGTTCAAATGGCTCTGAGCGCTTTTTGACTTAACATCTGAGGTCATCAGTCCCCTAGAACTTAGAACTACTTAAACCTAACTAACCTAAGGACATCACCCACATCCATGCCCGAGGCTGGATTCGAACCTGCGACCGTAACAGTCACGCGGTTCCGGACTGAAGCGCCTAGAACTGCTTGGCCACCGCGGCCGGCGTACATTGACCTATGCCTGATAAAACAATCTGTAAAATCCGGTTCCAAAGTTGGAGAATGTTTTAAGCTTCTATACGAGAAGTTTCCATAAATGTCAGAAGCGAAACTGACAGAAAATTTGGTTGTGGAAACTGATATTTCAAAAATTATGTTCGATTCCATCTTAGAATAAGAAATGAGTGTGATTGAGATAGAAGTCTCGGTAATACCCAGATGTGGTTGTAGCTGTGTTTTTAGCCAACATTAAAGACCCACATTATGATTCTGTTATAGAGAACATAATGAACAAGCTGAAGAACTTAGGCTATGTGATGAGTCTCAATATTCACTTTTTGGGTAGTCACTGTCAAGTTCTTCAAAATCTTAAACATGGCTAATTGCTGTAACTTCAGCAACTCTATGACAGTAAACATGGAACGATTGAAAAAAATCATCCACCCAGTTGCAAATAAAGGTAATGAAACCCTTGGCCTAAGTTTTGATAGTTTTACGATTGTCTTCGTCACAAGGTCTAATGAACCTTGTTACATTATACGCTGATTAAATACACTGAATAAAGCCAAGCGACTCTTGTCATACGAACACAAATAATCAAAAGCTACCACTTAGGATTGCAACTTTATAGCACTATAGGTGTGCAATCAAATGCCACGTGTAGTGGTCCATTAGAAAAGGCTCTTGTTGACCTAAGGGCTGACTTTTATATAACAGTACACTGTGATGGCATCTGGATTACAGCAGTAAGTATATAACAAATAGCAAAAGTCAACTGCTAGTTTTGCGTCGACAAGAGCCTTGTGTCAATGGGCCACTTCCCTTGGCATTTGATCTGAGCAGGTGTAATGGTGTAGTGCTACAATGCTAAGTCATGGCTTCTGATTATTTGCATTCTTAAGATGGATGCCACATATGACAAGAGCTGATTTTTTCCTACTCCTCCACGTTTCAAGTTCTTCCCTAACAATTTGGCCGACGTCGGTAAGGTAGAGGATAAGTATATTCATCAAGACATCAGAAGGACTGTAAGCCAGATCAGAGCCAGTGGAATGCTAGTATCGTGGGAGACTATCGTTGTTCACTTTATTTAGATATGCTACCGGCTATTCATCAGAGAAAGAAGCTAGATTTCATACACAGTATAAGTTATTTTGATTCCGAATACCGGTATTTTGTTGATTTCCAACGAAGTAACATTCTTTCAGAAAAAGAAAACTGAAATCAAAAATGCATTCAGTGGTCAAAAAACCTTTGATTAACCTATTACCTAACAAAATGCACTCAAAATATACTTTTTCGTTGATCTGTTTAGTTTGTGGCATACCATGCTATGGTATCACAGCTGCTTCTGTCTAGCACACTCATCAGGAAGGAGGGAAGAAAAGACAAATAGTGCATATGTGTGGCATCCCAAGGGCGCCGAACGTGTTATGTCTCCCATGGAACAATAGCGATAGTTTATTCTAGAATAGTATCTCACCTGATCAACAATTATGTCCTCAGCAAATCATAGTTTGGATTCCACGCCGGTTGGTATTTTCTGCGACCTGTCTAAGGCATTTGACTATATGAATCACAGCATTGTCCTAGATAAATTGAAAATTTATGGGACTAATGGTATAGGCAACCAAAGGATAATGTCATATCTAACCAAAAGAATGCAGAGATTTGTACTTAATAGTTCAACCCATACACTCCGCAGACGTTATGCTGACTGTGGAGCTATCACATATGGGGCTCAGTCTTTGGTCCACTGTTGGTCATATATGTAATTGATCTTCCCTCTAATGTGCAACAGGCAGAATTAGTATCTTTTACAGGCAACAATAATACTATAATAAATGAAGGCATACATACAGAAACAGAAGAACAGGTAAACAATCTTTTAAGAGTTTCGTTGACAGGTTTTCTGCGAATTTTAAAAAGGGGCAACATATTCAGTTCTGCACATCTAGGGGTGTTGCACCAATGATAAGTGTAACACAAAGTGAGGAAATAATAAAAAAGTGTGAACTTCAAAATTCTCAGGTGTCCATTTTGATGAGAATCTAAACTGAAACAAAAAAACGCGCTTTGGAACTGCTAAAACAACTTATTTCAGCCACAATTGCACGTAGAATCACTGACCAACTTAGTTAACATATTTTGCGTATTTTCATTCAGTAATGTCAAACGGAATAATCTCCTCGGGTAACTCATCTTTAAGAAAGAAAGTCTTCTTTGCTCATAAACGTGCTGTAAGAAAATATGAGGTAGTCGTGCAATCAGTTTGTAGACATCTGTTCCGGGTACTGCTTCACACTATATTTATTATGTTGTAAACAACCCACTATAGAACCAAAGGAACAGTGATGTAAATAATTACAAAACCAGATGAAAAAGTGCCATCCTTTACTCCACATTAAGGCTGCACAGAAGTGGTGCACATAAAATATTTGATCTCTTAACTAGTGATAAAGAAGGTCTGACAGACAGCAAAGTAAAATAAAAAAATAAACTGAAAAAGTTTCTCCTTGACATCTCCTACTATTCCGTAGTAGAATTTCTATTATTGACTTGTGTAAAAGATGGTGGGTAGGAATTACCAACTCACAGCTGCATGTTTAAAAAAATTGTTATGAAGGTTCAGTACGTAGCCATATTTACAAAGTAATATGGAATGTGAATATAAAATGACTCGGTCCACACCACAACGATTTATGGTGCAAAATGATCCATGGAACATGAATCTACCTAATTAACTATCTAAAAAAGGAGGCTGCCTGACTAGTCGCGTGATGGTGGACTAGTCCCTATGAAAAGTAGGATATGCACAGATAAACGACTAACGCACTGACCTGGGCACCCAGTTTTAGTTGGAGCTAGCCTATGTAATGGCTTCCAGATGTAACAGAAACTTGATTATTGAATGAATTTAGAACTTTAAGATGCTGTCACAATTCACTCACTAAGAGACATAATCTTAGGTTTAAAACAATAAGACAAGTGTTAAACTTAGGTATTGTGCTTATGTTTGAGTCAGTGTAACACACGGCGCGCAAATTGCACAGATTGTATTCACTCAGCATTTCAGAATGAGAACGTTAAACGACTACTGCATTTTTACTGCATGAACACAGAAAATGTAGTAAGTGATATATATATCACTTACTACGTTTTCAGTGTTCATGCAGTAAAACTTCAGCATCAGGTAGGATGTTTATTACTTTTTATTACTAACTCTATTCACGACACATTTTGCAGACAGTATCCGCGTGTTCCTCTGAATGTACCTGCAATTTTTTTTCATTGGACGACTCATAGTTCAGGAGATATGACGTCACAAACACTGAGAAGCGTGAAAAACTAGCTGTTTCGCAACCACCAACTTTTGTCACCTCGATCGCTACCTGATGACTTCACCCGTTTCTGCAAATTGTTAGTGTTATCAACTGAATTCAGCTGTCTCCAACACTTTAATATCCTAGGATCCTTTAAGCTGTTTTGATAATGGAAATTCCGTGTGGCTATGGCCTCCCGTTGGGTAGACCGTTCACCTGGTGCAAGTCTTTTGAGCTGACGACACTTCGGCGACTTGCATGTCGATGGGGATGAAATAATGATGACAAGGACAACACAACACCCAGTCTCTGAGCGGAGAAAATCTCCGATCCAGCCGGGAATCGAACACGGGCCGTTAGGTATGACATTCCGTCACGCTAACCACGCAGGTAACAGGGGCGGACGTTTTGATAATCATATGTGTTTTTCCCCACTTCCTCTGCATATCTGCAGTTTATCCTGTCAGAGAAGACTGCTCTCTCCTACATGTATACAAAATTTAGGAAAATATATCCCATTCTTAATGTTTAATCTGTTTTAATTAGAGCTGTATCTCCCGTCCAGTTTCCTCAGTCCTCAAATCAATTGGGCTGCCCTGCATTCCATCTTCGAGACTGAGGTCTCTATTAAATTCCTTGCAGTTTGCAAACTTCCGATCTAAGAGGCAACGCCAGTTACTACGGTCAGAGAATTCTACGGTGAGCTGATTATGACGAGCGGCCAGGCGCTTAAGGGACACAGCAGGGGGCGGGGGGTTATTACAAGAGACCTCATAGGACTATTCCGCACAGTAAAATGTCGTGACACATTGCTTCAGATAAACCTTATCTACGTAGTGGAAGCTGGGAACTTGCCGCCGAAACATTTGATGGGAGTCACTGAGCACACTGACACATTTAAATGGGTTCAACATTAAAGCACGCCTGAAAAATGTACATAAATTCGTCGAAAAATAGTAGATGAACATGTTGTAAAGTCATACTCTGGTTGAAATTAAACTTGCTGTAAGGAACGTAAACCACGATCGCAGAAACGGCTCTCTGTGAGCTATAGTGCCACTAAATTTCAGTCGAACCAACAAAGGTTACGCTCTGGTAGTATTCCGGTTGTCTGATTGTTTTGCCTGGCGGCGTACGTCGTTCTGTGCAAGGCTATATAGACAAATGATTCTAGGCGCACTTTGTTAATAATGTCTCTGCCAGCAATCAATTTAACGCAAGTCTTTAATAATGTGCAGCAGGCCAGAGTGGGAAATGGTATGTGAATAAAACTCTTATTCCAATTTGTAGTACACCAAATGTGGTTTAACATATAGAACCAAGACGAATGTATTCCTGAAATGTTGCAAAGTAGGGCCTACATATGACTTTATGTCATTGATCTGTTATTTCCAGTGCTTCAAACATACTGCACAATTCTGCACACAGTACATTAAATAGTAATATTATTTGCAGTTCGTAACCGCTAAAGGTTAATTTGATCCGAAAAACCTGGCACTGCGTCAGCACGGCCCCAGAAAGCGCGTGGCCTAAAGCACGTGCTAAATGTGCTATTTGTGCCTCTGCTTCGAAAGGAAGGCACGTCTTAGGAAACACTATAAAATGAAATGTCTTATGCAGCACAATAATGTGACAGTCATTATGTATCCACTCGTCACATACAAGTGTTGACACTGATGTTCATGGTCTCTGGTATACTTAATTTTTATATTGATTTTGTTATTAAACTATTGTAAGTAGGCTGTTTATGTTTTCTTTATGTAAGTAGGCTGTTTATGTTTTCTTATTGGCAACGTTACGTAGCGCTCTATATGAAAATCACTGGCTGTGCTGTGTGCAGACTGTGGCTAGTTTGCATTGTTGTCTGCCATTGTACTGTTGGGCAGCGGCAGCTGGATGTGAACAGCGCGTAGCGTTGCGCAGTTGGAGGTGAGCCGCCAGCAGTGGTGGATGTGGGGAGAGAGATGGCGGAGTTTTGAAACTGAACTGCTATATACACTCCTGGAAATGGAAAAATGAACACATTGACACCGGTGTGTCAGACCCACCATACTTGCTCCGGACACTGCGAGAGGGCTTACAAGCAATGATCACACGCACGGCACAGCGGACACACCAGGAACCGCGGTGTTGGCCGTCGAATGGCGCTAGCTGCGCAGCATTTGTGCACCGCCGCCGTCAGTGTCAGCCAGTTTGCCGTGGCATACGGAGCTCCATCGCAGTCTTTAACACTGGTAGCATGCCGCGACAGCGTGGACGTGAACCGTATGTGCAGTTGACGGACTTTGAGCGAGGGCGTATAGTGGGCATGCGGGAGGCCGGGTGGACGTACCGCCGAATTGCTCAACACGTGGGGCGTGAGGTCTCCACAGTACATCGATGTTGTCGCCAGTGGTCGGCGGAAGGTGCACGTGCCCGTCGACCTGGGACCGGACCGCAGCGACGCACGGATGCACGCCAAGACCGTAGGATCCTACGCAGTGCCGTAGGGGACTGCACCGCCACTTCCCAGCAAATTAGGGACACTGTTGCTCCTGGGGTATCGGCGAGGACCATTCGCAACCGTCTCCATGAAGCTGGGCTACGGTCCCGCACACCGTTAGGCCGTCTTCCGCTCACGCCCCAACATCGTGCAGCCCGCCTCCAGTGGTGTCGCGACAGGCGTGAATGGAGGGACGAATGGAGACGTGTCGTCTTCAGCGATGAGAGTCGCTTCTGCCTTGGTGCCAGTGATGGTCGTATGCGTGTTTGGCGCCGTGCAGGTGAGCGCCACAATCAGGACTGCATACGACAGAGGCACACAGGGCCAACACCCGGCATCATGGTGTGGGGAGCGATCTCCTACACTGGCCGTACACCACTGGTGATCGTCGAGGGGACACTGAATAGTGCACGGTACATCCAAACCGTCATCGAACCCATCGTTCTACCATTCCTAGACCGGCAAGGGAACTTGCTGATCCAACAGGACAATGCACGTCCGCATGTATCCCGTGCCACCCAACGTGCTCTGTCCCCCATTGAGCATGTTTGGGACTGGATGAAGCGTCGTCTCACGCGGTCTGCACGTCCAGCACGAACGCTAGTCCAACTGAGGCGCCAGGTGGAAATGGCATGGCAAGCTGTTCCACAGGACTACATCCAGCATCTCTACGATCGTCTCCATGGGAGAATAGCAGCCTGCATTGCTGCGAAAGGTGGATATACACTGTACTAGTGCCGACATTGTGCATGCTCTGTTGCCTGTGTCTATGAGCCTGTGGTTCTGTCAGTGTGATCATGTGATGTATCTGACCCCAGGAATGTGTCAATAAAGTTTCCCCTTCCTGGGACAATGAATTCACGGTGTTCTTATTTCAATTTCCAGGAGTGTATATTATGATTATTAAGGTAAATACAGTGTTTGTTGTCTATTAAAATCTTTCATTTGCTAACTATCCCTATCAGTAGTTAGAGACTTCCGTAGTTTGAATCTTTTATTTAGCTGGCAGTAGTGGCGCTCGCTGTATTGCAGTAGGCTCGCTGTATTGCAGTAGTTCGAGTAACGAAGATTTTTGTGAGGTAAGCAATTTGTGAAACGCATAGGTTAATGTTAGTCAGGGCCATTCTTTTGTAGGGATTTCTGAAAGTCAGATTGCGTTGCGCTAAAAATATTGTGTCAGTTTAAGCACAGTCCTGTATAAATTTTTCTAAGGGGACGTTTCATATGTCGATGCTTAGCCAAGGATACCTCACTGGAATCTTCTGATTTTTTTCTTGTAGTTTGTGTAATTAGTGTAGCTGTTGTTATTGTTTATTGCTAGCGCGTAATTGTAGAGAGAATCTCCTTTGTAGTTGCAGCCTTTCATTGTTGTACAGTAAAACAGTTGTGGCATGCATGTAGATTTGCACTAAGTATTTCGAAGCTACGCTTGCAGTTAACTAGATATTATTTTCAGTGCTATGTTAATGTGTTCCCCTATTTTTGCTCTTCAAATTGTGTTTTTCTGTGATGTCGTGTGAAATATTGTGACAATAATGGCGTGTGAAAAACGTAACACTAGGCTCCAAAGTAAACTGAGAAATGACAGTGAAGACGAAAGCAGTGTGTTAACGCCACCATGTAATGAATTAACTAATATTCAAAGTAGTAATTTGTTAACTGTGCATAGGGATATGGAGCGGGCGTCAAATAATGGTGTAGACAGTGAAACAGGTAGTAAACAGGGAAGCATTATCGATCGATCGGTCGGCAACAGCTCGCCTCAGGAATTGGGAATGACAGAACACAATATTGCAAATACTGTAGACTCAGGTTTTGGGTTCTCACTGTTTTCTCAAATGAGTCAAGACACATTTTCTGCTTGTCAAAATGTGAATGTTGCTGGTGCAAATACACTGCCGAAAAGCGTAGAGGAACAGATTCCAGACACTAATGCATTGTTATTACAATTAATGCAACAAATGGGACAAAATCTTCTAAAGTTAGACACAATGGAACAAAATCAGAGACAAACACAGCAAAAGGTTCAGAAGTTAGACACAATGGAACAGCACCAGAGACAAACACAGCAACAGTTAGACACAATGGAACAACACCAGAGGCAAACACAGCAACAGTTAGACACAATGGAACAAAAGCTTCAAAAGTTAGACTCAGTGGAACATAAGCTTGAACAAACACGTGAAGATTTAACTACTGAGTTACATAACATTGAATCGAAATGTCAAAAAGTCTGTAATGACGTAAAAACACAAATTTGTGAGCATTTTCAACCTATTTTTTCGCGGCATGAAAATGCATTACAGAATCACGAAGTAGCCATAAAAGAACTGCAAACTATTGTTCACGAAAATCATGAGACCTTGCAAGCTAAAATTGACTCAGTTGCATCTACCGATTTGGTTACGCAACTTTCAAAAACTCAGGAAAACTTAAAGGACACAGTAGATACTCTGAAAATTGGGTCAGAAAGACACATGGAGGAAATTAGTTCATTATCAGAGAAAGTAGTTGAACTTTCGGATCAGCTAAATAATTTATCTACGAAGGTAGATGATAATCTGAATGACACAAAACCAGTAGTCTTTAATGACACAGAAGAGTGCGAACAAATTAGGAAATTCAAACAAAATCAGAATCAAATTAATACGCAACACCAAAGAGAAATCCGGGAAGTACAAGATCAGCTGACACAGGTAATACAAGAATTACGTATTTCAGAGGACACTCGCGCCCCAATACGGGAAGAGGAACATAGAAATACGGAACAGCCACAAAATAATAACACAGGGCATTTCGGAAGTTATGAAAGAAATTGGCAATGTGCACCGAATTTTGAGATGGAACCGCCAACACGACGTAACAATGACCGACATGCGACTCGCCGACATGATGATTTTGACTATAAGCTGTTCATTACTACACATAAATACAAAACGTTTAAGAATTCTGCCAACGACATTCATCCACAAGCGTGGGTCCATCAATTCTCTCATTGTTTTCCTCCCAACTGGTCATTAGAACACAGATTAGAATTTATGTGTGGCTACTTGGAGAATGAATCAGCTGTAAGAATGCGATCGGTCATTCACGATTGTCACAGTGAAGGAGAATTTTATCATGCCTTCCTCTCAGCATATTGGTCTCAAGCTACACAAGACCGAGTAAAACATGGCATCATAATGATGAAACATTTCGAACAATCTGAATTTTCCAGTCTTATGAAATATTTTGAAGACATGTTGCATAAGAATCAGTATCTTTCAAACCCATACAGCCCCTCAGAACTCATACGCATTTGCTTAATCAAACTGCCTGAACATTTACGACATATTATTTTAGCAGGACGTTGCAAAGACGACATTGAAGCTTTTCAGGGACTGTTACAAGAAATGGAAATTGACACTGATAATCGCGGAACGCGAAAACAGGAGTACAACAATTACAGGTCACATCTGTCACAATTCTGCGATGACAGAAATAATAAATGGACACGACAAGGCTATTATTACAACGTAAATCGTGACCAAAACAGACACCACCCATATGACAACCGTTGGCAGAGTAGTAATAATTACAGGGAAAGATCACCTCTCTGCGGTAATGACTATCACAGAGACAATCAGAGAAACAGACAATATGGGAACCAAAATAATTATTATCAAGGGAGACAGAATAACTTTAGACGCAACGGTCCAGCGCGCAGTTATGACTCATGGAGAAATTCTCCACCACGTGACCGACAAGAAAGAAACTATGGAATCTACCGACATGACGACAGACGATATGATCGTAACGACAGACCTGAATTGCATCAGAACTGGTGGGATTCAAACAGAGCTGAGCCCTCTCGTCACAGTGAATATGTAGAAGTTAGGTCTCCAAATCCCAATAACAACGCGCGCCAACAGAGAGACAATAGGCAATGACTCATACCGCTGGCAGCCACAAAACGTACGTATGAAACTGACGACGCAGCTGCTGTAGCTAGTAATTACGTAAGAAGGGAAGACATTAGAGACATCTTACTCCAGGAACACGACGTAAAACATAACAACATTGCATATCCTGTGATTCACATTACAGTAAATGACGTAAAATTTACGGCAGTACTTGACTCTGGCAGTCCCATTTCAGTAATTAGTGAAACAGCTTTTAGCAAGTGCAACAAATCGTACGATTGCCCCACACTTCCGTTACGTAAGATTAAATTACAAGGTGCAATCTTTGGAAAAAGTGTAGATGTACGCCAACAAACCAACTTAGAATTCTTTTGTCAAAGCCACAGCTTCTCTATGAACTTCCTTATTGTTCCATTATTGTCGACGGAAATTATACTGGGAGTAGACTTTTTGAATGAATACAAAGCAGTCTTAAGCTTTCACGATGCTGAAATAAGTTTAGACAAAGAAGATAAGTCAGTAGCTTTGAAATTTGAAGATTGGCTCTCAAACCATGACGAAGAAATTAATCGGCTTTACCTCCTGTTAGACAACAGTTCGGAATTTTCTATGGAACTAGACACTAACAATCACTCTGCAAGTACTGACAGGGATGATATCGACGGCATATTTGAAATTAATGAGTTAATTCAGAATAGAATTCAAACAATTGAGAATTGTAATGACACTGATAGGCAGGAACTTTTTGAGATTTTACAAGCACATTCCACAGTTTTTACTCACAAAACAGGAACAATCAAGGGATTTCAATACCAATTTCGTGTTCGTGAGCATACTAAATTTTGTGTTAGACCATACATAATTCCAGCACATTATAGGGACTGTGTTAGAACAGAAATACAATCTATGCTTGACGAGGGCATTATTGAGCCTGCAGTAAGCTCATACAACAATCCATTACATGTTGTTGAGAAAAAAAACGGATCGATCAGGTTTGTCTTAGATTCGAGACAAATTAATACTATCATCATTCCTGAAACAGATAGGCCGCAGACGATGGAAGAACTTCTTCAAAATTTTAATGGTGTAAAAGTGTTGTCTTCCATTGATCTCAGATCCAGCTTTTATCAGATCGAACTTCATCCAGAATGTAGAAAATACACAGCTTTCCTTTGTTTCGGCGTTTGTTATCAGTTTCGGAAACTTCCTTTTGGTTTGAACATTTCTTCAGCAGCATTCATTCGCGGGCTAAATTCCATATTACCTGAGTTCTTAAAACGTCACATCACCTTATATGTGGACGATATTCTGATAGCAGAAGCCTCATGGGAACAACACAATCGCATCCTCAACAGCGTGTTACGTATTTTTGCAGAATCTGGAATTACAGTTAACTTGGAAAAGTCTGAATTCGGTAGGTCAAAGGTGAAATTTTTGGGACATATTATTTCTTCTGAAGGCATTCAGCCGGATCCTGAAAAGTTAGAAGCAATCAGAGCCATTCCAGTTCCATCCACAAAAAAACAAGTCCGCAGTTTTCTAGGTCTCGTAAATTTTTACCGTCGTTTTCTGAATATGCAAATTCTTGTTACACCAAAACTTTGTTCTCTCACTGGAAAAAATACTATTTGGAACTGGGACGAACAAGCACAGTTGGAATTCAATTCTTTGAAAGAAGCGTTACTTCACGTGCCAATACTAGCTCATCCAGATCTGTCACAAGATTTCTGCCTTAGCACGGATTCTTCTAAAGTCGGTCTTGGTGCCCATTTATTTCAAGAAGCCACAGAAAATGACACTACTGTTCAGAAAACCATTGCTTTTGCTAGCCGAGTGCTAACAAAATCTGAAAAAAATTATTCCGTTACTGAATTAGAAGCTTTAGCTATCGCTTGGGCATTTAACAAATTCCGTTTCTTTCTTTCTGGTAAGCACGTAAAAGTATACAGTGATCATCGTGCATTACAATTTCTGATGTCTTCAAAATTAAATCATGACAGGTTAAAACGTTGGGCATTGTTTCTGCAAGAATTCCACTTTACAATAGTCTACATTCCCGGCAAGGAGAACTTTGTTGCGGACGCACTGTCACGCGCACCGGTTGGGCTTGAGAAAAGTAACACAGAAGGCAACCTCGAGAAAAATTTCAGTATTCTTTACATTCAGAAAGTCGCCTTTGAAAACTTCATCACCACATCTTTAAAGGACATTGCTCATGAACAAGATAAAGATCCGATTTGGAAAGACATCAAAAGTAAATGGCATGAAAAGACACACACACAGATTCGGCATTATTATCTGGTGAGGAACAACATACTGTTCAAACGCTGCACTGCTGATGACAAGCTATGGGTTCTTTGTATTCCAGATGATTTTATTAATAAGCTCATTTGGTACATTCATCTCAGCTACGCACATTTTGGTCCACGAAAATGTTATCATATTTTTCGAACGACTTGTTATTTTAACAATATGGAAAAGCGAATTCGAAGAGTCTTGTCTATTTGTAAACTTTGTCAAAATTCGAAACCATCTACTATCTCACATCGTGCTCCCTTGTTTCCTATTATTCATTCTAAATTAAAAGAATTTGCTGCTGTTGATCTCTTGGGATCCCTTGTCAGAACATCGAATGGATTTTCGTACGTTCTAGTCGCTGTTGAACTTACTTCAAAATTTGTTTCTTTCACTCCGTTACGTAAAGCCACTGGACGGTCTGTACCCAACGCCTTTGTTAAAAATTTCTTACGTGAAGTTGGCCACGTTGCTAAAGTCATTTCAGATAACGGACCGCAATTCAGATCTGCTGTTTGGTCCCGCATGCTTCGGAATCATAAAATCAAACCTGTTTTTATTTCATTGTACTCACCACATTGTAACCCGTCTGAACGTATTATGAAAGAAATCAATAAGCTTTGCAGGCTTTATTGTCACAGAAAGCATCAGCATTGGGACAGATATTTACACTTATTTCAAAACGTGCTGAATGAAATGCCTCATGACTCCACTGCTTTACCACCTACTCTTGTACTGAAGAATGAAGAACCACCGAACAGAATCAGAGAGCTTGTACCTATCCCGAATACACGTAAACTTCGACACAAAGACATAATTGATTTGGCTCTTAAAAATATAAAATCTGCAGCAGACAAAAGGAGAAAACTACACGGTAAAGCAAATCCAAAGAAATTGTATATTGGTCAGAAAGTTCTAATTAAAGCTCATTCATTGTCACATAAGAAGAAACACTTGAGTCACAAATTCTTTCTAGTTTACAATGGACCTTACAGAATCCGACGTATACCACATGATAATTGCGTTGAAGTTGAAACTCTGCGTACTAGGAAGAGTAAAGGTTTACACCACATTTCACAAATAAAACCGTTTATTGAAAGATAATCTGCTTTTTAACTTTGTCTTTGCCATATAACTTTTCACTTTACATTACCAGTATGCTTTGTCAGACTTAGTATCTGTTAACATGCAACAGTATTTGAAGTTAAATATCCAGTCAAGAACCAAGAGAACTTATTTAAACAGAAATTACGAATGCATTGTTATAGTAAACGGACGACGCAGTGTTGTTGTTTGTACATTCTTGCTTGTTAGTTGCACGATTACGTAACGACTATAAGGCTCATATACTTAGAACATATACAGGTACTGCTAATGAGATTTTCATGCAACATTTTGGTTTGCTTGAGAGTGGATTCTGGATTTGAGGCGCTTTCTGTGAATTGCCAGATGACACAGTGGTTGGTTTATGTGACAGCTACACGATTATATCACGACACTACTAATGAGTGACAATTTACAATGTTGCTTTTGCGGTGTTTCTGTTTCATATCTGCACAGTTTTTCTGAATTATTCTGGAATGTAAAACATGTTTTAGTAGTAACTTTTGTCGATAGCTACAATGAGACAGCCTTTTCCGTAGCACAACAATACGTTACAGCACAGTAATTTCTTCATCACAATAATAAGCGTAATAACTAAGATATCTATACGCAAAGCATTTCACTTTTGTTTATCATGAGGTAAGTACATTGACTTTTGCAGAACTTAGCTTTCGGAGGACAATAACTACGACACTTCCACAGAGATTATCTTACAACAAGATGCACATTTAGTGCTACAGGACACGCATTTGAGTGCTTAATTTTGTACTTAAACCATTTATTTTTCAAGATTTTTGAAATACAAAGAAAGTTTTCTGTGATACATTTCATTCCATTGATGTAATCTGTAACACCTGAGGGTATAATTACATTAATCCTCAGGGGGGTACACGCCTACTTTGTGTACCATGCGTTTGGCAAGCACAAGGAGCCCTAGCTAATATGGTATTTGCTTATACAACTTTACACATCGGTACCATATTCCTCTAACACATAAATTACATAGCTATCTGATCATTTAACTGAGAGAGACAAACTTTTTTATTACGTCAGTGACACATGTTTACGCAATTACAGAGTTGGATTACTTCACACTTACGAAATTGTATTTTGTCTGTACTGTGTGAACTGTTCATATTTTTTCGGACCCATTGTGATATTATGAGAGCTTTGAGTGATGTATTTGGTATGAGATCATGATTTTTAAAATACGTTTGAGGTAGATGACACTATTGAAATGAGCAGAGAATTTTCTTTAGGTTTTGAAATTATTGCAGAAAGCTACGACGTTTTTGAGATTTGACTGAGGTGTTATGATGTTATTTTTACGACGACGATGTGTATTATGCTGTTAAGGTATGTTTATGATCAATAAGCCGATGTTACATGAGGAATTTGATTATGCTACATACTTATTAAGATGAAATATTGAAAAAGTGTCGACGAATATGTATATGTGTAGTAAGGTAAGGAGTAATGAATAGTGGTTAGGGACTCTGATTTATGAAAAGGATGTTGGAAACCAAGAAACGTACTTTAAGAGTTATGAAATGTATGTAAATGCGTGAATGTATCACAAAGCCGACGAAAATTTTTGGGACACTGTTATATCAATAGCATTTGGTTTCTACAGATTTGTAACGCAAATTCTTGACCTGTGAAATATTTTAATATGAGACTGTCACTGTAGCGGAAACTGCTGTCGTAAATATTTCCGTAAGAAAGTTAAGTGACCACCTGCACGTAATGCGTCATGGGCACCCAGCTGCGCGACAGACGCCCGGAAAAAAAGCCTTTCAGGGGCACAGGTAGAAAAGAAAAAAAATGGAGGCCATTATCCTCGTTTTTGACATACCTTTGTAGAAAGCACCGCAAATACGACACGCTTACATCTGCGCACCTGATTATGAAAGCGTCTTTCTCTAGAATTGAGGGAATTTTTACTGCGTTATGAAATGCCTTATGGCTAATGAATGATGTTTCATGCCGTCCTTTGTACATATTTGCTCATTTTCTTTAATATCTAGTTCCTAGCTGCACTGCAGCATTGGTTAAAATAAAATTTAATATATGTACTAATACAGTTATTTTACGCCTACAGATCCAGTCAATAAGAAATTTATGATCTACTTCCAAGAAAACGAGGGCACATAAATAGACATTTCCCTTCACAGGAATTGCATAAATAATTTCTTTACGATTTGGTAACTTATCTGCTAGTGTAAGTTCTCGTGATCGTGATCACTCTAGTGTTCAGATGTGACATAGGTATTAAACATGGCCATTTTTACTGTAATATTTTTTCTGCTTGAGCTTTGTCATGTATAGATATAAGTTTTATATTTTTTATATTTTTTATATTTGCTGCTGCTGTTTGCCAGGCATAGTGCTACTGAATTTTAAATTGTGTTACTCTTCTAAGCTAGTTTTACTACTGATTTATTTTTCTTGTTTGCTGCACAGTGCCTTATATTAGTTGTAGTACTGCAATTGCTTTGCCTATTTAAAATTTTTTTCCTTGATGTTTGTGTTAATTGTTTTATGCTGCTGCATTGCCTCGTCCCTTAGTTTAGCATCTGAGCTCAGTAGATTTAAGTTAGCTTAAGAGGGGGTAGACTATATAAGAAACTAACTATGATGGATTGGAAGAAATGCATGGAGAAGCTATAAGAAAATGGTGTGGCCAAAAAAAAAAAAAAAAAGAATTTTGAAAGAGGATATGAACAAAAAAAGTAGGGTTTAGGGACAACAGGTTTAGGTAGGATTTTCTTGGAAATAAATGTTGAGGTAAGCTAATGGTAAATAAATAATGAGGTAAGACATATGTGAAATAAATACAGAAAGCATGCTTGGATAGGATTTTTTTGGTGGAAGCAAAGGTTGAAATAAGACGAAAGATCTATGGAATGAAGTTTTGGGATGAACTGCAGTACCAAATGTTACACTGAAAACGAACCCTGTCCTTTCCTTTTGTGTTATCCCACTATGTGTTTGTGTATCTTTGTGTAGTTGTTTTCTTCCTGTCTCTGTGTAGTTTCATAGAATTTTTTCTTCTTCTAATACTAAGCTATATTCACTATGATGAGGAATACTGTTATCCTCAAATATAATTGGCATTAATAATATGTTATTTACCTTGTAAAGATGCTTAGACATTATTTATTCTGTTTTGTTTTAATGCTCATGTGTAAAGTTGATGTTTCAAAAGTTATTCTGATCGTTTATGTATCTACTTATCTCATAATTCCTGTAACATTGATGTATATGTTTATTTCTATTCTGTTGTAAAGCCTGTACTACAAATATTATCTGTATTGTTATGTTCGTTAATGATGTATTTTGTACCCTTGTAATTGTATTCTCATGTTATAATATTGTAATTGACACCAGTTCATCAATTTAAGTAACTTGTAAGTTACATTTCACTGCACACGTTTCTGTTGGTCACAGTAATGCACAATATGTGAGAAGTTGGGACTGTTGTGTTTGCATGTGTGTTAATAATTCAGCAAGGGACTGGATAACAGCATTGCTGGTTCTAAGGACAGTTCCAAAAACTTTGTGAGTGCACAAGTGGTGATTATGGACTTGCTATATTAACTGCAAGACTCTTCAATGGTGATTGTGCACCCACACAGTCACAACAGATGGCTGCTGGCCATCTCTACAAGGACTGCAGTGGGTTTGCATCTTTGATGACTCACCAATACCATTATTTCTACAAGGACTACAGTGGGTCTACACCTTTGCTGACTCACCAATACCATTATTTCTAAAAGGACTGCAGTGGGTCTGCACCTCTGGTGGCCCACCAATACCACAAACTCTACCAGGAGTACAGTGGGTCTACTCTGTGATGACCTACCTACCAATATTCATCAACTTCGACTGACTCTGCTGTGGGTTTGCTCTGTTGTGGCCCATTACCTGTCAGCATGTCAAGAGTCAGCACTGTCTTTCTGTTGGAAGGACAACACTACTTCTTCAAGATTGCATGGACATCCACTACTTCCGTGTGCATTGTCTTTTACTGCTCAGACTTTGATAAAAGAAACGGCAGTTTTACTGTGATGAATGATCAAGACTGTCTTTATGGACTGTGAGAAAATTTTAGCTTTTGACCACCATTGTATTAATAAGTGTGTGCATTTGATATCTTTGTTATTGTAATTATGAAAAATTTTATCAAATTATTATTGGCCACTGGCCAAAACAATTTTTAAAATTTTTTGTGGGGAGCATGGGGGCTATGTAAGTAGGCTGTTTATGTTTTCTTTATGTAAGTAGGCTGTTTATGTTTTCTTATTGGCAACGTTACGTAGCGCTCTATATGAAAATCACTGGCTGTGCTGTGTGCAGTCTGTGGCTAGTTTGCATTGTTGTCTGCCATTGTAGTGTTGGGCAGCGGCAGCTGGATGTGAACAGCGCATAGCGTTGCGCAGTTGGAGGTGAGCCGCCAGCAGTGGTGGATGTGGGGAGAGAGATGGCGGAGTTTTGAAATTGAACTGCTATATATATTATCATTATTAAGGTAAATACAGTAGGCTCACTGTATTGCAGTTGTTCGAGTAACGAAGATTTTTGTGAGGTAAGCGATTTGTGAAACGCATAGGTTAATGTTAGTCAGGGCCATTCTTTTGTAGGGATTTCTGAAAGTCAGATTTCGTTGCGCTAAAAATATTGTGTCAGTTTAAGCACAGTCCTGTATAAAGTTTTCTAAGGGGACGTTTCATACTAGGAGTATCCGAGCATTCAGTTCCTCTTTATGGAGGAGTACGTGACAGTCTTTACGTAAAGAAACGAAACTTGAACTTTTGATGTAAATGAGTGTGTTGATCGTGAAACATCATTGGTGTTTCACCTTTTACTCGTAACTGGTATTCAGACGTTCTCTCTTGGTTCAATAAACATAAACGTAAATATAGACCAAGTGTGAGGTTATATACAGTTTTTACACATTCTGGGCTCTGAATGTTACATGAGACTCAGGAATTTCACTTTTGGTGATTACAATGTCGACATCGGTAGCATGAGACTTGTTTTTAAATTTCCTATACCTAATCCGTATCGTGGCACATGGCTATCAGTAGTGGAGCACAATGTGGCCCCATACTGGTCCGGCATAGTAAATTTGAAAATTAATTCAATGTATGTGTCGGTGTCGACACTGTAGTAATAGAAAATTATGTTACTGAATACATGTAACCTTCGTGATTGATCTGAAACGGAGGTTTACGATTATAAATCTGTGCTTCGAAAGAAGCGAGTAAAGTGATGTAAAGTGCTCTCTCGTACTTCAGAATTTGTCTCGGAGGTCGTCCTGCGATATATATCGTGGTGTACAACTAAAATGAAAGACACTTTAAGATATTTTGGTTCAGTACTCCCACCCACACCCATTAACCTCTCACCCCGTTTTTAAGAATATCACCACCAAAGTTCACGTCTGGCGATTGCATTCAAAATTGACGTGATCAAAGATAATAGAATTTGAGCATTTCTCATAATCACATATGGGGTTCGCAAACGCATCTTTCCATAGAAATAGAGGATAAAAACTTTTACGACTGTGTGTTACTATATCCATAACGTAAATGTTTTTCAACGAAAGCACTGCTGACATAGCGAGCAAGGAATATGGGTGCGGAGCAGAAAACCTGTATTCGATCCTCAAATACATTCTGCAGTTTTCTTTTATTTGTATTTTTTCCGTTTCAAAATGGTCGGAATAGGAGGTTTATTAAGGCAAGTAAAAATTAGAAATACCAACGAGATAGGCAAATAAACGACTTGGATTAGCAAGGAATTAAAAATAAACAGACAGCCGACCGTGCGATCCTATTTCAGAGAGAAGCTCGGGACAGAATGCACGGAGGGACGGTGCTGTTGTACGCGTTGCCTATTTGTCATATCGCAGACTGAATTTCGAAGAGCGAGGTTCTCCAGTAGTGGACCTGAAATGAAATGATAGTATTGGCATGGAGTCCCCACCTGGGGAGGTTCGGCCGCCGGGTTGCAAGTCTTTTCAGCTGACGCCGCACTGTGCGACTTGCGTGTCGACGATGATGAAATGATGATGAGGATCACTCAACACCCAGTCCCTGAGCGGAGAAAATGTCCCACCCGGTCGGGAATCGAACCCAGTCCGGCCGCGTGTCAGTCAGACGCGCTGACCACTCAGCTTAGGGGCGGACTCACCAGGAGTAACGATCCGTTTATCAGTCAGATGAAGTTGATCTCCATCATTAGTTTGTTGGAACATCGAGCGTGTATTTCTATTGTACTGGTATATCCGCAGAATGAAATAGGTTTTGCGAGTAATACGGTGATAGTCCGTAAGAAATATATGCCTTGTGCAGCATGTAATTTGTAGTAAATCGATTTTTGTTTATGCAGTACTATCTAGTGGTTTGTTTTATATTTTTCAGTTGCACAGTCTTAATAATGGAAAATGTAAACCCTTTAACCAGCGCTGAAACAAATGTTTAGGAGCCTGTCACAGAAGACGGCAAGTGGGAAATGACTGACACTGTTTTTTGATTTGTCTAACTGCAGCAAGACAGTTGTACACCAGGTTGCACAACTTAAGGATGAAAGTAACTATCATGTGATGGATCACTGTCAAGTAAAATAGCTCGATGAAAGTAGGACCTTAGTCAGTAAGAACTGGTAGAGTCTAGTACAGAAGGTAACTGAAAGAAATACACAAGAGGACAAACATAAATGACACTTTTATTCAAAAGACAACATAATTACACTGGAGTCACCGCAATTCATGATGGTCCAGTCGACCCTGCAAATGGCTGGTCGAGGTTCTTAATACGATGTGTTATCACCGCGGATGTCAGTGTATGCCCTACTACGTGCTCGCGTACTGCCCATAAGGTCGGTAAGGCGTTCTTGAGGTGGGGCATTCCATTTGCCAAGAAGCACAGTTGAACACTGCTGGATGGTCGCTGGTGCATGTGGACGTGCTACAATACGTCCCCCCCTCCCCCCCCCCCCCCAACGCATGCTACACGTGCTCGATGGGGTTTACGTCGGTGGAGCGAGCAGGCCAGCCCACTAGTCGGATATCCTCTTGTTCCAACAGGCCCACTGCCCGTCGTCTAGTGGCCAGCGTTGCTGCATCTGCTTCACGGACTCCTGGGTTCGATTCCCGCCCGGGTTGGGTATCTTCTCTTCCCGTGGACTGGGTGTTTGTGTTGTCCTCATCATTTCATCATCATTCATGAAAGTGTCGAGATTGGGATTTTGTACGGGCGCTGATAATCGCGCAGTTGAGCGCCCCGCACACCAAACATCATCATCATCGTTCCAACAGCTCCTCCACCTGATCGATGAGGTCGTGCACAGTCATCCATAAAAATGAAGTCAGGCCCGAATGCACCCCTGAAAAGAGGCACATGGGGACGGAGCAGCGCCAGAATAACGGTTGAGTTCACTGTGTTCAAAGATTTGCACGTCAGTGTGCCCACGAAACATTATGCCTCTCCACACCATAACATCTAGAACACCAAACGATCAAAAGTGAAAGGAAAGTAGCGCACGTGACTCCAGTATGTAAAAAGGGGAAAAGAAAGGACCCGCAAAATTACAGACCAATATCCCTCACTTTGGTTTGCTGCAGTACCTTGAATATATTCTAAGTTCATATCAATCTCTGTTGAGACTGAGAAGTTTATCTCTACGAATAAGCATGGCTTAAGAAAGCATCGCTGGTGCAAAGTTCAGCTTGTCCTTTTCTCACATGAAACACTGCGAACCATGGAGGAAGGGCAACAGGTATAGTTCATATTTCTAGATTTCCAAAAAGCATTTGACACTTCGCCCCACTGCAAGCTCTTGACGAAGGTACGAGCATAAGGAATAATTTTACAGAAATGTGAAAGCGTCAAAGATTTCTTAAGTAATAGAACCCAATATGTTGCGCTCAACGGCGGGTATTCACCAGGGACAAAAAAATGGCTCTGAGCCTTCGACCATAAATATAATAGACTGGCCCTGACGTCATTTTCGTGGCTCCAACATCTCTGGGCTGAAGTCACGTGAATGTTGGCAAAACATGGTTGTTTCGTGTTGCGCTTATGGCTGTACTCAGCGTTTTGTCGGGGGAAATGGCATTACATTTCACGTGTGTTTCTATGATAATGCAGATGCGTCTATTGAAATCTGCTGAAGTGACTTTTATATGTTTTTTACACTTGAAATAGAGTATCACGTAAATTAAAGCGTTCAAAGTGATGCCTGTAAAGTCAGACTCATATTACATTTTGGAAAGTATCTGTCATAATTCGGTTACAGAAGTAAGTATAAGTGTTTCTCGTTCCTCCTCATAGGTTCCCTAAGGATGAAAACCGAAGACAGCTTTGGATACAGGCCCTGAAACGGAAAAACTTTAAGCCATCTGCACATAGGCGCCTTTTTGTATATACAAGTGAGATTATAATAAGGTAAGAGCACCTATAGTCGACACATGAAGAGCATTTTTTTCTACCTTCTAATACTATTAAATAAATGTAGGTTCCAAAATTATTTTCTGAAACTTCAGAGTCTCACCTTTCATTTAAAATATCATTTATTTAAACTGATAGTTTAAACTTTTGTAAAAATAGTAGGAACTGAACCTTTGAAGTGCACCTAAAATTGATACTCTAAAATGAACCTGCTCCTAAAGTCGACAATTTTGGGACCTATAGTTGACATAATTCCCATATCCCATTTTCTTTTATAAGTGCTAGAGCTCAAAACGCGGCGAATCCAATATTTAAAGTTTTGACACGAGCCCACTCTTATTGTTTAAAAGAATTTTAACGACGTTTTACTTTAACTGATAGTTTATAGTAATTTAGTCCCGCTGCCCACCCGAGGGGCCTTCGATACATTTTTTAGATTTTATAAATGGTACTGTGAACAAATCCAGGTCAAATGTAGTACTGACATAATTTTTCGCAAATAAAAAAGTAATTTTTGTTGGAAGCGTTTGGCAGTCAATTGAGAAATGTGGGTAAAATACGATACAAACACAGGATGGCAGACCGCTCATTTGAAATCCCGCCACGTTTTGCCAACAGTCACGTGGTTTATGTTGGAGCCACACCAGCCCTATAGCTTCTGCACAGCAAGGCCAGTCTACTAGTATCTATGGTCGAAGCTCTGAGCACTATGCGACTTAAATTCTGAGGTCATCAGTCGCCTAGAACTTAGAACTAATTAAACCTAACTAACCTAAGGACATCACACACATCCATGCCCGAGACAGGATTCGAACCTGCGACCGTAGCGGTCGCTCGGCTCCAGACTGTAGCGCCTAGAACCGCACGGCCACTCCGGCCGGCCACAAGGGACAAGGGTGTCAGGAGTCCCCCCGAGAAGTGTGATAGGACCGCTGTTGCTCTCTGTATACATAAATGAATTGGCGAACGGTGTGGGCAGCAATTCGGGATTATTTGCTGACTGTGGGAGATACAAGACGACTTAGAAAAAAATTCTAGTTGGTGTGATGAATGGCTCTAAATGTGGAAAAATTTAAGTTAATGGGGACGAGTAGGAAAAACAAACCTGCAATATTTGGATACAGTATTAGTAGTTTCCTGCTCGACACAGTCAAGTAGTTTAAATATCTGGGCGTAACGTTGCAAAGCGATATGAAATGGAACGAGCGTGTTAGAGCTGCAGTAGGGAAGGCAGATGGTCGACTTCGGCCTATTGGGAGAATTTTAGTAAAGAGTGGTTCACCTGCAAAGGAAGACGCATATAGGGCGCTGGTGCGACCTACTCTTGAGTACTGGTCGAGTTTGGAATCCGTACCAGGTTGGCCTCAAGGAAACCATCGAAGCAATTCAGAGGCGGGCTGCTAGGTTTGTTATTGGCAGGTTCGAACAGCAGATAAGTGTTACGGAAATGCTTCGGGATCTCAAATGCAAATCGAAGGCGACGTTCTTCTCGAGAAACACTCCTGAAAAAATTTAGAGGACCGGCATTTGAAGCTGACTGCCACACGATTCTACCGCCGCTAACACATACAGCGCGTAAGGACCACAAATATAAGATACGAGAAATTAAGGCTCGTACGGAAGCACATAGACAGTCGTTTTTCCCTCGCTCTATTTGCGAGTGGAACAGGAAAGGAAACGACAGGATATCTTCCGCCACCCACCATACCTTGGCTTGCTGAGTACCCATGTAGATGTAGATCACGTGTGGCAGTATTCTTGGTTGCATTACGCGTCCACACCTCACGCATGTGAGGGGAGCACGTCCAGTATTGTTGAACATGATCCTTTCGGTGGGCAAGCTGCTATGCATAATGTTGCATTGGGGTACTTACCTACCAATCTTTGAACGCGGTACAGTCTCCCATCAACAATATTGCGACACTATACTCTTTCCCCACGTAGTATTTTCAGAGGTGCATTCGGTCTTAACTTCATTTCTGTGTATG
Source organism: Schistocerca cancellata (assembly GCF_023864275.1). Lineage (NCBI taxonomy): Eukaryota > Metazoa > Arthropoda > Insecta > Orthoptera > Acrididae > Schistocerca > Schistocerca cancellata. Next base: position 166,537,049 of record NC_064627.1, on the reverse strand, counting down.
ACAATGCGCGATTCTCGCGAATATTTGAAAATTGCACCCAGTGAAATTTGCACCCAACTAGAAATCTGTGAAATTTGCACCCAGTTTACCTGGAAACTACCTGTTCACTACGTCACGGCCTAATTGCAACCCGAGCCCTCGCTCGCCCACCAACGCCGCCCCCGCCCCCCTCCGGCCGCATGGGGTGCTGCACGCCCCTGTCCGAGCTGCATCGACGCCGCCATGCAAGTGACCAAAGTTAACAAAATACCCTAACGCCGGAAAAAGAGCAAGAGTGCCACAAACCGTCGACATAGCGCTCTACGACATTTCCTCTTACATAGGCATACAGCACTGATGTAACTTATTTTTACGTTTATTTACTACTTTCATGATACATATTATGGTGCGGTACTAACGACTCGAGGGTGTACCGCAGCTGCGCCGGGTAGCCGCTCGGTCTTGGGCGTCTTGTCACGGTCCGCGCGGCTCCCCGCCGTAGGTTCGAGTCCTCCCTCGAGCATGGTTGTGTGTGTCGTCCTTGGCGTAACTTAGTTTAAGTGTAAGCTTGGTCCCATAAGACCTTACCGCAAATTTCCAAATTTCCAGTGTACCGCAGCACAATCGATAAGCCGCACCCGAAACACTCGTAGCGCAGCAGCTGTATGGGTTGGCAGTACGAACTATAACGAGGTCCGCCAGGGGCCGCAGCTGCCAACACATGGTTGGTTGGTTGATGAGACCGAACAGCGACGCCATCGGTCCCATCGGATTAGGGAAGGATGGGGAAGGAAGTCGACCGAGCCCTTTCAAAGGAACCATCCCAACATTTGCCTGAAACTATCTAGGGAAATCACGGAGAATCTAAATCAGGACGGCAGGACGTGGGTTTGCACCGTCGTCCTTCCGAAAGCGAACCTATTTGTGCTAAGCACTGCGCCACCTCACACAGTGTCAACCCATGGGCATCTAGTGTGCGTATAGCGATTGGTCGATGCCTCGTTAAATACCAGAGCATTGAGGTACGACGGACAGTTCTGTAACAGTGCGGCGAGTTATGTACAGTCTCCAGTTACCGCCTAGTTTACAAGCTTCAGTGTTCGTCCGACGTGTCCGACACTTCGACTCCGTACGTATCGTAGGACAGCCTTGGTCTCTACGTAGGTATCACTCAGAGGCGCAGTGACAGGACTTTAATATTTCAGAGTACTTGTAATAATTTCAAACGTCTGGGCATTTCACAAAAAGCAGCATCATTTAAGTTGAATATTTCTTCATATTTAATAAATATCATTTTAAGTTTCCTTTAATTTATGTCTTTGGTCACAAACATTTTTTTAACAGATTACCGGTTTCGGTCTATAATGACCATTATCAGATCTGCAGCAAAAAATGGGAACAAACATGAATAGCTTCTTTAGCTATTTGTTTTACGGTCTTTTAATATTATTCTGTGGACTATCAAAGGTGTTTATTACCTGTGCCATTATTTAGAATATTGGCACTTGAGCATATGGCAACTACTGTCTCTTAACTCTTCCCCTTTTTAACAGTCTAACCTTTTTCGTGTTCTATTTCACCGCTTTCTATTACTGCAATGCCTTTTATACGTTATAAGCTCATTACAGACTTCAACTATTGTATCCCCTCTTTATTTTACGCTGTTCAATTAATTATTGAAAACTAGTGTATGCCTACATTAATGACATCAGGTGAACTTACAACAAAATCATCTTGTGGTTACTGTACGGCGGCTTGTTTTAAACAATAGTGCTACTGACAATGTGACTCTTGCATATGATGTTATTTATATATATTTGACGATGTTGGTGCTGATTTTGCATTTAACATTTGACAATGCCACTATGGCTGCAGTACATTAGGACTTTGATTTTATGAAACAGGTATGCCTCTTTATACTTAAAGCGCACAAATGCATATATATGTCAGTAGTACTTTTCATTATGGTCTATTTATTGTTTCTAAGCTGTAGACAATCTACGAGTGTATTTATGTTTTTTCCCATTTTTTGTAGCAGATCTGATGATGGTCATTATAGACCTAAACCGGTAATCTGTTAACAAAAAGTTTGTGACCATAGACGAAAATGAAAGGAAACTTATTGTATATATGGGTCACTGTTTTATTCACGACAATGTCGCAGCTTGTGAAAATATAATTTTATTACTAATTGTTGGGAATCTTTCTTATTGCCTCTGCCAGGCACTTAAGTGTGAACTGCAGACTAGTCATGTAGATGTAAATGTAAGAGAAAGGGGCTGGTTATGTGGTCAGCACACCGCTTTCCTGGCAGTTCTCAGTTTTCGTGGTTGGAGCCGCTACTTCTCAGTCAAGTAGCTCCTCAATTAGCCTCACAACGGCTGAGTGCACCTCGCTTGCTAACAGCGTTCAACAGACTCGGACGGTCACCCATTCACGTTCTGGCCACGGCCGAGAGCGCTTAACTTCGGTGATCTGACTGGGTTGGTTCAAATGGCTCTGAGCACTATGGGACTCAACTTACGAGGTCATTAGTCCCCTATAGCATAGAACTAGTTAAACCTAACTAACCTAAGGACATCACACACATCCATGCCCGAGGCAGGATTCGAACCTGCGACCGTAGCGGTCTCGCGGTTCCAGACTGCAGCGCCTAGAACCGCACGGCCACTTCGGCCGGCGATCAGACTGGGAACCGGTCTTGCCACTACGGCAAGGCCGTTGGCATCTGATGACTTTACTAGACGACAGGTCATAGCACCATCTGCAAACACTGTAAGAGAGCTATTCAGACTGTCTCCTACACCGTTATTGTAATTAGGAACAGTAGAGTGCCTATAACACTTCCTTGGGGACGCCAGATATCACTTTTTAACGATGACAGTCCGTCAGTTACTATGAAATTTGACAATTCTAACAGGACTTCACGAATCCATTCGCACAGCTGAGACGGTACTCTATACGTCCTCAATCTCATTAGAAGTTGCTTGTGAAGAACGGTATCAAAGGCCCTCTTTAAATCTAGAAGTATTGAATTAATTTGAGATACTCTGTCGATAGCACCCATTACTTTATGAGAATGAAGAGATAGTTGTGCTGCACAAGATCGGTTATACTGAATCTGTGCTATGTGTCAATCGATCGTTTTCTTGGAGGTAATTCATAATTTTCGAACACAGTATAATTATGTTCCAAAATTCTACTGTAAATCGACGTCCTTGACATGGGCCTGTAATTCAGCGCATTACTCCTATTTCCGTTCTTGAATACTGTACACCTTCTCAGTTTTTTAGTACGGATTTTTTGTTGAGTGAGTGGTTATGTATGATCCCTACTCTGAAAGGAACCAAATTAATATACGATCTGGGCCAGAAGACTTGCCTTTATTAAATGATTTGAGTTGCTTTGCTGAACCGAGAATATCTACTAACAAGGGAACATCCCCATCGCACCCCCCTCAGATTTAGTTATAAGTTGGCACAATGGATAAGCCTTGAAGAACTGAACACAGATCAATCGAGAAAACAGGAAGAAGTTGTGTGGAACTATGAAAAAATAAGCAAAATATACACACTGGGTCGTCCATGCGTAACATAGGCAATATTAAGGGCAATGTGAGGCGAGGAGCGCCGTGGTCCTGTGGTTAACGTGAACAGCTGCGGAACGAGAGGTCATTGCTTCAAATCTGCCCTCCAGTGAAAATTTTGCTTTCTTTATTTTCGCAAAGTTATGATCTGTCCGTTCGTTCATTGACGTCTCTGTTCACTGTAATAAGTTTAGTGTCTGTGTTTTGCAACCGCACCGCAAAACCGTGTGATTAGTTGACGAAAGGACGTGCCCCTCCAATGGGAACCGAAAACATTTGATCGCAAGGTCATAGGTCAACCGATTCCTCCACAGGAAAACACGTCTGATATTTTGTATACGACACTGGTGACAGCATGTGCGTCACATGACAGGAATATGTTGTCGACCCACCTAACTAGTACACTTGGCGAATGGGTGAAAAGTTTCTTCTACCTTGCCCGATTTAGGTTTTCTTGTGGATGTAATAATCACTCCAAAAAAAGTGATGAAAACATAAGAGTTTTTCACATGAACTGAAAATAAGAAGTTAAAATTTTCGGTCAAGGGAAGATTTGAACCAAGGACCTCTCGTTCCACAGCTGTTCACGCTAACCACGGGACCACGGAGCTCCTCACGTTACAGTGCTCTTAATATTGCATATCTTACCCATGGACGACCCAGTTTGTATATTTTGCTTATTTTTTCATAGTTCCACACAACTTCTTCCTGTTTTCTCGATCGATCTGTGTTCAGTTTTTCAAGGCCTATCCACTGTGCCAACTTATAACTAAATCTGAGGGGGGTGCGATGGGGATGTTCCATTGTAAGTTAGTCATATTGGTAGCAGTTCTTGGTTCGAATTCTGAACAATAAATTTCGTCTTGTTTGGTGAAAGAATTTCGGATACCCAGATTCAGTATCTCCCTTTTAGTGGCACTGTCATCAGTAAAATAACCATGCATAGTCTGTCCTAATATAAAAAATCATTATAATTTGTCACATTGAAGAATGTTTGTTCTTTTGATACGTAAGTTATGATGTTACGTAAATGGTGATGTATAGTCTGTTCTTTTAGTGCAACTTACTTAGATAGAACTAAATAGTGATAATGTACTTCCACTTAACAACAACGACAATTATCCAGGAGTATTTCTCCTACACAATTCTCGTACCACAGCATAGAGGAGGGGTACAAACATTAGTGTCAATAGTATTGAGGCACAACTGAAATCTCTAACATTTAACAAAGCTTGAGCACCCGATGGAATCTCTATCAGATTCTACACCAGATTTTCGTATGTTAGCCCCTTTTAACCATAATCTGTGATAGATCCCTCGAACAAAACACAGTGCCCAGTGGTTGGAAGGACGGGTCACACCCACACACACAAGACGCGTATCAGAAGTGTACCATGGAAGTAAAATCCAGTCTTCTTGAGATCCATTTGTTACAGTATCTTAGAACAGATTCTGATGTAAAACGTAATGAGGTATCTCCTTCAAGTCAGACAGCGTGGATTCCGATAATATCGACCATGTCAAACCCAACTCGTAGTTTTTTCACCAGACGTCCTGAAAGCCATGGATCAAGGCAGCAGGTGGACGCTCTATTTCTCCATGTCTGAAAAGCTTTTGGCTAGACTATGCTTACTATCAAAAGTGCGGCCGTATGAGGTATCAGGCGAAAATTGTGACTGGATTGAGGATTTCTGGGTAGGGAGGATGCAGCAAGTTATCTTGGATGGATAGTCATCAACAGATGTGGAAGTAACTTCGAGTGTGCCCTATCGAAGTGTGTTGGGACCCCTGTTGTTGATGCTGTTTGGCTGTGCCCTGCAGCCAATACTTTAGTAACCTAAGACTTTTCACCGTTGATGTAGTTATCTGCGCTGAGGTGACAAAAGTCACCGGATACCTCCTGTTATAGTGTCGGACTTCCTACTGCCTGACAATGACATTCCCACCAAAATTAGAAATTCCCGCCAAAAATCGAATTCGCGCCAATAGGTTCGGTAGGAGGGGGGGAATTGGGGCGGGCGGGGTTCCCACGTGCAGGCTGAGAAAAACACATAAACACATAACGTCATCCGGGGGTGAGGGTGGGTGAGGAGTAGATGGGGGTGGGTGTGGGGAGGTAGTCAATTGATCAATTTAATTGATTTGCATATCAATTTGACATCAGTTTCCTATCAAAATTGCACCTGGAGCCCCAGTACCCTACAACCAGCATGCATTTATGAATTAGATCATCACCAAGCTTAAATTGTGGGGCTGTGGGCATGAGACCTTTCAGGTGACTGACGACGCCATTGTACGGCGAGAGACGACCGATCAGTTACACAAAATTCTTACGTGAAAATGTTCTCGAGAATAAGGAAATGATCGACATACAAATCTCAGGGTGGTTCTGCTTTGTAATAAGCTATAAGTAACGAAGGAACACGTAAAGTGTCCGGTCGCTTTACCAGCGAGCAGTCTGCCCTCAGTCTATGAAAATTAGAGAAATACATATAAAATTGTATTAATTACCCAGGAAACTAAGAGGGTTAAAGCGTTTTGAAATAAGTACTGTTGTGGCGTAAGTACAAGCGTCGGAACGAAGATGCAGTACGCAAAATGAGAGAAAGTGGCGAAGGAACGTCGGCCAATGGTGCGCGGAATTGGACCGCGCGGCGCCAGGAGCGACACCTGGTAGAGGTGAATATAAGCGGCTCTCATGCTGGCCTCGGCCGCTCAGATCGGCCCAGCCTGCAACGGACGTTAGTGCTACGCTGTCAGATCGTCGTGATCGGTATCAAGTGCTTGCTACGACTTTGTGTATAGCAAGAACTTTACTGTTTTCATGTCGCCTCTCGCTAGCGACATTTGCTATAGTGAAATTTAAGTAGTGGCAATTTGCTCTCTAGAAATAAACCTACTAATGTTATTTGTTTGACTTGTTGTATAGCATTCCGAGAAAGCTGCATCCCTTAGGTGCCCTATTAGCGACGAGTGGGCAAGGCCCCACAAGTATAATCTGCGTTAAGATTAGAACATAATCTATTTCAGCCTAGTAACAAGAGATTGCGACTTAGATGTTCACAGCTTCACATCAGACAATAAAAAGGCGCAAATATGCGGAAGGAGAAAAGGAAGACAGCTAGTTCCATCTGTCAAAGAAAAAAGAAGATAGTACAGCTTTTGGGCTTTTCAAGAAGTTTTTCTGGTTACTTACAATTTCTGCCCACGATACAATAAATTTATTACTCTGACAATTCAGGGTATTTCATAAGAGAAAAAAATACAATCTATCGAAATAAATGTATAGTCACATACAAAGATTTGTTTTAAATATTCGAGTGCTTGATAGGTATAATTCACATACACAAACATATAATGCCTTAAATGGTACGTCACGGATATCGTGTATCTTCATACTTACTTACCGTGCTACTGTATCGTCGTGCCATTTTTCAACAGGACAATACTCGTTCACAGTGCCAAGTGTGTCTGTGAACTGTCTGTGTGATGTTGAGGCATTCCTATGGCCGGGAAAATCCACATATCTGTCTCCGATAGAACGTGTGTGGCACCGTCAGGACGTCAATTCCGTCCCAGTGCCAGCACCCAAGGTACCAAGAGCAAGCTTCAACAGTTTTGGGCCGACTTGCCCCAGGAGGGGACACGACGGTTTATGTCGCCCTTCCCTACCGAATCATTGCGCGCATCCACGCCAGAGGGGTGCAGCGTCATGCTGATACGAGGGTTCACACTGCCGAAGTCTTTTGTAAATTTGAGACGACTTTGTAATCACTGAACCCTCTGAAGCTTCCCTTCGTTTCCTCTTCCCTTCTTAGTTCACTTTTTTGTCAGGTGGTCTGCATTTCATAACTAATAAATTCTTTCACAGTCCACATGTGCTTTAGGAAATGTTGAGCCTTTTAAAATATTGCTCCTAAATCTGTTTTTCTTGATTTCTTCTCTTACAGGCATGTTATCTGAGGATACTATTCTATACTCATTACTCGTGATTTACATAAAATATATGAGAAATAAGGCACGGAAGCTTTGCCGGCCGGTGTGGCCAAGCGGTTAAAGGCGCTACAGTCTGGAACCGCGTGACCGCTACGGTCGCACGTTCGAATCCTGCCTCGGGCATGGATGTGTGTGATGTCCTTATGTTAGTTAGGTTTAAGTAGTTCTAAGTTCTAGGGGACTGATGACCTTAGCAGTTAAGTCCCATAGTGCTCAGAGCCATTTGAACCATTTGAACGGAAGCTTTCCCAAAGTAAAGACGTAGCATATTTGTCTCAAACAAGCTGCCAAGCTGCATTCTACGACTATCTAACGCCATGTGACTAGGAAAATACTGATGAATACTGAAATGTGTGGAAATGTCTACACTTCAAGGAGATAACGAGCGGTCCTCTTCGTTTGTCAAATGCTCGCTATAACAGCCAGTGTGTGCATGCCGTGTAACCTGTAGCCGAGAAAACCGAAGGCGCCTTGTAACCGGTCCGCTGCTGATGACGCGCTCGTCAATGGCGTGTGGTGGGGGAACTGTGAATTCCCGCTGTGGGTATGACGCGGCGGCAGCCTCCCGTCTCGCATAAAACACCGCCGCCGCTCGCTCAGCTACGGCAGTCGCTTGCTGATTCTCACACAATACTCAGTCCGACACGATGGTAAGTTGATATTAGCGGCCTGAATAGTTGCTACAGTTTTCGTGCTAAAATACGACAGAAATTACCCGTTTTCGTTTAACTGTGTACAGCGATAACTGGCAGTCAGAGAAAGGCATGCCCGAGGATGCTACTCTGGCTACGTAACACTGTTTCAACGTAGTGTGATCAGACTGCATCGACTAGGAAGATTCGACATATCAGTCTTGCTACGCATATAGAAAACGTTCTTAACGTCTGCCGAACTACGTCCCTGCATACAGCGATAACTGGCAGTCAGAGAAAGGCATGCCCGAGGATGCTACTCTGGCTACGTAACACTGTTTCAACGTAGTGTGATCAGACTGCATCGACTAGGAAGATTCGACATATCAGTCTTGCTACGCATATAGAAAACGTTCTTAACGTCTGCCGAACTACGTCCCTGCAAACTCTCGGAACATTTAGTGTTACCATATTTCGCTAGCGCTCCGTGGTATGTTGTTTCCTTTAAAGCTTCGTGCTTTCTTGAGTTCCAGTCTGTCTTTAGTTTTAGGAAAAATGGCTATCTAGAACAAGGGGGTAATAAGTGACCACATATATATATGTATATTTCCAGTTATATATACGTTTATTTCCAATTACAGCGAAGTTTATCTATTGTGTTACAACAGTGCACGAGAGGAAGATAAAAAATAAACACTTGCTTTCCACAAAAAAATCTTGTGTATAGCCTATTTTTAGGGTAAGGACACAGGAAAAGAATTTGTTAACGCTGCAATCGACAAGTAGTGAAACATGTGAGGAAACGCTGACACTGTAGTCAGCTGTAAAATACAACCTTCAACAAATATGCACATAAAGAGGGCTGTATGATGCCCCAAAGTATTCCCTGGCTCTTTCAATCCTTTGGGAACAATACATAAAATTCTTACGCCTGCAGTCAACCTTCGGTGGTGAATGTATCTACGCAAGACACAATAATCTTTTCTTTCTCCTTAAGACCGTTTATGCACGCAATCATTAAAGCAAATTAACCAGACTTAGATTTCTTTACTATCAGGGTACTTCAGACACACCTCTCTGGTAAACGCTACTTTTCTTTACTTTTATTCTCCTTAATGTTTTGTTTATACTGCTATGTATAAAAGAAGCTTTAAACGTATACTTATACATTTAGAAGTGATGTACTACAGACTGTATGCTTCCAACATGTTGCCATTATGAAAGATGATGATAATCTTTGAGTGCAGAAATCGCTAAATTTATACGAAATACTTATAAATTTTATTAACTGTCTCTTAGTAAATGACATGATTCCCTTTGCCTTATTTACAGCCGCATCAGAGCCCTCAGATCCTTTCGTCCATTAGTAACAATTATTATGCTAAACAGCTCTTCATGTACTAAGTATCTTTGTTTCTCAGCGTATCAATAACTCATCGATTCGTACTTTCCTAGGCAGAGGTGACTCCCGCCAACTGACGATTACTATTGCTAACGAGACTCTTTTGAATCAGTTTAAAGGATGTAAAACTAATTATTTCCCTTAACTTTTTCCAAATAATTCCGTTGAATATACTCTTAATCTGAATGCGATTGTGTTATATTTTTGTTACATCTGTTCTTAATCTCAGATTACGATACGCGTTTGTAGATACTACAGTCTCTATATATAAAGCCACTCTTTCCTGTTTTTTAAGTAATTCTTTATATCTGTTATTTCAAAGAGGAACAAGCTATATTCCTTTTTCAATTTCTTATTCACAATATTCTTTCAGAATTTTAGGAAAACAACAAAATACAAGTAGCATAGTCTTGTTTTAATGTTGTAAGGTAGATCAGAATTTATTTTTCCTTCCTGTGAGTACACGCCCAGCAATCGATTTACACAGTGTTAATCCGAAGACTTAACTCAGCCGCCTTTCCTAAAAGTAAAAAAAGAAATAAATAAAAATGTTATTTGTTTGCCACCGACACTTTTGCCCTATAAATTAACACATTTCCAAATGAAGCTAAACCACTTCAGGCGTTGGCGTCTCACTACATTACCTGTTACGAATGTACGTTAGATCAGTAAGTAGACTCGATTCAGCCCATGTATTAACTGAAGAATAACACTGTTTCTTTCACACTAATGGTTCCACTGGACCTAGTAGTTTGATGAATAACTCGACTATAAAAAATTTAGTTAAATGTTCAAAGTAGTCATTAAGCAACTCAGACTTTCAGGTAACACGACAGTGGGCTCTTCTTGCAATCAGTCACGCACATGCCTTATCTAAGCACCCAATAGAAACACATTTCCGCACTTCGAACATCAAATAGCAGAAACCCCTCTCTGCACACCAGGATCTTCCCAGGCCAAGCTACTTCCAACCGGAAACAAATCACACACACAAATCAAAAAAGTTTTACATCACCTCGGTTCCGAGAATTCAGGAATCTGTATAGAAAATTGAAATAAAGATCAACATAAACATCGTTTCCGCCCTTTTTATTGCTCACGAAAACGACACATTGCTTGTTGTACCACCATACGGCGAGACCTTCAGAGGTGGTGGTCCATATTGCTGTACACATCGGTACCTGTAATACCCAGCAGCACGTCCTCGTGCATTGATGCATGGCTGTATTTGTCGTGGCATACTATCCACAAGTTAATCAAGGCATTGTGGGGCCAGATTGTCCCATTCCTCAACAGTGATTCGGCGTGGATCCCTCAGAGTCGTTGGTGGATCACGTTGTCCATAAACAGCCCTTTTCGATCTATCCAAGGCATGTTCGATAGGGTTCATGTCTGGAGAACATGCTGGCCACCCTAGTCGAACAATGTCGTAATCCTGTAGGAAGTCATTCACAAGATGTGCACGATCGGAGCGCGAATTGTCGTCCATGGAGACGAATGCCTCGCCAATGTGCTAGCGATATGGTTGCGCTATCAGTCAGAGGATGGCAATAGCGTTTCGTACAGCCACTACGGCGCCTTCCATGACCACCAGCAGCGTACGTTGGCCCCATATAGTGCCACCCCAAAACAGCAGGGAACCGCCACCTTACTGCACTCGCTGTAAAGTGTATCATAAGGCGTTCAGACCGACCGAGCTGCCTCCAAACACGTCTACATCTACATCTACATTTATACTCCGCAAGCCACCCAACGGTGTGTGGCGGAGGGCACTTTACGTGCCACTGTCATTACCTCCCTTTCCTGTTCCAGTCGCGTATGGTTCGCGGGAAGAACGACTGTATGAAAGCCTCTGTGCGCGCTCTAATCTCTCTAATTTTACATTCGTGATCTCCTCGGGAGGTATAAGTAGGGGGAAGCAATATATTCGATACCTCATCCAGAAACGCACCCTCTTGAAACCTGGCGAGCAAGCTACACCGCGATGCAGAGCGCCTCTCTTGCAGAGTCTGCCACTTGAGTTTGTTAAACATCTCCTAACGCTATCACGGTTACCAAATAACCCTGTGACGAAACGCGCCGCTCTTATTTGGATCTTCTCTATCTCCTCCGTCAACCCGATCTGGTACGGATCCCACACTGATGAGCAATACTCAAGTATAGGTCGAACGAGTGTTTTGTAAGCGACCTCCTTTGTTGATGGACTACATCTTCTAAGGACTCTCCCAATGAATCTCAACCTGGTAACCGATTTACCAACAATTAATTTTATATGATCATTCCACTTCAAATCGTTCCGCACGCATACTCCCAGATATTTTACAGAAGTAACTGCTACCAGTGTTTGTTCCGCTATCATATAATCATACAATAAAGGATCCTTCTTTCTATGTATTCGCAATACATTACATTTGGCTATGTTAACGGTCAGTTGCGACTCCCTGCACCAAGTGCCTATCCGCTGCAGATCTTCCTGCATTTCGCTACAATTTTCTAATGCTGCAACTTCTCTGTATACTACAGCATCATCCGCGAAAAGCCGCATGGAACTTCCGACACTATCTACTAGGTCATTTATATATATTGTGAAAAGCAATGGTCCCATAACACTCCCCTGTGGCACGCCAGAGGTTACTTTAACGTTTGTAGACGTCTCTCCGTTGATAACAACATGCTGTGTTCTGTTTGCTAAAAACTCTTCAATCCAGCCACACAGCTGGTCTGATATTCCGTAGGCTCTTACTTTGTTTATCAGGCGACAATGCGGAACTGTATCGAACGCCTTCCGGAAGTCAAGAAAAATAGCATCTACCTGGGAGCCTGTATCTAATATTTTCTGGGTCTCATGAACAAATAAAGCGAGTTGGGTCTCACACGATCGCTGTTTCCGGAATCCATGTTGATTCCTACATAGTAGATTCTGAGTTTCCAAAAACGACATGATACTCGAGCAAAAAACATGTTCTAAAATTCTACAACAGATCGACGTCAGAGATATAGGTCTATAGTTTTGCGCATCTGCTCGACGAGTGTTTGGTTGAAGGCATATGCGACACTCGTCGGTGAAGAAAACGTGATGCCAATCCTGGGCGGTCCATTCGGCAAGTTGTTGGGCCCATCTGTACCGCGCTGCATGGTGTCGTGGTTGCAAAGATGCTCGCCATGGCGTCGGGAGTGAAGTTGCGCATCATGCAGCCTATTGCGCACAATCTGAGTCTTAACACGACGTCCTGTGGCTGTACGAAAAGCATTATTCAACATGGTGGCGTTGCTGTCAGGGTTCCTGCGAGCCATAATCCGTAGGTAGCGGTCATCCACTGCAGTAGTGGCCCTTGGGCGGCCTGAGCGAAGCATTCATCGACAGTTCCTGTCTCTCTGCATCTCCTCCATGTCCGAACAATTTCGCTTTGGTTCACTCCGAGACGCCTGGACACTTCCCTTCCTGAGAATCGTTCCTGGCACAAAGTAACAATGCGGACGCAATCGAACTGCTGTATTGACCGTCTAGGCATGGTTGAACTACAGACAACATGAGCCGTGTACCTCCTTCCTGGTGGGATGACTGGAACTGATCGGCTGCCGGACCCCCTCCGTCTAATAGGCGCTGCTTATGCATTGTTGTTTATATCTTTGGGCGGGTTTAGTGGCATCTCTGAACCGTCAAAAGGGACTGTGTGATACACTATCCACAGCCAACGTCTATCTTCAGGAATTCTGGGAACCGGGATGATGCAAAACTTTTTTTGACGTGTGTATTTCAATACAGATACAAAACCAGTCTTCTGCTGCTCTGTGCAGCTGACGACTGACTTTTATTTTTATTGAAATGTTCTGCAGCTGTTAAAATGCAGCTATGAACAAAATGGTAAGATAAAATATTCTACCGAGCAGAACTACCGTACGAATCGCTGTTTAAACAGTTTGTGTTGCTACTGACTCATCGGTCAATGTTCTATTACAGTTTTCTCAAACTATATTCCATTTATCGTAACTTCACCATATATTCTAGGAATAGCCGAAATCTCTTAATCAACAAATTTATTAACTGGACCGAAAATTGCTGTTCTTGAAACTGCCTTAAAGTTACATTCTTTTGTATTCCATTGATGTTACACAACTAACTTCTCTGATAGGACTTTGTTTGACTTTATTAAGCCGACTCACCATTCGGTCGACCCCCGACTTAAATCTGAACTCAACTGCCGTTATACCCATTCTAAATCACGTGACCATTTACGGCCATGGAGCGTGGGCACGTCTTGCTAGCAGCAGCGTGTATGTTGTCACAGACTCTTGCTTCTTCATCTTTATCTACAATATGAGCATGGAAATTCCATACTACACCGAAGTATATAAAAGAAAGGACATTGTTACCACACCAGTAACAACAGATTTAATTTTGTATTTTCTTACCGTTGATCTGTATAAAGGGTGATTTTTTTTCTACCGTGTACAAACTCTATGGGTTTATCGATGAGAGGATACAGAACAAAAACAGTCTGATGAACTTATGTTCTGAAATGCATGGTTTCCATGCCAGAGACCACTTATTCAGTCATAGATTGTTACAGAGACTGCTGTCTAATACGAGCTATACCATGCCGCCACAGCTACAGTATGTGTTGAAAATGATTTTCATGTGCTGCAACGCTTGCGTGTACGCGCCGTAGAATGTTCTGTCTCGCACGTTCACGTCGACCAGGCTGCATCCGAACAGTGTCAAAGGCAGCATGAATACTTTGCTCCAGTGTTTCCACATCTGGAATGGACTCTGATATATAAAAAAATACGTAAAAAATAAAACCCGTAAGAAAACGAACACATATAAGTACACCCATACTTTTCAGATGGCCCCATAACCAGAAATCGCACGGGTTGAGATCCGCTGAACGAGCAGGCCATGCAACTGGACACCCTCGTCCGACCCATCGACCAGAGAAGACACGATTGAGATGCGTCCTGACGTTAACGGCGCGGTGAGCTGGAGCACCATCATGTAGAAGCCACCTAACCCTTGGAATCATCAATGGCACTTCTTCCAGCAGGGCAGGCAAAATCAGCCGCGAGAAATACCAATAGTTCCGGTCTGTTCCGGCGACGTTGAAGGAAGACTGGCCCCAAAATACTGTCGCCAGTTATCCTGGCTCACATATTCCGGCTGCACCGATGCTGATGATTCGCTGTCACCATTCCATGAGGGTTCTGCATATTATCCCATAGATATGCAAGTTACAACTCGGCGTAGAGGTGGCCTCATCTGTGAATACAATGAATGACACAGATCCCTGAATCGTGGTTGCTTGGCAAGGAAACCAGAGACAAAACTGCTCCGGATGTGGAAAGTCTGATGCTAATAAGCTCTGATAAGGGTAGTAACAATGGTCACGGAGAATGTTCCACAAATGACACGGCGTTCGCATTCCACATTTTCCTCCAAGTCTAGTGTCCGAGCATTTCGGGTAGGCTCTTCATGATTCCCTGCTTCCTGAAACGACCCTGTCTCAGATAAACGGTGAAACACTGTTGCAAACATTGAATGCTGTGACTGTTGGTGGGGGGGGGGGGGGTGAACAGGTCTCCTGGCCCGCGGCCAGTTGCCATCTGTCCTTCCGCCATGTAAACACCCTGTCGCCAAGCTCCCAATTCGAACACGAAACCATTGTGTACAACGCTGTATCACATCCACTACAGGGCGAGTCAGCAAGAGAAGTGAATCGGACACAACATTACCAATGACTATGGCAGGGCAGGGCGCTAGAGCATGAGGCATGACGTATGAGGAACAGTATCATCCCCTAGGAGGAAACCATACATATTGTAACTGTGCCTCCGTGGTACGGAGCATATTAGACCGCAGTCTCTGTAACAAAATATGTTTGAGTGAATGGTCTCTAGCATGGAAACCATGCATTTCCGGATGTAACTTTATTAGACCATTTTTCTTCCGCATCATCAATCAATCCATAGAGTTTGTACACGGTGAAAAAAATCACCCTGTATAAGGTGATGCTACTGTTACCGCCGTGTCGCTATACACTCAATTTTGGAGCACCAGGAGTAGTTATACTGCGTAGATTCTGAGATAACAAGTTTATATGTGGGAGTATTGTGACTGTCGAGTAAGTCACCTACCTACCTTAAGGGGTCGAAAAGAGAAACGTACAAGTTCGATCTGCAACAGAATAAATATTACATATTCCCTACGAAAGAAGGAAACAAAAGAATTTTTAAATCGTAAAAAGACTAAGCACTACAAGCGGCTTAAGACAGAAACAAATAGTGATTTCAGAGAAGGAAAAAAAGTACTGGCATGGTGAAAGACAAAGAAACTGAAGTACAAGTTGATGAGAGAAGAATTAACTCTTTCGTACCGCTGAATAAACGCAGCTTCGGGTGAATAAGTGTTAACGTTGAGTGTCAACAAGAAAAATATAATTGTGAAATACGGAGCAAAATAAAGATCGATTAAAGAAAAGAGATGTTTCAGTGTTACTCTGTGAGTTTGACAGAAAGTTGAAATATTCAAGTTTAAACGAAGCCGCGGAAACAGTCGGAATATTATAAACTAGGCAGTATTTGGTAATCATACAGATGCGAGTACGTAATCTGGCGGCAAAAAATTAATAAAGTACAAACATTTCATCAACTACTTACGAAAAAATGTTCAGCTCACTGCCACAGATAACAAGAATAGTTAAACTATTGACGGCAGTAAAATTTAATACCTAATAATCAGCTTGGCAGTATTTCTAAAAAGGAAATGACTGGTGAAAATGGAACATTAAATTTATTAAAAATAAATATGACTCTGAAAAAAGCAAACTAGCAACTAAAATCATTTTTTTTTAATAAGCATTTAATCGTATCGGATTAATGGCCACATCATGAACGTGAGATTTATTTCTTTCTCTTACACATCTTGAACCTAGTGACCAAGTTGCTGCCTTAAATATGAATGAAGAGGAAGAATTAAAAAAGAATTACATTACGATGATGTGATTGTTAAAATGTGCATTGCATACAATAAAAGTGTCACTGGTAAATAACATTATTTTATTCGCTTAATTTAGAAATACATGAAGCTATGATTCGACAGATTCACAGTTATTTGCAATTAAAAAACGAAGCAAAGCATTGGAGAAATAAGTTGTCTTAGGAATTTACGTTGGACATGTTTTATGTTTAAATGAAGATCGTGATTGGAATGAACTGGAGTTTTAGGGGTATCTAAAGAATTGAAATTAATTTACGATATATTTCCTCAATTTGCCAATTTTCAGGCATTACATGGTTCTCTGTATTACAGAACTCGGTTTGTCTTTTCAAATGATAAGAAGGTCTAGGAGTAGCGTCTTTGACTAAAAATCGAAATATCCAGGGGCCTGGTTCGAACCCAGCTATGGCTAGAATCTTGAATAAAAGTCATCATTAATGGGGGCGTACGATTGCCGCTGTAAATAGTAACCATCGTTATGCAAACGACATTCTTCGGAAGGGTGGATGAGAGGTACCTTCTTGCCCTCTGTGATAGAAACTACCCCTAAAATGCCGCAGAATTGGCAATATCAATGGCCTGAGGATGAATAAGGCGATGAACCACTGCATTAAAAACACATAATGTGTAAGCACAAGACACGTGGGCTGTAATTGCAAAATATCATGATGCTTTCTCCATAGCCAAAAGATTCCGGTATAGTCCCGTTCGGATCTCCGGGAAAGGACTGCCAAGGGGGAGTTTACCATGAGACAGATATGGAACAACCTACGTCGGGATAACACTCTACGAGTTGGAGCTTGGCATTAGAGAAGTTTGAACGTAGTAGGAAAGCTAGAAAATTTGAGAAGGGAAATACAAAGGCTCAATCTAGTTATAGCGCGGGTCAGTAGAATTACATGGAAAGAAGATAAGGATCTCTGGTCAGATGAATATGGTTCTAGGCGCTCCTGTCCGGAACCGCGCTGCTGCTACGGTCGCAGGTTCGGATCCTGCCTCGGGCATGGGTGTGTGTGATGTCCTTAGGTTAGTTAGGTTTAATTAGTTCTAAGTTCTAGGGGACTGATGACCACAGCAGTTGAGTCCCATAGTGCTCAGAGCCATTTGAACCATTTTTTTCAGATGAATATACGCAATACCTGAAGCGACAGAAAATAGAAAGATAGGAGTATTACTTGTTATGAATAGGAAAGTGGGACAGAGAGTGAGCTACTTGAACAGATCAGTAATACAGTTGTTCTCATCAGTTTCAGTAGCAAACCATTGTCGACAACGATAGTTTTCAGGTACACATTTCAACATCACATGCAGAAGACGAAGTGATAAAGTATATAAATTTAATTCAGTATACAAAGGGAGATGAAAATCTAATAATCATGGGTGACTGGAAAGCAGTTGTAAGGGAAGGAATAGAAGAAAGGGTTAAGGGATGGTATGGGACTGACAGTAGGAATGGGCGACGAAAGAGACTAATTGAGTTATGAAATAAGTTTCAGGTGGTAACAGCGAATACGCTGTTCAAGACCCACAAGAGGAGGAAGCATACTAAGAAAAGTCCTAAAGACACACTGGAGGACGGGGGGATTCGAGCTGGATTACGTCATGGTCAGGAAAGATTCCGAAATTAGACAATGGATTGTAAGGCGTAGCCAGGAGCAAATATAGACTCCTATCAATATAGTAATGATGAAGAGTAGACAGAAGAAGAGAATCGCCTGGCAGACTCAGTGTGGAAGGAAATGGGATACTGAATTACTAAGGAATGACCAGACGCGCTTGAACTTCGCTGATGAAGTGGATAATGTGACAAGGAATACCAGAGCACGCAGTTCAGTTGAAGAGGAATAGACATCTCTTAAAAGGGCTACCGCAGGTGTTGGACACGCAGACGTAGGTAATAGGAAGGCAAATGAGAAGAAATCATGGCTAACAGAAGAAATAATTCAACTGGTCGATGAAACAAGGAAGTACAAAAATGTTCAGGAAAAGACAGGTATACAACAATATAGAATATGGGATACCCCCCTAATATCTTGTCAGAACTCCTTCTGCCCTGCGTAGTGCAACAACTCGACGTGGCAGGACACTAACAAGACGTTGGAAATCCCCTACAGAAATACTAAGCCATGCTGCCTCTATAGCCGTCCACTGTCCCAAAGCTGTTGCCGGTGCAGTATTCTGTGCACGGACTGAGCTCTAGATTATGGCCCAGACACGTTAGACTGGATTTGTGTTGGGCGATCTGGGTGGTCAAATCATTCGCTCGAATTGTCTCGAATGTTCTTCAGACCAATCATGAAAAATTGTGGCCTGGTGACATGGTTCAATGCCATCCATAAAAATAACATCTTTGTTTGGAAAAAATGAAGTCCTTCAATGGCTGCAGATGGTCTCCAAGTAGCCGAAAATCCAGTCCATTCCACGTTATCACAGCTCACACCACTATGGAGCCACCACCAGCTTGCACAGTGCCCTGTTGACAACCTGGGTCCATGGCTTCGTAGGATCTGTACTACACCCGTCTACGGTCCAGCTGATACGATCACGAGCACAGGAATGGCGTCGCAGGGGTTTGTGCTTTTAGCAAAGGCACTCACGTCGGTCGTCTGCTGCCATAGCCCATTAACGCCAGATTTCGCCGCACCGTCCAAACAGTTCCACAGTGATTTCTGCGTTTATTTCACGTAGTGTTGCTTGTCTCTTAGCACTGACAGCTGTATGCAAATGCTGCTGCTCTCGGTCGTTAAGTGAAGGCCGTCGGCCACTGTGTTGTCTGTAGTGAGAGGTAATGCCTGAAATTTTGTATTGTCGGGACACTCTTGACACTGTGGATATTGGAATATTTAATTCCGTAACGATTTCCGAAATGGAATGTCTCATGCGTGTAACTATCATTCCGCGTTCAATGTCTGTTCATTCCTTTCGTGCGGCCATAATCACGTCGGATACCTTTTCACACGAATCACTTGAGTAATAATGACAGCTCCGCTAATGCACCGCACTTTTATACTTTGTGTACGCGATACTACCACCATCTGTACATGTGCTTTTCGCTGTCCCAATAATTTTGTGACAGCAGTATAAATCCCTAGGAAATAAATGGGAAGTTTAGGGCAGCCAAGACGAAATGGCTGGAGGAAAGATGTGAAAAATCTAAAAAGAAATAATGGTTGGGAGAACAGGGTTACAATCCAGAAAAGTCAAAACAGTCTTCAGTGAAATTAAAAGTAAGGATGGTAACGTTAAGAGTGCAATCGGAACTCCACTGTTGCGCAGGGGAGGCAGCAGATAGGCGGAAAGAATACATTGAAGGCCTTTATGAAAAAATTAGAGTTCAGTATTAATGGCAGAATTTAAAAGAGCTGGGAGACTCTAGATAAAAGAAGACCAAAGATATATACAACATCTCATTGGAATTTTTAAAATCATTAGGGGAAGTGGTAACCAAAAGACTATTCAAGTTGGTGTGTAGAATCTTCGGCACTTGTGATATACCATCGGAGTTGCGGAAATGTATCATACACAGAATTTCAACAATAGCTAAGGCAGATCAGTGCGAGAACTACCGCACTATCAGCTAAACAGCTCAGGTATCCAAGTTCCTGACAAGAATAATGTACAGAAAAACGGGAAAGGAGATTGAAGTTCTGTCACATAATGATCATTTTGGCTTTATGAACAGTAAAGGCACCAGAAAGGCAGTTACGACGTTGCTCTTGGTTTTGGAAACAAGAATGAAGAAAAATCAAGATACGATCATAGGATTTGTCGACCTAGAAAAAACACGAAACGTGAAATGGTGCAAGGTGTTCGAAATTCGGAGAAAAACAGGGGTAAACTATAGGAATGATAGGTAATACACGATGTGTGCAAGGAGCAAGAGGGGACAACAAGATTGGAAGACCAAGAACGAAAGGTCGGATTCAAAGTGCGTTAGCCAGGGATGCTATATTTCGGCCCTATCCATCAGTCTTTCTATAGGTCGGTCGAATCGAGGCAGGGGACCAAACAGCGTGGTCATCGGTTCCATCTATCCATAGAAAAAGCAATGACCACTGACGGAAATAAAAGAACGGTTCGGTTCAAGAGCGGAATTAAAATTCACGATTAAATGATATCAACGATAAGATTCGCTGATAACTTTGCTATCCTCAGTAAAAGTCAAGAAATATTACAGGATCTGTTGAATGGAGTGAACAGTCTAATGAGTACAGAATTGAGAGTAAACCGGAAAAAGACAACAGTAATGAGAACTAGCAGAATTTAGAATATCAAGAAACTTCATATTAATATTGGTTATCAGGAGACAGACGAAGTTAAGGGATTCTGGTATGATGGAAGAGAAGTAACTCACGACGCACGAAGCAAGAACAGCATAAAAAAGCAGAGAAGCGCAGGCAAAGAGGACATTCCTGGCTGAGATAAGTGTACTGGTATAAAAAATACGCCTTAATTTCAGGAAGAAATTTCCTGTGCTGCGTTTCGAGCACAGCATTGTCTGACAGCGAATCATGGAGAGTAATAAAACCAGAAGAGAAGAGAATCGAAACGTTTGAGATGTAGTGTTACAGAAGAATGTTGAAAATTAGTTGGGCTGATAAGATAAGGAATGGATAGGTTTTCCGCAGAATCGACGAAGAAAGGAGAGTATGAAAAACACCGACGAAAAGAAGGGACAGGATGATAGCACATGTGTTGAAGCATCAGGTACTGGAGGGAAAAATGTAATGATTATCGGTTTGAGCTGTTGGTAAAATATTTATTTAAACAACTTGTTTCGCTCTACTGACCATCATCCAGGTTGTTAAAAGCATTTACAGCATCATATTAGGCGAATATGAAATCACTGACCGCAGGTAATAAAACCATGACTTTGTCACTGTTGTAACATCGTAATATAAATTAGACTGTCAGTATATGGACTGTGCTAGGCAGTACAAGTACTTGATCAGGAATCGGCGACGAAGGCCGGTGTACTGATGAGCCTGAGTGTGGATTTTAGGCGGTTTCTCACATCTGACTAGGTGAAACCGAGTTGATACCCAAGTCCGGCCTCAGGCGATTCAAAAATATTTAGTAACACGTTCGCACGCTTCACATGGATAACACTACAGGCAGACAGGGTGCACGTATTCCACCACGGGGGCTAACGGGTGGCAACAGGAAGGGCATCTGCCCACTCGTTAAATTAACCATGCCATATCGGAAATTAACCACTCCAACGCCACGTAGATGCAGAATAATGTCGGAAGGAGAAGATGAACAAGGAGAAGGAACCTGAGAGAAATATTCACAAAACTTTGTGTAAAGTCTGCGGACCAACTGCAGTCGACATTAACACTGCTGGTCGCTGGGTAGAAAGGATGTGACCACCACAAGGCTTTTCGACGGAGCTCCCAGATTTCCGGCGAGGTTAAATCCATTCACAGCTAGCACAACAGACATGTTGCAGTATACCGATGTTCTCAGTCCCAAAGATCGACGAACTACTGTCGCTTGGCGCTACTGCTGGGGAGGGGGGGGGGGGGGGTATTCCTATTCAGCACACAAGTTTGTTAACTTCTGAACACATCAAGAGACACGTCTGGACAGTGTTATCCCACTTACCCTACAGCCATGAAGTATCTCCCCGTACTTTCTCTTGTGTAAACCTTTAAAAGACAGCATTCGTAGAATAAGTTTGAATGTCGCGAGCTCCATCTTCTTATCTCGTGTGTTCTACTGAAAATCTCGTGCTTGTACTCTTGTTAACTTTATTATTACAGAGATCGCCTAAACTTTATTATTTTTTTAATTGGTCCTGTACGCAACAAATAACTTACTTGGTCTTTCTGCTGCCACTGCTTGATCTGCTGCATTCCATTATTTAACAAAAACATAAGAAACCTATTATTCATGCTGAGTGCATTGCATGTTCTGTATGGCGGCTCCTGCTGTTGTTGCGGCTGCTGCTGCTTACTACAACTACATATAATTCAAGAGAAAGAGTTTAGTCAAATCTAAACTCGATAAATGGTAACCCAAACAAGTAAGCCCTGTTTTCAAAAACTATATTCTGAAAGCGATTCTTTCTCATTCAATTAACAAAACGCTCGAAGCTCTTCGAACAATCGCTTCGTATGTAAATCTGCCTCCAGTGGCATTAAAACAGTATTACAAGTTAATCAAACTCTTGAGACCGACTGAAATACTTCTCAATTAAATACATAGTGAAACAATTCCCTGACAATTACAAAAGAAATCAATGACAAAAATCAATACTTAATCTATTCGCCCAACAATGGTTTTCCTTAAGAATTCAACTCCTATCATTATCAAAATTACCGTCTACTGCTACGCACATACACAAACCCTTTTCTTTAAATTAATAAGCGCGCTGCAAATTATAAAAAAATATCAACTCAATACCAAATCCTGTGTCACTGCTGGCGGACACGGCAGTACGGCAGCTCGGCGACAACCCCTCGCCCAACACACGTGCGCACCACAGCAGGCGGGCTCCTACACTGGTTTCCAAACTGCCACTAATTAATGCGTGCGCTGCGAAGCGCGACAACAATATCTTAAATTCCAGAACTTGTGTATGCACACTGTAGCCAACCTTTAAAACCTAAGTGAGTATTGCCAACTCTCAAGTTTTTAGGATGACGAAGTCGTGATTCGCGCAGTGAGGATATGGCTTCATGACCTGAACGTAGTCTAGTTCCTTCAGGGTACATGCGCTCTCGTATCGCGCTGGAGGAATGCCGTAGAACTGGAAGGAGATTACAGGAAAAATTACCATGTGTAGATAAAACCTCATTATTTCATGTGTGTAATTTGCATTTTGTGGAAGAAATAATCATTTTGGTAAGAAAAATTGGTTGTATTACATTCTGGGCAACTTTTGTATGTGGAAGGTTGCCTCGCCGCTAAAAATGAAACCCACATGGCATACATGGTCTAGTCTCATTAGTGTAACCACCAACTACGTTCGAATTCAACCTGCAATAAGCATTCGCAGGCGGCAGGTGGCAGCACTAGCAATGAAGGGTATATAAATCGTGTCGATGATGTTAGAAAATAGTGCAGTCGTTGTCGGTATGCGGAAACGGAGTTATTTATCTGACGTCCAAAAGTGCATGAACATTGGCATTCGAGTGAAGGATGGAAGCATTTCCGAAATGGCTAAGTTTGTAAAACGTCGCGTGCCACATTGATTAAAGTATACCGCGCATGGAAAAAAGGCGCTATCCAAAACTGGCGCCGAGGCTACTGTTGAGCACCGTGGGCCATAGATGACAGAAGCGAACGACGGCTGGAGATGTGTGCGGGCGTGCGGCCGAATACACGTACAACTGTCGAGCGACTGATCACCCAGATGAACCAACGGGCTAACAACAGTCTCCTTGACGACCATTCAGCGGACGTTGCTGCGTTATGGGCCTCCGCAGCAGGCGCCTGATTCTTTCACCCATGCTGACTGCTGTTCATCGGCGACGAAGGCGGGACTTTTCACACCATTATTGCAACTGGACGTCGACTGAGCGGCGACAGTTTTGGATGAATCACGTTTCGTGCTACATCGTCGGAAGGTCCAGGCCGGAGGAGGAAGTCTGGGGAATGTTTTCGTGACATTCCCTGGGTGATCTCGCCATTGTGGAAGGCACAGTGCATCAACAAAAGTACCCATCTGTCCTATGGGACCATGTCAACCCCTACGCTGCACTTGGTTTTTCCTCGGCGCGATGGTGTCTACCAGCAGGACAAGGGCTCGCCGTGTACGTGTGTTGTTCAAGGAGCACCAGGATGAGTTTACCGTAGTCCTCGGACCACCACAGTCCTCTGATTTAAACCGAATTGAGAATCTGTTTTTTATTTATTTATTTAATCGTATGGTGATTTTATACAATATACAGCTGATATAAGACAAGTGATTTTATACAATATACACTCCTGGAAATTGAAATAAGAACACCGTGAATTCATTGTCCCAGGAAGGGGAAACTTTATTGACACATTCCTGGGGTCAGATACATCACATGATCACACTGACAGAACCACAGGCACATAGAAACAGGCAACAGAGCATGCACAATGTCGGCACTAGTACAGTGTATATCCACCTTTCGCAGCAATGCAGGCTGCTATTCTCCCATGGAGACGATCGTAGAGATGCTGGATGTAGTCCTGTGGAACGGCTTGCCATGCCATTTCCACCTGGCGCCTCAGTTGGACCAGCGTTCGTGCTGGACGTGCAGACCGCGTGAGACGACGCTTCATCCAGTCCCAAACATGCTCAATGGGGGACACCTCCGGAGATCTTGCTGGCCAGGGTAGTTGACTTACACCTTCTAGAGCACGTTGGGTGGCACGGGATACATGCGGACGTGCATTGTCCTGTTGGAACAGCAAGTTCCCTTGCCGGTCTAGGAATGGTAGAACGATGGGTTCGATGACGGTTTGGATGTACCGTGCACTATTCAGTGTCCCCTCGACGATCACCAGTGGTGTACGGCCAGTGTAGGAGATCGCTCCCCACACCATGATGCCGGGTGTTGGCCCTGTGTGCCTCGGTCGTATGCAGTCCTGATTGTGGCGCTCACCTGCACGGCGCCAAACACGCATACGACCATCATTGGCACCAAGGCAGAAGCGACTCTCATCGCTGAAGACGACACGTCTCCATTCGTCCCTCCATTCACGCCTGTCGCGACACCACTGGAGGCGGGCTGCACGATGTTGGGGCGTGAGCGGAAGACGGCCTAACGGTGTGCGGGACCGTAGCCCAGCTTCATGGAGACGGTTGCGAATGGTCCTCGCCGATACCCCAGGAGCAACAGTGTCCCTAATTTGCTGGGAAGTGGCGGTGCGGTCCCCTACGGCACTGCGTAGGATCCTACGGTCTTGGCGTGCATCCGTGCGTCGCTGCGGTCCGGTCCCAGGTCGACGGGCACGTGCACCTTCCGCCGACCACTGGCGACAACATCGATGTACTGTGGAGACCTCACGCCCCACGTGTTGAGCAATTCGGCGGTACGTCCACCCGGCCTCCCGCATGCCCACTATACGCCCTCGCTCAAAGTCCGTCAACTGCACATACGGTTCACGTCCACGCTGTCGCGGCATGCTACCAGTGTTAAAGACTGCGATGGAGCTCCGTATGCCACGGCAAACTGGCTGACACTGACGGCGGCGGTGCACAAATGTTGCGCAGCTAGCGCCATTCGACGGCCAACACCGCGGTTCCTGGTGTGTCCGCTGTGCCGTGCGTGTGATCATTGCTTGTACAGCCCTCTCGCAGTGTCCGGAGCAAGTATGGTGGATCTGACACACCGGTGTCAATGTGTTCTTTTTTCCATTTCCAGGAGTGTACATATGATATGAGACAAGATTAAACCTTAAAGTCCGTGCTTTTCAACCAATTAATTATGCTAGGTGTGAGACTGAACAAGTCGTCGGGAATTTCAGGATATGAATGAAGTGGACAGCGTTGGGCTAGACGTTCAATTGTCTGCTCTTCTGGATTACATTCACACATTGGTGAACTGATCCAGCCCGATTTGTACAGTCGTGGACAAAACGAGCGAGACCCCTCGCCTTTTCGTTATGCTGATCCGCACAGCTTTAAAGTCTGCTACTCAGCATAACCGGCAAGGTGACGAAGTGCTACCAACAT
This sequence comes from Schistocerca cancellata, assembly GCF_023864275.1. Taxonomy (NCBI): domain Eukaryota; kingdom Metazoa; phylum Arthropoda; class Insecta; order Orthoptera; family Acrididae; genus Schistocerca; species Schistocerca cancellata. The sequence goes on along the minus strand of NC_064627.1, from coordinate 166,510,802 downwards.
ACTACGCACAGGCGTGAAATTGACAAACTATCCGAACTTTGTCAGACTGTTTTCAATCATGTGTATGACTATATTAATGCTGATTAGTGTGTCTTCATCGCCTTGCCTTGCCTTGCCTGTTATGCTGTGCAGCAAACTTCAAAGCTGAGCGTATCAGCATAACGAAAAGGCGAGGGGTCTCGCTCGTTTTGTCTACGACTGTACCTGAAGTAGCTACAACAACAATGTCCAGTTCTTAACCTGTTGAGGCGGCACCAGAGGCTCCTCGGTAGATCAAAACCTTTTGGATTCTTTGTGGGATCAAGGTCCCAATGTTTTTGTTGAACATTCATGTTTCCAGCTTTCATTTAGGTCAAAACCATCTGCGATGAGTTGCCCTGCAGTAACACTTGCTGGTCTTCTTGATCGCAATCGTTGCTGTGGCGGATGACAGAATTCCTGGTGCAGTGGTAGAGAGAGTGATGCAGAAATTTTCTTGGTCTCCCTCAGTACAGCTTGTTTCCGCCTCGAGTGAGGTGGAGGGATGTGACTCAATACAGGTAGCCAGTGGCATGGGGTTGATTTGATGCAACCAGTAATGCAGCGCATTGTGTCGTTCAGTTTTGTGTCTACCTTCTTCACATGAGAATCTGTGGATCTACCTGATCGGGCTGTTGGCGCCATGTATCTTCATCTGACAAACCTAGCACAGCTGACCATGTCACTGGAGTCGGTGCCTTCCAAAAAAGCATTTACTCTCTTCCTGCACGTCACGTAGCGGTCCGCACTGCAAAAGGTTGGCTCAAATGGCTCTGAGCACTATGGGACTCAACTGCTTAGGTCATAAGTCCCCTAGAACTTAGAACTACTTAAACCTAACTAACCTAAGGACAGCACACAACACCCAGCCATCACGAGGCAGAGAAAATCCCTGACCCCGTTGGGAATCGAACCCGGGAACCCGGGCGTGGGAAGGGAGAACGCTACCGCACGACCACGAGATGCGGGCTGCAAAAGGTAGTTTTCAGGCTTTTGAGTGGTGGCCACGTTAACGTGACTGGACAGTGTGTCCATGCCTCCACGGCTTCCTGCATTGTCGTAAATAATCCATACGTTTGATTTAGTTTCCAGTTACAATTCCTACAAATCTGAATTACGTACGATCTAATTCACAGCCTTGTTTTGATAACGCGCCAAACCGTTATTCGTCGCATCTGTAGTTGCTTTCTGGCTTCGTACGTCAAAACACGCGGCCTACTTCGGGGGAAAGACTAGTTCTTTCAACGTTTTGTGCTGACACACGTGGCGCCGGTACTTTTTCCTTTGTGATAACATACTAGTTCTTCAAACAAACGATGCTATCTGCTCATTTGTCTTTCTCTCGTTCACTTGCGCCTTTATCCCGCCGTTGCGCAGGGTCGGCGTGGTTAAGTACGAATTTGGCAATGTCACTGTTAAGGGGTGGCCGGATGCACTTCCTGCCGCCACAAAGCTGCTCATTTGTATAGTTTGTAAGTAGGCTGTTTAGATTTTTATATTGGTAATGCCACGTAGCGCTCTGTATGAAAATCACTGGCTGTGCTGTGTGCAGTCTGTGGCTAGTTTGCATTGTTGTCTGCCATTGTAGTGTTGGGCAGAGGCAGTTGGAGGTGAGCCGCCAGCAGTGGTGGATGTGGGGAGAGAGATGGCGGAGTTTTGTAATTTGTCATGAACTACTATATATATTATGATTATTAAGGTAAATACATTGTTTGTTCTCTATTAATATCTTTCATTTGCTAACTATCCCTATCAGTAGTTAGTGCCTTCCGTAGTTTGAATCTTTTATTTAGCTGGCAGTAGTGGCGCTCGCTGTATTGCAGTAGTTCCAGTAACGAAGATTTTTGTGAGGTAAGTGATTTGTGAAAGGTATAGGTTAATGTTAGTCAGGGCCATTCTTTTGTAGGGATTTTTGAAAGTCAGATTGCGTTGCGCTAAAAATATTGTGTGTCAGTTTAAGCACAGTCGTGTATAAATTGTTCTAAGGGGACGTTTCAAGTTGCCTAAATCTTCTTTGCATGGTGGAGACAGAAGGACGTTTATTAAATTCTGACACGAAGAATGTCTTAAGCATTGGATTTTCACATACGAGACGGAGCTTTCCACTTAAGTATAACCGCGCATGCGCCAGTTGCCTATTCCTTGCACTTGGGAAACGATCTAAATCGTGAACCTTCTTTCTACATTCTCTCCAAGTATACGGCTGTATTGCCTTTTCATTAAATAGTCATAGCTGTTTGTAGCCACTGCATTCATTCTCGGTTTCCACGTATTCAAATGCATCGTCCTCTTCAGTAATTGAACGGGACGGGCGTTGAGTTCTCGACTGGTGACAGACCATTCGCTATCTTTAGTAGGAATGTACCTGATGCCTCTGGCTACTGGGTGTTACCTAAGGAGCCCGATATGTGCTGTCGTTGCAGGTGGCAGTGAAAGTAGCAGCGATGTTTGCGGTGCTGGCAGTGGCTGTTCAGCCATCAGCAGCCCAGAGTGGGAAGTGCGACGTGGTGCGGTGTGCCAACCCCAGGCAGGAAGAGTGCGGCCCAGCTGGTGGTGTCTTCATACAGGCAGACCGCGTCACCAGGTGCTGCGACGCCTGTGTCAAATACGTAGGCAAGTAGACGACACAGCATAATTTTGACGCCATTTCTGCCTTCGTCTCATAATGAGCAGGTATTAGCGTCGACGAAAATGCTGTTTCTTCTCCATTTGTTATGGTGTCTGTAAGGTACAGTCTTCCACTCCACTCTGTTTCCTTACTGAATTGTGTTTTTGTTTTTCCTAGAAATTCCGAATATGCATCTCTCCACTGCTCGCTGATCATTTGTCTCATTAACTGACCTTGTCGTCGCCTCGTATAAGCCAACGCTATTAATACGCTGACGAAAAATTTTACGTTTCAGCCATATTGGAATTTTCATTTTGAAAAATATTTACCAACAACGTGCCTGACTATTTTTACTCTTCTATTTATATATCTGTTACTGTCCTTCCAGTCTTCTTCAACTATGATAAGCACAGAAATTCATCAGGTCGCGTTGGTTTCATTTGTAGGTTGTACTATTTTCACTTTTTCTTCCATTTCCGCAACACTCTTTTCAAGTTGCTGTCATATGTATAGCCTTCCTTTCTTTGTTTAGAATGGCTTGCCATGTGAGTTTTTTATGTTCATACAGCTGCTTGTATTCCCCCCAAAGGTTTCTTAATTAGTCCTATTAGCGGCATCTAATCTTCTCGTAGTCATACATTCTTCTACACATCTGCAGTCCTCCTTTAGCAACTGCTGCTTTTTCCATTTTGTACTATCGGTAAATTACGATTTTTAGACACCTGTATTCTTTTTTGCCTTTCAAATTTGGTGCAATTTTATATTTTCTTCTTCCGTCAGTCAAATTTAATATTTCCTTTGATATCCAAGCACTTTTACTGAGCACTGTGTTTTAACACAATTGTTCCTCTGATGTCCTTACTACTTTTTTCTCTGAATGCTTAATCTTCTATTGCATATCTATCGCTCACTTTAGTAAGTTTCTGTATAATGCTCCACTGAAGCTTTAGCTTCAACTTATCCAGGTCCTGTCTCCTTTATTTCCTGCCTTTCCGCCGTTTCTTTTTCTGTCCGCTACGTCTTCAAATGCACTAAATACGAAAACTCGTAAACTCATTCAGTTACTCCCTTTATAAATTGTATTGCTGTCCCTTTGGTGTCTTGATTACATATTACTTTAGACCTATGCTAGTTAATTTTGAGGTCTATTTTTAAAGACAGTCTTTTAAGCTCTTACATTAGAGGAAAACAGCGCAGAGTCATCAGCAAAAACGAAGGTGATTCGGCAATGTCCATTTACTCGTATTTCTTCTTAGTTTTCTCAGTTTAGCATGTAGCTATTTCTCCACTTCCTTGCTGGCAATCTAGCAGTCGTCCTTATTGTCTTCCATAATCCTCTGGTCACTGTATTCGTATTTCTCTTATTGAAATGTGCAGCAAACCTCACTCTGGCGTTTTACGGGAGTTTTCTCGTACTGCATTATAAAAACAGGGCCACTAACAGGAAGGCAACCTATTAAATAGCGCGTTGCTCAGTATTATGGTGTATGCTTTAATAAGATAACAAAATGTGGAAACTTTATCTTATGAACAGTGTCATTATTGGTTTCGATGGCGATATATTATTGCTTTCAATTATAGATCTGGGATTGCACTGTGTTCAATATATACTTAAATGGACAATCTGGGATATGAACTCTGCAAATTTCAAAGTCCTCCAGTTCAAGTGAACAGGTTACAACAGATATTGGGCCCGTGTGCTATAGGTCTTTTTTCTTTAATTTTTGGCGTTAGTATTGATCCATCTAGGAGAAATCTGGAGTATGCAAGAGCAGTTGAATTATTTTGCATATTCCTGTAAGCAGCAGGAAGTTCACTTACCTTCTTAATCTGAGTCAACTCTCGGGGAAGAGGTTCAGTCCTATGTAGACTATTTATATTTAGGAATTTTCTTGGTTTTCTGAATTTAATGGTGAAAAATCCACTGAGCAGTACAGCGAAAACTGTATTTTACTTTAAAGTAAAGGTTTTCTTCACAAATGTATGCTTGTGTATCAAGAAGTTCATAAAAACCAGTATTTCTGTTGTCGTTGCTTACGGAATTTAATGTTCACCTTTGTCTTCCTAAACCGCTAGAGGAGAGCACTGGGCAGGTTCTTCACCATACGTGACCACCTTTTTGTCATCCCCATCCATTCATTCTACGCAACAGTCAGTGCTATGACATGCACCTAAGTTTTCCACATTGTTATTCACACAAGTACTATGTGTTCCAATCGCCGCGTTAGCACATAACGAGTAGTGTTTTGAAAATTATTTAAGAGTCTTGCTAATAACACCTATTCCCAGAATTTCTCACCGACTGACTTGGCTCACAGTTTAAGAGACTACGAGGAGCTAACAACAGCAGACAAGTTAACACTCAAATCCATAAATGAATCATTCCCGTATTGGAAAGCGACTTATGTACTCACTGGTACTGGTTAACTATGGTGACCCGTAGATAGCCAATATGGCTGAATTACGCTAACCAGCTAATGGATAGCAATCGTCGGATAAAGTAAGGTCATCTACAGCTTCCCAGTTGCCATGGTGTCTTGGGTGATTCATCTAAACCTGTCGATATCGTTTTACGCAACCCTCAATGTTATGTATGCCTTGACCGAGCGAGGTGGCGCAGTGGTTAGCACACTGGGCTCGCATTCGGGAAGACGACGGTTCAATCCCGTCTCCGGCCATCCTGATTTAGGTTTTCCGTGATTTCCCTAAATCGCTTCAGGCAAATGCCGGGATGGTTCCTTTGAAAGGGCACGGCCGATTTCCTTCACCATCCTTCCCTCACCCGAGCTTGTGCTCCGTCTCTAATGACCTCGTTGTCGACGGGACGTTAAACACTAATCACCACCACCACTATGTATGCCTTCAAAAAACAAGTGCGAGATTCTCATATTCTCTCATTAGCTACTCGCAACAATTAGTCCTACAGGAAAATTGAACGGAACCTTTTTGTAGGAAATTTAATGTAGTTAAATTATATACTGGGATGCGTATTCGCTGGAGGCCAAAGATTTTCGAGTTACTCAAGAGAAACGTATGAAAGTAAACTTCAAAGGCACCGCCATGCCCAAAATCATCCCTCAATAGTAGGGATTTCGGGTATGGTGTTCGTGGCACTCCCTCCTACCACCGTACAAAAATTTCCGACTACATTAACTACTCCCAATATTCCACTTTTTTGGTGTCTATTGATTGGGCTATTACGCCATCAGCATAGCCGGCTATTTCGTTAACATTATTAATTTAAACGTGCCCGTAAGGTAATGAAAGAAAAACTATATTTGTAAACTTCACGCTAAAACTAATTGCTTTGAAAATTAGATCTAAATTTAACATTTACAAGCACAGTAGTTGCGTAGTCAGAACGCCTGAGGAGTACAAAGATGTAATTTTTTATTTTGTGCTGTTAAAATTCATAAAATTGTAGGTAAAATTTACACAGGTGCCAATTTTAAAATTTGTAGGGGTTTGACTAAGCCGATGTCGTAATAAGGCCAGTCAATGAAAATCAAAAAAAGATCGAATGTGGCAAACAAATAATGCAGTCGCAAATTTTTGTGCAAAGGTAGGAGAGAGCAGACGAACAATATACTAAAAATCCTGACTGATGCTGGCTGAGAGTGGACTGGGGGTCCGTTTGAAGGACACTTTTGTACGTTTCTTTCTTTTTTAATAACTGAGAAACTGTGGTCTCTGGCGAAAAGGTATCCCGACACCAAATTAAAATACATTAAATTTCCTACAAAAAGTACTTTTCTTTTGTTCTTTAGTACTAATACACTCCTGGAAATGGAAAAAAGAACACATTGACACCGGTGTGTCAGACCCACCATACTTGCTCCGGACACTGCGAGAGGGCTGTACAAGCAATGATCACACGCACGGCACAGCGGACACACCAGGAACCGCGGTGTTGGCCGTCGAATGGCGCTAGCTGCGCAGCATTTGTGCACCGCCGCCGTCAGTGTCAGCCAGTTTGCCGTGGCATACGGAGCTTCATCGCAGTCTTTAACACAGGTAGCATGCCGCGACAGCGTGGACGTGAACCGTATGTGCAGTTGACGGACTTTGAGCGAGGGCGTATAGTGGGCATGCGGGAGGCCGGGTGGACGTACCGCCGAATTGCTTACCACGTGGGGCGTGAGGTCTCCACAGTACATCGATGTTGTCGCCAGTGGTCGGCGGAAGGTGCACGTGCCCGTCGACCTGGGACCGGACCGCAGCGACGCACGGATGCACGCCAAGACCGTAGGATCCTACGCAGTGCCGTAGGGGACCGCACCGCCACTTCCCAGCAAATTAGGGACACTGTTGCTCCCGGGGTATCGGCGAGGACCATTCGCAACCGTCTCCATGAAGCTGGGCTACGGTCCCGCACACCGTTAGGCCGTCTTCCGCTCACGCGCCAACATGGTGCAGCCCGCCTCCAGTGGTGTCGCGACAGGCGTGAATGGAGGGACGAATGTAGACGTGTCGTCTTCAGCGATGAGAGTCGCTTCTGCCTTGGTGCCAATGATGGTCGTATGCGTGTTTGGCGCCGTGCAGGTGAGCGCCACAATCAGGACTGCATACGACCGAGGCACACAGGGCCAACACCCGGCATCATGGTGTGGGGAGCGATCTCCTACACTGGCCGTACACCACTGGTGATCGTCGAGGGGACACTGAATAGTGCACGGTACATCCAAACCGTCATCGAACCCATCGTTCTACCATTCCTAGACCGGCAAGGGAACTTGCTGTTCCAACAGGACAATGCACGTCCGCATGTATCCCGTGCCACCCAACGTGCTCTAGAAGGTGTAAGTCAACTACCCTGGCCAGCAAGATCTCCGGATCTGTCTCCCATTGAGCATGTTTGGGACTGGATGAAGCGTCGTCTCACGCGGTCTGCACGTCCAGCACGAACGCTGGTCCAACTGAGGCGCCAGGTGGAAATGGCATGGCAAGCCGTTCCACAGGACTACATCCAGCATCTCTACGATCGTCTCCATGGGAGAATAGCAGCCTGCATTGCTGCGAAAGGTGGATATACACTGTACTAGTGCCGACATTGTGCATGCTCTGTTGCCTGTGTCTATGTGCCTGTGGTTCTGTCAGTGTGATCATGTGATGTATCTGACCCCAGGAATGTGTCAATAAAGTTTCCCCTTCCTGGGACAATGAATTCACGGTGTTCTTATTTCAATTTCCAGGAGTGTAGTTTGTGCACGGCGAGGACGAGAGTATGAAAATCTCGCGCGTGGTTTTTCACGGGCAAAATAACACTGCGGCTCACATGCAACGACATCGGCAGGGGTAGCTGAATAGCCCTGTCTTTAGAAGCTTTGGAGTACCACCTGCACAAACCGTTATTTCTACAGGGTGTACCAGTACGCCATCACCAAACTTTCAGAGGTTGTCCAGGGATACATTCAGGTTATTTTGGTATAAGAAACCCAAGGTCTCCAGCGGTTCGTTACAGAATAATAATGTCATTATGAGTTATTCCGTTTGTTACCACGATCGCCCCCGTTGCTGTGAAAATACCTTCATAACAGTGAAGAAACCTATAGCGTGCAATAACCAAAATATACAACACAAAACATTGAGTCATGCAACAACCTGCAGGTGAAACACTGTATTGTGATGTGGTTTCCCTCTCTTCGGCAATAGCTCACCATAGCAGCGTTGTTCCGCTCTTCCATTGCACTCAGTGCCCGGGTGAATACCATGCGAGGGGCTGGCATTCGCTTCTTGGCCGCGTCGGAAATTTTCTCCCCTCGGGAACAGGATATTGTTTTGTCTTCAACATAATTTCATCTTCATCGATAGACAAATCGCCGCAGTGGCGTCAACTAAAAAGACTTCCGGCCAACGACCGTTCTATCCTACAGGAGGCCCTGACCATGTGCACATTTCATTCGTTTTTATTCCATTCAGTGAAACCATACACGAGGTGTATATCGACCAATTCCTCATCAGTAGCCGGCCGGGGTGACCGAGCGGTTCTAGGCGCTACAGTCTGGAACCGCGCGACCGCTACGGTCGCAGGTTCGAATCCTGCCTCGGGCATGGATGTGTGTGATGTCTTTAGGTTAGTTAGGTTTAAGTAGTTCTAAGTTCTAGGGGACTGATGACCTCAGCAGTTAAGTCCCATAGTGCTCAGAGCCATTTTTGAGCCTCATCAGTAAACATATCCATACAAGCGTGTATCACTGTTAACGTACAAATAACGGTGCCGGAAAAACAAATCCAGGATAGAGCTGCGCAGTACTGAATGCAAGCTTCAAGACGGGGTTGTAAGTGGGTATTACTGTCGTCAACAGCGAGCGAATGGAAACGAGACAGAAAGCGCATACAGTCGACGTCTGCTGTGATGTGCACTATTTCCAGTGAGATGCCAGACTACTTGGAGGATGTTCCTTTGGCAATACAACGTTGAATGTACGTACTTTCACCACGACGGAACTCCTGCACCTTCCGTACGGCTAGTGACACAGTACCTCACTGAAAAGTGTCCTGTGCGTTGGATCGGTCGCTAGGGAGTCATTTCTTGGCCACCGAGCTCATTCAGTCTTACCCCATTAGATTACTGTTTGTGGGATTGGCTTAAGAGCGAACAGTATAAGCGCAGAATGGACACAAAAGAGTAATTTATCACTCGTATTTTATATGCCTGTGCTCAAGTAAACGATGATACGAATGAGCTCAGATCAGCAACACAGCAGCTGTCTACAACAGTTGCAAGATACATTGCTGTTGGCGGTGGAATTGTTGAACATCTTTTGTGAGGAAACGTACAGAATTATACAAAACATGAGATCCCAATGATACATTTAGTATCACCTGCTTTTGTCTGTTCCCCATTGTTCTCATTAATTTCCTCGGAAATTGTTACGAACAGGACATATGTTCTTACCACGTTTTTCGTTCAGAATCACTAATACTATTACCTCTCAACGCATGTATTTTCCTCCTGACGCACCTTGTATATAGGATGGCCACAAACAATCTGAAAAGTTTGTAAGGGAGTAGCGTGAGAGGATGAAAAGAGAAATAACTGTTGAGAAAAAGATGCGATACGTTGCGCCGTTTCCGAGTTATTTATCACTGAACTTGACCAATCATATCACCGTGCGCGCGAGTTCAAGCAGCCTGTCACAGACACTGTCGCAGCACTTGTTCTTCTTTTGGGTTCCTCAAACCGAACGAAAGTAGCTTTTGCTCAACTAGTTCAAATTTATCACGCCCGAAAAAGGCCGAGTTTAACTGTTAATGAGCTTTTGAACAACTGCTAACTCATGGATGCAGAGATGTCTGCGGTCTACCGCATTCTAGCGCGTGCAAGTGTTTGAATTTGTTCGTGCAACGATCTGATTGCCTATATTCAGTGCTAATCAACTCGGAAATGGCGCAACGTATCGAAATTCTTCTTAACAATTATTTCTCAGCACAATCTACCCTGCAACACCCTTACAGGTTTTTCAGGCTGCTTCTGGCCACCCTTTATTACAAGTCACGCTTTCGTAACTATCCTCTGAGGTATTCTCGAAGTCAGTATTTAGGCCTTCTCTCCGTCATTTTAGAACAGGAGCTTGTTTGATCGCTTACAGAATAGACGACTTTGGTCAGTAATCAGTCCTTCTCTCAGTAATTTTCGTATCTATGCTTGTTTGATCCCTTACAGAACAGACGACTTTCGTTTACCTACGTCGGACCAAAACCTTTAGGCTTAAGATCGCTCAGCAAAGCTTGGCTTTCGAATTCATTGAAACTTCTCATATTTCTCTCCTCCACTCATTTTGTGCAGTGCAGAGTACAGCGTAGCTCGTTTTTTACCCACTCAAAAAAAAAAAAAAAATCAACGTTCCGGGCAAGCCATGTACTCATGAACTTGGAATACGGCAGCAAACTATGTGGTAGATTTTTGCGGGGGCGGCCACGTTTCAGACTTTACCGTCTGCGCGTCGTGCAACAGTTCAAACGGGGAGATGGCTGGTGTGGTGTCACCGCCAGACACCACACTTGCTAAGTGGTAGCTTTAAATCGGCCGCGGTCCATTAGTACATGTCGGACCCGCGTGTCGCCACTGTCAGTAATTGCAGACCGAGCGCCACCACCCGGCAGATCTAGAGAGACGTACTAGCACTCGCCCCAGTTGTACGACGACTTTGCTAGCGACTACACTGACGAAGCCTTTCTCTCATTAGCCGAGAGATAGTTAGAATAGCCTTCAGCTAAGTCCATGGCTACGACCTAGCAAGGCGCCATTAACCATTTCTAGAGAGAGTCTCACTTGTATCATCAAGAATGCTGTATACAAATGATGGATTAAAGTTAAGTATTCCAGCAGCTACGTACTTTTCTTTATAGCATTCTTTACGTATCCTGTTCCAGACCTCACGCCAGTCAGCGTTAGATTATAGCGTGCATTTCGGCCTCCTCTAACTACAAGGTGTTGGCACATCTGCCAACACATCAGCTGGTACCTTCACTTTGGCATCCAAACGTAGGATGCACTTGAAGTGAACATTTCACCTCCAAGCTGATATTCACCGACAAAGCAACCTTCCATTTATCCGGTAAGGTCAGGCTCCATTTCAGACTTGAAATTAAAATGTTCTGGAAAGTCTTGGAACCCCTGGGAGCGCTATCTTTCCAGCATCAGTCTTCCAACAAGACGACCTCATTGGAGCATGACGTTGTGGTGAAGATGTGGCTCTGTTCCCTGGCACTCCCCCCCCCCCCCCCCGCTCTCCCTCTCTTCTCTTCCTCTCCCACTCCCCTCCCCCTCCCTCCCCAATGCTGTCTCACCTAACACCTTGTAACTTTTCCTACTAGAGGTACATTAAGTACCACGGTTACGTAGACCCACTGCCTACAATACTGGAATGGCTGAGAGAACACGTCACCGCTGCTGTATCTGTTCCAGCGTAACGATAAGCGCCGGCACGAAGACGAAGAACGCCAGTACAGAGGAGGCTGTGAGACGATGTCAGCCAATAGGCCGCTGACAAGGGCCGCACCACGACAGTAGTGGCCTCTATACGAAGAGAATATAAGCACCGCTCCTGCTAGCCCCGGCCGGACAGTGGAAAACGAACACTAATAGACCTGACATTAGACGAGGCCATAGAAGAGCGTCATCCTAACTGTTACACTGACAAGGGAACCTCCCCATCGCACCCCCCTCAGATTTAGTTATAAGGTGGCACAGTAGATAGGCCTTGAAAAACTGAACAAAGATCAATCGAGAAAACAGGAAGAAGTTGTGTGGAACTATGAAAAAAAAATTAGCAAAATATACATCTACATGTACATGTCTACTCTGCAATTCAAATTTAAGTGCTTGGCAGAGGGTTCATCGAACCACAACCATACTATCTCTCTACCATTCCACTCCCGAACAGCGCGCGGGAAAAACGAACATCTAAACCTTTCTCTTCGAGCTCTGATTTCTCTTATTTTATTTTGATGATCATTCCTACCTATGTAGGTTGGGCTCAACAAAATATTTTCGCATTCGGAAGAGAAAGTTGGTGACTGAAACTTCGTAAATAGATCTCGCCGCGACGAAAAACGTCTTTGCTTTAATGACTTCCATCCCAGCTCGCGTATCATATCTGCCACACTCTCTCCCCTATTACGTGATAATACAAAACGAGCTGCCCTTTTTTGCACCCTTTCGATGTCCTCCGTCAATCCCACCTGGTAAGGATCCCACACCGCGCAGCAATATTCTAACAGAGGACGAACGAGTGTAGTGTAAGCTGTCTCTTTAGTGGACTTGTTGCACCTTCTAAGTATCCTGCCAATGAAACGCAACCTTTGGCTCGCCTTCCCCACAATATTATCTATGTGGTCTTTCCAAGTGAATTGTTCGTAATTTTAACACCCAGGTACTTAGTTGAATTGACAGCCTTGAGAATTGTACTATTTATCGAGTAATCGAATTCCAACGGATTTCTTTTGGAACTCATGTGGATCACCTCACACTTTTCGTTATTTAGCGTCAACTGCCACCTGCCACACCATACAGCAATCTTTTCTAAATCGCTTTGCAACTGATACTGGTCTTCGGATGACCTTACTAGACGGTAAATTACAGCATCATCTGCGATCAGCCTAAGAGAACTGCTCAGATTGTCACCCAGGTCATTTATATAGATCAGGAACAGCAGAGGTCCCAGGACGCTTCCCTGGGGAACACCTGATATCACTTCAGTTTTACTCGATGATTTGCCGTCTATTACTACGAACTGCGACCTACCTGACAGGAAATCACGAATCCAGTCGCACAACTGAGACGATACCCCATAGGCCCGCAGCTTGATTAGAAGTCGCTTGTGAGGAACGGTGTCAAAAGCTTTCCGGAAATCTAGAAATACGGAATCAACTTGAGATCCCCTGTCGATAGCGGCCATTACTTCGTGCGAATAAAGAGCTAGCTGCGTTGCACAAGAACGATGTTTTCTGAAACCATGCTGATTACGTATCAATAGATCGTTCCCTTCGAGGTGATGCATAATGTTTGAATACAGTATATGCTCCAAAACCCTACTGCAGACCGACGTCAATGATATAGGTCTGTAGTTCGATGTATTACTCCTACTACCCTTCTTAAACACTGGTGCGACCTGCGCAATTTTCCAATCTGTAGGTACAGATCTATCGGTGAGCGAGCGGTTGTTTATGATTGTTAAGTAGGGAGCTATTGTATCAGCGTAATCTGAAAGGAACCTAATCGGTATACAATCTGGACCTGAAGACCTGCCCGTATCAAGCGTTTTGAGTTGCTTCGCAACCCCTAAGGTATCTATTTCTAAGAAACTCATGCTAGCAGCTGTTCGTGTTTCGAGTAGTCCATGTGCAAGATATGCAACGTCAAGGATAACGTGGGTTGAGGAGCGCCGTGGTTCAGTGGTTAGCGTGAGCAGCTGCGGAACGAGAGGTCCTTGGTTCAAGTCTTCCCTCGAGCGAAAATATTAATTTTTTACTTTCAGACAATTATTATCTGTCATGTGACGCACATGCGTCACCAGTGTCGTATAGAATATATCAGACGTGTTTTCCTCTGGAGGAATCGGTTGACCGATGACCTTGCGATCAAATGTTTTCGTTTCCCATTGGCACGTCCTTTCGTCTACTAATCGCACGGTTTTGCGGTGCGCTCGCAAAACACAGACACTAAACTTATTACAGTGAGCAAAGACGTCAATGAACGAACGGACACATCATAACTTTGCGAAAATAAAGAAAGTGAAATTTTCACTCAAGTGAATACTTGAACCAAGGACCTCTCCTTCCGCAGGTGCTCACGCTGACCACGGGACCACGGCGCTCCAGAGCTCAGATTATCATTGATGTTGCATATCATGCGCATGGACTACTCAGTTTATATATTTTGCTTATTTTTTTCGTAGTTCCACACAACTTCTTCCTGTTTTCTCGATTGATCTGTGTTGAGTTTTTCAAGGCCTATCCACTGTGCCAACTTATAACTAAATCTGAGGGGGTTGCGATGGGGAGGTTCCCTTGTGAGAATTGTGCGTTGTATCAGTTGCTTACATGGACATTGTGTATAGCGAAGAACATTATTTGCATTTCGCCAGTCGCTTGCGACACGTTCTTGTAAACCAAAGTTAAGTATTGACAATCTACTTTAATGTAATAAAAACGATTAATGTGATTTGCCTGAATTGTTGTACAGCTGTCCGACAAACCAGCATCCTTTAGGCAGTCTGTAAGAAACAAATGGGCAGGACCCCACATTGACCCCATCCTCATCGCCAATGTGAGGTCCTGCCCCACTGATTTGTTAACTTTCGTAACCATACTTGCTATAATGACTTCATGATCGCTAATCCCCGTTTCTATACTGACGTCGTCGATAAGGTCAGCCCTCTTTTCGCCGGCCGCGGTGGTCTAGCGGTTCTAGGCGCGCAGTCCGGAACCGCGCGACTGCTACGGTCGCAGGTTCGAATCCTGCCTCGGGCATGGATGTGTGTGATGTCCTTAGGTTACTTAGGTTTAAGTAGTTCTAAGTTCTAGGGGACTGATGACCACAGATGTTACGTCCCATAGTGCTCAGAGCCATTTGAACCTCTTTTCGCTACAAGGCCTAAGATATTTCCACTGCGTGTAGGCTGTCGAACTAGCTGCTAAAAACAGTTTTCAGGAAACGTGTTCAAAAGTACTTCGCATGACTGTCTGTATTCCCTGCAGTGAATCCGTAGACATCCCAGGCTATAATCGGTAGGTTAAAGTCGCCTCCAACTAGCGATGCATGATCTGAGTATTTACGCGCTACTGACCATACACATTCTTTGAATGATTCTAGAACTGACACAGTAGAATCGGGTGGCTGGTAAAATCATCCAACGTACGTCTGTTATACGAGACCAGATGCCTTCACGGTCATACTCAACTTCGACCTCAACAGAGACAATAATTTTGTCAGCTGCAATGAACACTGCTCCTCCTATGGCCTCTAATCTGCCTTGCCGATGTACGTTCCATTACTCGCTCAATATCTCGGAGCTTTCTACTTCGGGTTTCAACCAGATCTCGGTCCCGCTTGGCCGTGTGTGTGTGTGACCAAAGGAGCAAACATAGAACATTTGTAGAGTGCAAGAAGTAATATTGGTGAATTTAGGATTCTATTCACGCATCAGTCATATTTGTACCCCTGCTGACTGTTCGCCCCCGGTAGCTGAATGGTAGCCGGCACGGCAGCTCAGCGTGTTCTGTCAGAGGGTTTACCAACCCTCTGTAATAAAGAAACTGAGTGAATGAATCACTAACGAACTTCGTCGGGCGTCATGGGACGTCCGCCACGAACAATTGTAACGAACTATAACGAACAAAATGAGATAAAAAAAAATGGCCAGCACGACAGAATGTCAATCCTAAGGGCCCGTGTTCGATTCCCGGCTGGGTCGGATATTTTCTCCGCTCAGGGACTGGGTGTTGTGTTGTCATAATCATCATCATCATTTCATCCCCATCGACGCGCAAGTCGCTGAAGAGGCGTCAGATCGAAAGACTTGCACTCGGCGAACGGTCTACCCGACGGAGGCCCTCATCACACGACGACCCGCTGAGTTCCAGGCTTTGCCCTGGTATGTGTGTATCTGAATTCTGTTAGTCCCTCTCCTCCTTTCCCCCCTCTCTGTCCTCGGCCCTCTTTCTTTCCATTTCCCCCTCTTTCCTCTCTCTCTCCGTGTCCATCTCCTCCTCTCTTTGGCCATCTCTTCCTTCCCTCATATCTCGTGAACTATGTGTCGTACAACGATATTCAGCACAATATGTGACTACTGTCTGCTTACGCGCGAATACGGTTAGTAGCGAAAAAGTAATGAATGTTAACGTCATGACGTCATGCCTGGTACGGCGGTTTTGCTACATGAACTGCGACAATGAAGTAAGCGATAAACTTTTTTTCTTTTCATTATTACGTAGGGGGTGTCAGCGAGAAACTTTCGTAAAGGTTTGGAATTATGCATAAAATTTGTTGCAAGTCTCTTAAGTGCTCTCGTTCTCAAATACTGAATGAATAAAATTTAGATATTTGCGCGTCGTGGATTACACTTACTTTTTACCCCCATCCCTCTGATAGGTAGGTGGTCCTTATCCCCAAAGCGACTCTTTCCAGACAATAACTGATATATGTACCGAGTTTGGTTGAAATCGGTCCCGTGGTTTCGGAGAAGATGTGGAACATACATACATACTTACGTTTTTTTAATATGTATAAATATATTTTTTTTCCGTGACCCGATTTTGATGAAATGTAGCCTATACGGTGCCCTATCTATGCTGAAATTACTAGTGAAAACTCCATAAAAATCCGTCTAGTAGTTTCGGATATTAGCTTTCTCAGTCAAGAAAAAAAGGAAGTTTCAGCAAAATTTTTAATCACGATATCTTTTTTACCCGTGCTGCGACTTTGATGTACTAAAGCCTGTACAGTGTCCCAAACTATGCTCAAGTTACCTGAAAAAAAAAAACCATAAAAATTCGTCTAGTAGTTGATAAGCGTGTTCAAAGACAAACAGTCTCGACGGTTTTACAGATTTGTTATTAATATAGATATAACGCTTGGAAAATACACAGCTTTGAAAACGAATGAATCATTTATAGTAGCCCAGTGTTGCAATACTCGCGGACTTATATGGGACACTAATTCCCTTTCATTAATATGTCCAAACATGCTAGCTCCATTCTGCTATTGTGGAATGTCTCCACGTCGACCTATATTACTACGCTGATTCCATACAGCAAACTGACACAAACACACACACACACACACACACACACACACACACACACACACACACAGTCTCACTGCGACGTACTGTACGGGGAGGTGGAGTCACGTGACAGCTTGTTCATGTTATGCACCATCTGTTAATTCTCTAAAGCGAGCTGTGTGCTCTTTTGAGGATGTCACTAATATTTTAGCCAGTAAGCTTTCCTTCCTTCATGTTACAGCTTTTCGGTGCTGTTAACATAGAATGAATTCAAATTGGAATAACACGACGTTTATATCCAGCGTTTCTTCATTCCTATGCAGAAGGTTTTTCAGTCCTTAAAAATGACACTGTCCGAGAGCGTAGCTGCAGGTGGGACTGAACCTGCGTGTGTTGTTGTGTTGCAGGTGAGGGCGAGAAGTGTGGTGGCAGCCTCGTAAACATACCGGTGCCCACATGCCGTGCCGGCCTTCACTGTGACTCCGAGAGCAGCCTGTGTGTGCGCGCTGTGGGCACCGCCTAATGAGATCCGGCGCTGTTTCCCCCCTGACAGCAGTCAACAAGCCGCAAATGGAGCATCCGCCGTCAATGCGCAGATTGCTCTTTTAACCCAAGGACTGCCGAGTTATTTTAGATTCCATGGAGCACCAACAAAGGACAAAATTTGCCCGTGTTACGAGAGGCTATATGCCTTGTAATATGAATTTATTATATGAGATTGTATTTCCAATATGGGGTCAGTAAAAAAGTGCTCAATGACCTTATAACTAAAAACGCAATGTTTGGAACAAATAAAGTGTCCAAATACTATTTATATTTATCTTTGATGAAATGTAACTGGAAAAAGTGGTCAAAACTCGGATAATGAAAGTTTGTACAAAATAGAAACATAAAGTCCTTAGTTGAATACACAATGTGTCCAGAATTATTATACACTCTACGATCTAATAACTCACTAATACACTTTTGTCCTTTATGAAAATTTTCAAAAACAGCAATAGTAACAGTTGCCCAAATATTGGTTACGATGTACTGAAAACTTTCAAGAAATACTCCTCAATCGGAGAAGTTACTGTCATTTATGGATGATATTTACCCTTTGAACACAAAATGGTTGATTCTAAATGTCTCTCACACAGACAGCGATCGCCTCTGCCTCAAGTTAACTTTCTTTTTGAGGTGTTATCTCTCTGGTTAGTTGCATTCTTCAAGCGTATGTAACATCTTAATTTCCTAAGTGGTTTGTCATTTGTATTAATTTTGAATATCTATAATTTCTTTCCAAGGATGTCTTCCATAGCGTAAATGATAGGCAATCTGAGTCCTTTGAAGTCGATGGATCGCTCTCCTACATATGGCCTAATTCATGCAGATTTCCCCTTATTCCACTTAGGCACATTCATCTTGAACAATATGTATGAGTTTTTGCAACAACATCAAATAGGCTATAGAACACTAAAAGTGGCCATCTTCTCGTTTCCCTTTTTGTAGAGCATGTCCTAGACATTTGGTCTATGGCATCCACTAAAATAATGATATATTGGTGTCCTGGTAAACTCCCATTAAAATTAATATTCCCATCAAAGCATATACTTCCGAATCGTTAGGAGGAAATATATGCTTCTTCTTTTGTGCAATCAACAATTTTAATACAATTTGAAGAGTAATTCCCTGAGGTTTACTAACTGTTTTGGGATCTGTTTGCCGTTACTACTATGGGCAGGAGATCTCTCGTCAATCAACGAAAGGCACCAACCGCAACTTTTTCGGTAATTGCCTGGCACTGTGTTCGCGATCATCGGCCATCGGGCTATACACCCACACGTCGGAGTCTGCGGGGAGTGAACTACCCTCCAGCAGGTGACATGATTTTCTGTCTGTAGAGGTATGCTACAAATACAGTGTCTTGGTTGGATGCGCCATAATTTTACTGTGACATCATATAATCTAGTAATGTAGTGTGGTATTTCTTATGCAGCGTCTTTGGCTTATAGTATTCTCTACGAAACCACTATATCTACCAACGAGTTCGTTTCTAACACTATGATGTCACACACTGCAAACGATACTTAAATCGGGACCAAGGCTGTCAACATCATTACGTCGACGCGACACTGTGACGCGACGTCGTGACACGACACAACGCGAAGTTGACATATAACTCGCGTATTTGGGTACAATGTGCAAAACTGTAGAGAATAAGTAAATCTCAGAGTGTTTACATATCTGCCTAGGTGTGGTCTCTGCCGCTGTCACGTAATATTGTTATTAAGAAATAGTTCTCAGGTGAAGTATTTTATTATAAAGAAAGACACAACATCTCCCTATGCTCTAGAGTGCCTCTAGTTGTAAAATAGGAAAATTGTGGAAAAAATATAAAACTGAGGAGACTGTGGAAAGAATACGTAAAAATGAGAGTACTTACTTTTGTATCCCGCCTGGAAGGCGGCGTGTGGGTCTGCTCCTGTAAACTGAAGGGTAGGCAGAATGTAGGAAGCTAGGAGGAGCAGGTGAAGGTGAAGTACTCAGACAGTGCGTGTAAATTTAAAGCACCTTCACTATAGGAAGAATATGAATACATAACTTTGCACTGAGGAGCACGTAGGTGCGAAGCCGGATGTCTCAAGCTCCCAGAACTTACACAGGCAAAATCTGTAGTGGCTCACCCATTATGAAATAGAAACAAGTTGCTTGTTCGTGGCCCTGAGCACTATGGGACTCAACATCTTAGGTCATAAGTCCCCTAGAACTTAGAACTACTTAAACCTAACTAACCTAAGGACATCAGACACACCCATGCCCGAGGCAGGATTCGAACCTGCGACCGTAGCAGTCCCGCGGTTCCGGACTGCAGCGCCAGAACCGCTAGACCACCGCGGCCGGCTGCTTGTTCGTCTGCTCGGCATCAAATGAGCTGAATCCGGAGCGGCGCTCGTAGAGCTGCACAGCGCCGGCTAGAGGGCGCTGTCGTCGGTGTCGGTGTCGTAGTGCCAACCTAGTAGAGCGCTCCTACGTTGTGGCATCGTAGCTATCAATACCACACTTACATATTACGCCTGGACGTGGTATCTGCCGGTGTCGCGTAATACCGGTATTAACAAATTGACCTAGAGTGACGTAATTTGTTATTAACAAGTAGACATCCCTTTCCCATGATGTTCAGCTGCAGGGTAACTCCTCCGACACAAGTGTTCCAGTTATAAAAGATGAAGGTCGTGAAGGGTTGCATGATCCTCATTGGTCTGTAGGGGGTTCCTGCCATTTTTATCTCGCTTGACACAATTGCCTGGGTGATTCCCCTGAACGACCTACGTCAATTCTAGAAAGTTCCCCGAAGGAGAGGGAGTGGGAGAATTAACGAGCCCAAGTGTGTAACCCGACGACAGACGTCCTTATCTTATCTTTGCATTGCAATGTGCTGATATCAGAGTTCTTTGGGCAGGAACATATACTGTATTGCTACTGCTATGCCATACCTACATCTACATCTACATTTATACTCCGCAAGCCACCCAACGGTGTGTCGCGGAGGGCACTTTACGTGCCACTGTCATTACTTCCCTTTCCTGTTCCAGTCGCGTATGGTTCGCGGGAAAAACGACTGTCTGAAAGCCTCCGTGCGCGCTCTAATCTCTCTAATTTTACATTCGTGATCTCCTCGGGAGGTATAAGTAGGGGGAAGCAATATATTCGATACCTCATCCAGAAACGCACCCTCTCGAAACCTGGCGAGCAAGCTACTCCGCGATGCAGAGCGCCTCTCTTGCAGAGTCTGCCACTTGAGTTTGTTAAACATCTCCGTAACGCTATCACGGTTACCAAATAACCCTGTGACGAAACGCGCCGCTCTTCTTTGAATCTTCTCTATCTCCTCCGCGAGAACAGTTCCGTTTCCTGTTATCATCAAATTGTTAGAGACAATCACATCATCTACATCTACATCTACATGGATACTCTGCCAATCACATTTAAGTGCCTGGCAGAGGGTTCATCGAACCACCTTCACAACTCTCTATTATTCAAATCTCGTATAGCGAGCGGAAAGAATGACCACCTATATCTTTCCGTACGAGCTCTGATTTCCCTTATTTTATCGTGGTGATCGTTTCTCCCTATGTAGGTCGGTGTCAACAAAATATTTTTGCATTCGGAAAAGTTGGTGATTGGAATTTCGCGAGGAGATTCCGTCGCAACGAAAACCGCCTTTCTTTTAATGATGTCCAGCCCAAATCCTGTATCATTTCTGTGACACTGTATCCCATATTTCGCGATAATACGAAACGTGCTGCCCTTCTTTGAACTTTTTCGATGTACTCCGTCAGTCCTATCTAGTAAGGATCCCACACCGAAAAGCCGTATTCTAAAAGAGGACGGACAAGCGTAGTGCAGGTAGTCTCCTTAGTAGATCTGTTACATTTTCTAATTGTCCTGCCAATAAAAAGCAGTCTTTGGTTAGCCTTCCGCCCAACATTTTCTATGTGTTCCATCCAAATTAAGTGGTTCGCAATTATAATACCTAGGTATTTAACTGAATTTACGGCTTTTAGATTAGACTGATTTCCGTGTAACCGAAGTTTAACGAATTCCTTTTCGAACTCATGTGGATGACCTCACACCTTTCGTTATTTAGGGTCAACTGCCACTTTTCCCACCATAGAGATATTTTTTCTAACTCTTTTGCAGTTTGTTTCGATCTTCTGATGACTTTATTAGTCGATAAACGACAGCATCATCTGCAAACAACCGACGACGGCTGCTTAGATTGGCTCCTAAATCGTTTATATAGATAAGGAACAGCAAAGGGCCTATAACACTACGTTAGGGAACGCCTGAAATCACTTCTGTTTTACTCGATGACTTTCCGTCAATTGCTGTGAACTGTGATCTCTCTGACAGGAAATCACAAATCCAGTCACATAACTGAGCACGCAATTTCACTACAAGCCACTTGTGTGGTACAGTGTCAAAAGCCTTCTGGAAATCCAGAAACACGGAATCGATCTGAAATTCCTTGTCAATAGCACTCAACAGTTTATGTGAATAAAGAGCACATAATAACGATTGGTAATTATTTACTGTCAAAAATAAATAAATAAATAAATAAATAACAGAGTGTAAATCAATCCATGCTGAGGAATTTAGGGCTCATGAGATATCTAAAGTGCAATAGTACAACAGGTTTCCTATAATTCTAGCCATTAAAAATGTAATACCAGGAATGATAACAAATAACGTAATTTTACCTAGTGTCCTTTTGCAGCGCAGCAGGAAGAATATACGACTCAGTTTAGAGGTAGTTTGAGGGTATACAGGAAATTTAGTACACAGAGCTTCAACCTCTGCCAGAAATAATGACTTTAACTTGACTTGGCATAGAGTGAAAATGAGCTTCGATGACAGATAGAGGTACTTCATTCCATGTTGTTACGATTCTATAGAAGTGATCATCAGTCGTAGTGGCTAGTGAGTGGATACATCTTGGCAGCCTATGGCCAAAGTGTGAGACATGAAGGGAACTTTCTGACCAAGGGGAAAAGTCATTGAATGACTAAAGCCATGGAGACCGCTAGAAAGAGGGCACAGCCATCGGCCATAACACTTCACAAATGTAGCACCTCCTGTCCAACTTACCGCCTATATGAGTCTGAGGTGATCGTGTCATGAAGCCAATGGCATTCTATATCATCACGTCTGGTGCTGGGCACGTACGACGATAATGAATGTCATCTTCAATGTTCGTCTTCCTTAGAGCCTCTGTAAGTAGGCTGTTTATGTTTTCTTATCGGCAACGTTACGTAGCGGTCGGTATGAAAATCACTAGCTGTGCTGTGTGCAGTCTGTAGCTAGTTTGCATTGTTGTCTGCCATTGTAGTGTTGGGCAGCGGCAGCTGGATGTGAACAGCGCGTAGCGTTGTACAGTTGGAGGTGAGCCTCCAGCAGTGGTGGATGTGGGGAGAGAGATGGTGGATATTATGAACTACTATATATATTATGACTATTAAGGTAAATACAGTGTTTGTTCTCTATTAAAATCTTTCATTTGCTAACTATTCCTATCAGTAGTTAGTGACTTCCGTAGTTTGAATCTTTTATTTACCTGGCAGTAGTGGCGCTCGCTGTATTGCAGTAGTTCGAGTAATGAAGATTTTGGTGAGGTAAGTGATTTGTGAAAGGTACATGGGTGCAGGTTAATGTTAGTTAGGGCCATTCCTTTGTAGGGATTTCTGAAAGTCAGATTGCGTTGCGCTAAAAAAATATTGTGTGTCAGTTTAAGCACAGTCTTGAATAATTGTTGAAAGGGGAAGTTTCATATGGCGACCCTGAGTCACAAATTCTTTCTAGTTTACAATAGACCTTACAGAATCCGACGTATACCACATGATAATTGCGTTGAAGTTGAAACTCTGCGTACTAGGAAGAGTAAAGGTTTACACCACATTTCACATGTTAAACGATTTATTGAAAGATAATCTGCCTTTTAACTTTGTCTTTGCCATATAACTTTTCACTTTACATTGCTAGTATGCTTTGTCAGACTTAGAATCTGTTTGCTGTGTTTCTGTTTCATATCTGCACAGTTTTTCTGAATTATTCTGGAAAGTAAAACATGTTTTAGTAGTAACTTTTGTGGTATAGCTATAATGAGACAGCCTTTTCCGTAGCACAACAATACGTTGTAGCACAGTAATTTCTTCATCACAACAATAAGCGTAATAACTAAGATATCTCTACGCACAGCATTTCACTTTTGTTTATCATGAGGTAAGTACATTGGCTTCTGCAGAACTTAGCTTTCGGAGGAAAATAACTACGACACTTCCACAGAGATTATCTTAAAACAAGATGCACATTTAGCGCTACAGGACACGCATTTCAGTGATTAATTTTGTACTTAAAACATTTATTTTAAAAGATTTTTGAATTACAAAGAAAGTTTTCCGTCATACATTTCATTCCATTGCTGTAATCTGTAACACCTGAGGGTATAATTACATTAATCCTCAGGGGGGTACACGCTTACTTTGTGTACCATGTGTTTGGCAAGCACAAGGAGCCCTAGCTAATATGGTATTTGCTTATACAGCTTTACACATCGGTACCATATTTCTCTAACACATAAATTACACAGCTATCTGATCATTTAACTGAGAGATAAACATTTTTTTTACTACATCAGTGACACATGTTTACGCAATTACACAGTTGGGTAACTTCACACTTACGAAATGGTATTTTGTCTGTACTTTGTGAACTGTTCATATTTTTTCAGAACCATTGTGATACTATAAGAGCTTTGAATGATGTATTTGGTATGAGATCATGATTTTTAAAGTACGTTCGAGGTAGATGACACTACTGTAATGAGCAGAGAATTTTCTTTAGGTTTTGAAATTATTACAGAAACCTACGACGTTTTTGAGATTTGACTGAGGTCTTATGATGTTATTATTACAACGACGATGTGTATTATGCTGCTGAGGTATGTTTATGATTAATAGGCTGATGCTATATGAGTTATTTGATTATGCTACGTATCTCTTATGATGAAATATTGAAGAAGTGTCGATGAATATGTATATGTATAATAAGGTAAGGAATAATGAGTAGTGGTTGGGGACTCTGACTTGTGATAAAGGATGTTGGAAACCAAGAATCGTACTTTAAGAGTTATGAAATGTGTGTAAATGCGTGAATGTATTACAATGCTGACGAAAATTTTTGGACACTGTTATATCAATAGGATTTTGTTTCTACAGATTTTTAACGCAAATTCTTGACCTGTGAAATATTTGTATATGAGACTGTCACTGTAGCGGAAACTGCTGTCGTAAATATTTCCGTAAGAAAGTTAAGTGACCACCTGCACGTAATGCATCGTGGGCGCCCAGCTGTGTCAGACGCCTGAAAAAAAAAAACCATTAGTGAGGGCCTTCTCAGAGGCACAGGCAGAAAAAGAGAAAGGGGAGGCCATTATCCTCCCTACTGATATTTCCTTGTTGAAAGCATACTGTGGAGCTCGTAATTTATGATATTTACTAAAATGCCTAATGAAACGACGAGAAACATTTCACAGCTATTGTCTTGCTAGTTGAGAAAAATGCCATATGGCTTGCTTTATGTATTTATTTGCTCATTTTCTTTAATATCTAGTTTCTAGCTGCACTGCAGCATTGTTTAAAATAAAATTTTATGAATGTACTAATATAGATATTTTATGCCTACAGACCCAGTAAAGAATAACTTTCATGTACTTAAAAAAAAAACCGAAGGAGCACAAAAACATATCACAGGAATTGCATACAGAATTTTCTTTTCAAGTACTTGGTAATTTCTTTTGTAGAATAAGTTGTGGTGCACCACTTTAATTACATAGACATTAAGATGTGAATATACATTTCCCTTATCTGCATTGTTGTTTTTACTGTAATATTTTTTCTGCTTGAGCTATGTCATGTTTAGGTATAAGTTACTGCTGTTTGCCAGGAATAGTGCTACTAAATTTCACTTTGTATTACTCTGTTAAGCTAGTTTTACTACTGATTTATTTTTCTTGTTTGCTGCACAGTGCCTTATATTAGTTGTAGTCCTGCAATTGCTTTGCCTATTTAAATTTTTTGTCATTGATGTTTGTGTTAATTGTTTTATGCTGCTGCATTGCCTCATCCCTTAGTTTAGCATCTGAGCTCAGTAGATTTAAGTTAGCTTAAGAGGGGGTAGCATATAAGAGAATGAGTTGCGATGAATTTGAAGAAATGCACTGAGAGGTTATACGAGAAAAACACAGAAAGCATGCTTGGATAGGATTTTTTTGGTGGAAACCAATGTTGAAATAAGAAAAAAAAGATTTATGGAATGAAGTTTTGGGTTGGACTGCAATACCAAATGTTACACTGAAAACGAACCCTGTCCTTTCCTTTTGTGTTATCCCACTATGTGTTTGTGTACCCTTGTGTATTTGTTTTCTTCCTGTCTCTGTGTAGTTTCATATAATTTTTTCTTCTTCTAATACTAAGCTATATTCACTATGATGAGGAATACTGTTATCCTCAAATATAATTGGCATTAATAATATGTTATTTACCTTGTAAAGATGTTTAGACATTATTTATTCTGTTTTGTTTTAATGCTCATGTGTAAAGTTGATGTTTCAAAAGTTATTCTGATCTTTTATGTATTTACTTATGTCATAATTCCTGTAACACTGATGTATATGTCTATTTATATTCTGTACTACAAATGTTATCTGTATTATTATGTTCTTTAATGATGTATTTTGTACCTTTGTAATCGTATTCTTATGTTATAAAATTGTAATTGACACCAGTTCATCATATTATTAACTTGTAAGTTACATTTCACTGCACACGTTTCTGTTGGTCGTAGTATATGGACAATATGTGAGAAGTAGGGACTGTTAGTGTTTGCACGTGTGTTAATAATTCAGCAAGGGACTGGATAACAGCATTGCTGGTTCTAAGGACAATTCCAAAAACTTCGTGAGTGTACAAGTGGTGGTTTATGGACTTGCTATATTATCCGCAAGACTCTTCAATGGTGATTGTGCACCCGCACAGTCACAACAGATGGCTGCTGGACATCTCTACAAGGACTACAGTGGGTCTACACCTTTGCTGGCTCACCAATACCATTATTTCTACATGGACTACAGTGGGTCTGCATCTTTGATGGCCCACCAATACCATACTCTCTTCCAGGACTACAGTGGGTCTGCTCTGTGATGACCTACCTACCAATATTCTTCAAAACGTCGAATCACTCTGCTGTGGGTTTGCTCTGTTGTGGCCCATTACCTGTCAGCATGTCAAGAGTCAGCACTGTCTTTCAGTTGGAAGAACAACACTACTTCTTCAAGACTGCATGGTAATCCACTACTTCCGTGTGCATTGTCTTTTACTGCTCAGACTTTGAAAAAAAAACCACTGAAATTTTACTGTGATGAACAATCTGGACTGTGTTTATGGACTGTGAGAAAATTTTAGCTTTTGACCAACATTGTATAAATAAGAGTGTGCATTTGATTTCTTTGATATTGTAATTATGAAATTTTTTTTTCAAATTTGTATTGGCCACTGCCCAAAACAATTTGTAAAATTTTTTGTGGGGAGCATGGGGGCTATGTAAGTAGGCTGTTTATGTTTTCTTATCGGCAACGTTACGTAGCGCTCGGTATGAAAATCACTGGCTGTGCTGTGTGCAGTCTGTAGCTAGTTTGCATTGTTGTCTGCCATTGTAGTGTTGGGCAACGGCAGCTGGATGTGAACAGCCCGTAGCGTTGTACAGTTGGAGGTGAGCCGCCAGCAGTGGTGGATGTGAGGAGAGAGATGGTGGATATTACGAACTACTATATATATTATGACTATTGAGGTAAATACAGTGTTTGTTCTCTATTAAAATCTTTCATTTGCTAACTATCCCTATCAGTAGTTAGTGACTTCCGTAGTTTGAATCTTTTATTTAGCTGGCAGTAGTGGCGCTCGCTGTATTGCAGTAGTTCGAGTAATGAAGATTTTGGTGAGGTAAGTGATTTGTGAAAGGTACAGGGGTACAGGTTAATGTTAGTTAGGGCCATTCCTTTGTAGGGATTTCTGAAAGTCAGATTGCGTTGCGCTAAAAAAATATTGTGTGTCAGTTTAAGCACAGTCTTGAATAATTGTTGAAAGGGGAAGTTTCACCTCTTCACGTGGCTATCCACAAAGTGACGCTGTATGCAGAACAAGGACTTTTCTGAGAAGAGGAAGTGGTGTCATTATTTGTCTCACATTGTTGGGCGCACCACAGTCTATGTTCCTCTCTCTGCTGGCGTCTCAAGGGAAACAATGGTATACGTAGTGGCCGCTCGTGGTAATTCAGGAATCGTCACACTGTCCGTGTGGATGGCTCAAATGGCTCTGAGCACTATGCGACTTAACTTCTGTGCTCATCAGTCGCCTAGAACTTAGAACTAATTGAACCTAACTAACCTAAGGACATCACACACAGCCATGCCCGAGGCAGGATTCGAACCTGCGACCGTAGCGGTCGCTCGGCTCCAGACTGTAGCGCCTAGAACCGCATGGTCACTCCGGCCGGCGAGTGTGGATACTTGTCTTCATGCAAGCAAGGTACTTGACATGCTTTTATAATCTGTATGGGAGAGCAAACAACTATCGAGCGCTAGTTGCGTGGGGCCTCTGCGGCCGTGAGTATGAACATGCTTATTAGTATGATAATCATGTGAGGCAATACTGACCTTACGACTTATCTTAGAAGAAAGGTTAAGGAAAGACGAACCTACGTTTCTAGCATTTGTAGACTTAGAGAAAGCTTTTGACAAAGTTGACTGGAATACTCTCTTTCAAATTCTAAAGGTGGCAGGGGTAAAATACAGGGAGCGAAAGGCTATTTACAATTTGTACAGAAACCAGATGGCAGTTACAAGAGTCGAGGGGCATGAAAGGGAAGCAGTGGTTGGGAAGGGAGTGAGACAGGGTTGTAGCCTTTCCCCGATGTTATTCAACGTGTATATTGAGCAAGCAGTAAAGGAAACAAAAGAAAAATTCGGAGTAGGTATTAAAATCCTTGGAGAAGAAATAAAATCTTTGAGGTTCGCGGATGACATTGTAATTCTGTCAGAGACAGCAAAGGACTTGGAAGAGCACTTGGACGGAATGGACAGTGTATTGAAAGGAGGATATAAGATGAACATCAACAAAAGCAAAACGAGGATAATGGAATGTAGTCGAATTAAGTCGGGTGATGCTGAGGGAATTAGATTAGGAAATGAGACACTTAAAGTAGTAAAGAAGTTTTGCTATTTGGGGAGCAAAATAACTGATGATGGTCGAAGTAGAGAAGATATAAAATGTAGACTGGCAATGGCAAGTAAAGTGTTTCTGAAGAAGAGAAATTTGTTAACATCGAATATAGATTTAAGTGTCAGGAAGTCGTTTCTGAAAGTATTTGTATGGAGTGTAGCCATGTATGGAAGTGAAATATGGACGTAAATAGTTTGGACAATAAGAGAATAGAAGCTTTAGAAATGTGGTGCTACAGAAGAATGCTGAAGGTTAGATGGGTAGATCACATAACTAATGAGGAGGTATTGAATAGAATTGGGGAGGAGTATGTGGCACAACTTGACAAAAAGAAGGGACCGGCTAGTAGGACATGTTCTGAGGCATCAAGGGATCACAAATTTAGCATTAGAGGGCAGCGTGGAGGGTAAAAATCGCAGAGGGAGACCAAGAGATGAATACACTAAGCAGATTCAGAAGGATGTGGGTTGCAGTAAGTACTGGGAGATGAAGAAGCTTGCACAGGATAGGGTAGCATGGAGAGCTGCAACAAACCAGTTTCAGGACTGAAGACCACAACAACAACTACAGTCATTGGATCCTGAAAAACAAGAGCAGCAATACTGTCGAACGATAAATTGCTATCTTCATAGGTAACGAAACTATTGCTGTCGAATTCCGACACGTGTTGGTATACGTATCCTTATAACATGGGGAATAATGAGATTTTCTCACAAACAAATAACATTGATATGCGACTTCGGTATGAGAAACAAAATACATAATATCCGCCTGTATACAGAATGCAGCTGGAGTAACTGCTATGTGCTTTGTGCAGTTCTTAGTTGCAGCTGGTATCCGTTACTGTGACAATCAGACCAATTATCCATTTTCTCTGGATATTTTCTGTTCCGTTGTGCACCATGCCCCTTCCTCCAGCGAGTTACAGATTTCGGTTGATGGAGTGGACAACAGCGAATAGGGAATGCTGCCACCCTGTACTGGCAGACATGCAAATTCTTTCCCTGACAGGCACCAAAGGGCGCCCCACAGCGGACACTCAAGCAGTTACAATTCAGCCGTTAGACAGTTACGAACCAGCACGCAGTTCACTTCAGTGCCTGCAGTTGGCTGAGTACAGTTCTCTGAAGACAGACTACCTTCCGACTCAGCAGTCACTGTTTACGGAAAACTGCGGGAAGTATTCTAGTATGTTGGCTTTACTGTGTGTGACTGTCTACGTGGCGTAATTTTATGTAGTAGCTGGAATACAAAAGGAAGTGTTCTACATTCATGACCTAGAATTACCATCACAGTTTTACTTCTGAAAATAAATATTTAATCAATTAATTTAAAATAACCCTTTCAGGATGAAAATTTATTTTGCATATATTTGAAAAACAAAAGGGCGAAAACTGTCTTCCTTTGTGATAAATAACACACTTTAACTACAAAAAATTTAAGTTGACCGATTTTGAAAATCGGTTAAGTGGGACACATGGGTCACAAGAACTTAACTAGATCCATGTTTTCAAGAGAACCTAGGATTTTCAGAGCTAAATTTTTAATTTTAAAGTGATTTTATCAGGTTGGTAACTATGGAAAAAAGTAAACAAATCTGTACCAAAACACATTTATTCTCCTGATAATGAAAAACCTGAAATATCGCACAAACGTTTGGAACATAACATTTGAAGATGGCTTTGACTTACTACACACCTGTTTTCTACATTGTATGAAGTTTTCTGGGGCATATATGTCCTTCTACATACAAATTATATACCAACCAAAAGAATTATTGTGTCGTGTAGTAATGTTTCAAAACAATGTTTATGATGTACAAGGTATCATAATTACTTCAGACATTCTTCGACCGGAGAAGATGATTTGATGTGATTTTCTTGAAACAGACACAGCCACATATACACACACGCCGCCCCACTTGATGGCTCATAGCCTTTTATATATCCATTCTGCGGTCCGTAGTATTTTTATCCAAGTTTCGAAAGCACCTCGCTACATGCTAGCATTAGGACAGATATGAGATAGAGACGTCCCAAGGCTGATAACTGCATATTATTTTAATGGGACATACGTATACCATCAACTACGAAAGAGTTAAATTAATATTAAATGTTCTGTTGGATGTATCTGACAGACAGATATTACAATAATATATACAGAAATAATTCCAAAGCCAAGATCGCTTAAATAGTGTTTCCTGGATAATCGGTTTCAATACACTAAAGGTGTCATCATGGGATTTGACTGTAGATTAACATTTATAAACCATTTCTACATTCAGATCCGATGGTGGCACCTTTAGTGTGTTGAAACTGTTTACCCAGTAAGCAGTATTTAAGCGATCTTGGCTTTGGATTTACTTCTACAACAGAGTGATCGCCCCACTACGCACTATGTGTTCACTGTAAAATAATATATATGTTACCAGCCAAATCCGATTTTAGGATGAACTAGTTTTCCCCTAAGTCAAACTCGTTCATCCTGTTACCGATAGGATAAAACAGTTTAGCCTAGGTCGAACCGGTTTATCCCAGTTAGAATTTACATGCTTTAGGATAAACTGGTACGTCCTAGTCTGAACCAATTTGGCATAGTCGGAACGCATGTCACTGCCTGGACGAATGGGGAATCACCGAATCATCTCCGGCTCGTCCCTCGCGCCTCTCAACCGCTCTTCGCTCGCACTGGTTTTAGTTTTGGACGGAACTTTGCATCGACGAGTGCTCCTGTTAAGTTGCTGGTTGCGTGTAAAAGATTTTATTACAATCCTAGTATAATTACTGTGAGGCGTTTCATCGTGTATGAGCCTTCCTGTAGTAGACAAGCCAATACAACGCTGTGGAGAGAAAAGTTTCTGGAGGAAATTCTCATTACAATGTGTTATCAGTAGACAAATATGCTGATTTTGTTAAACAAGTAGAAGATCCGGAAAAGTTGGAAAAAGAACATCATTACAAAAAAGAAAACTGAAAAGATTTGCTGTTTTGAAAATTGGTGATGTAAAAAAACTCGTTGCACGGTGTGTAGGGAATATAAAATAATCTGTTCCATCTGATGAACTTTATGATGTGACTGACGCAGCTCATGTAGCCGTGGATCATGGTGATCGCGATAGGATGTTAGCTGAGACATCAAAAAAATATACCAATATCACAAAGGAAATGATATGTCTCTATTTATCAATGTGTGATGTTTAGTAACAAAAGGAGACAAAAAAAGAAAAGAGGGCTAGTTTCAAAGCCAATTCTCCATTCGGAAATTTAAAATTAATTCTAGTTTACCAAGACCATCTCACAAAATTTGTCCTCCTTCGTGCGTTAACATCAAAGAGGGCTCAAGTAGTGGATTATCATTTGAATGACATATTCCTAACTGTAGGGGCGCCGTGCATTCTTCAATCTGATAATGGTCAATAATGTTATAAGTGAACTCGCAAAGCTTTACTCAGAACTGAAAATTGTGCATGGAAAACTAAGGCACAGCCAAAGCCAGGGTACTGTTGAACATGCCAACCAAGACATTGAAAATATGATAAGTTGTCGGTTAAAGGACAACAATTCGACGAAGTGGTCGGAAGGATTCATGAAAAATCGAGTTTACCACTCTGGCATAAAACAATCACCTTAAAAAGCATTATTCGGAATCGAACATAGAAAATCATGAATGATATTCAGGGTGAAGATGACCTAAAGAAGACAATCGAAGATGACAGCAATACTGAACAGTACGAAGACAGTGATGATGATAACACCGTGAAAATTGACCAAACGACATTCAAAATGCTAGAGGAATTGCGACAGAGAATTAAAATAAAATAAAAAAAAAACAAGCCAAAAGAGTGAAAGCTTCCTCAGACAAATCCCGTCCACCAGCTGACATTGGAGACAACGTAACCACACCTATTCCAGATGTAGAGAAAAGTAGAGGTCACCTTCGAAACATAATTGGAGTAATACTTCAAAAGACTGATGATGGCCTGTACAAAGTTGGCACCAGACATGGCGTACTTCAAAAACATTATTGCAGGTATAATTTAATTAAAATTTTCCATAATTTTTTGTAATAAAATATTAAAAAATATTTGTTTTAACTTCTTTCTCATTTTTTTTTTAGAACTGATCTCTACGTCTGCATTCAGAAGTTGTTAGATGTGGGAGATATTAACCAGGATATTGTAATATCTTTAAGGACTGCAGCCACAAAACATTACCGTCAAGGCGCTTATGTATATGTTACCGGACAAACTCGATTTTAGGATGAACTAGTTTTTCCTAGGTCAGGATGAACGAGTTTGACCTAGGCGAAACAAGTTTATCCTAAAATCGAGTTTGGCCGGTAACATATACATTTGCACCTTGACGGTAAGAATAACTTTAGTGTGGATGAGCACAACGCCTTTTTTTATTTCTCTTTTGAAATACGTTTAACCGAAAGGGAAGAGCGAAGAATAATTATCAGAGCTCGGAACATATCATTAATAATTTTGAAATGGATACCCAGACAGATACTGTAGATACAAATTTCGTTTTCACATTCTCCTCTAATAATTTGCAGAATGAATACTGATACTCAGGTGGTGCTGGTGTTGCGCTTAGCGCTTGAAGTAAAAAAAAAAAAAAAAAAGAAAAAAAATACCTTTGAGCATATTATCTCATTCCAAAAGAAAAGTCACACCAGAAATCATCTCAAAACAATCATCCTCTATCCATACGGTTGCCAGATGTAGCTGGAAACTCTTCGGGAAACTATGAAATGGGGGTGTAGAAATGAAGTAAACAAATTATTAAACATAATTACTTTTTATTTAGATCACAGTTACATGGAACTTGTTGCGGCAGAAGTAGTTGGTTCACCACGTATTTCGGAAGATTTAACCTTTTTCAGCTAGTCTTTTTTTCCCTTCTACGTATTTATAAAACTCCATGCAACTCAGGTTGTAGTTAAACTGGCACTGTAAGATTGATTCTACAGCCCTTGGCAGCAGTCTTTTTTTTTCATCAGTCCAGTGGGCCGACATCAGCGAAAATATTCTTTACACAGTGGAATTGTGTGCAGGAATAGAAAACAAATACTCGTTTCATTTTAGCAGTTGGCATTTGCGTTCAGTATTTTCGATTTCCATAAGAAAGTAAATCCACCTTTCTTCCACGAGTTTTTAGACTTCCATTCTTCCCAGTCACGCTTGGTTTCTAAAATACTGTTCAGGTATGCATGCATATATTACTGAAAACAATTGCCACCTGTAATCTTCACACCATTTTTAGTGAGGTATGTAACAGTGTCTTCAATCATCACCGAATCTGGGTTTCATATATCGTCATCCAATAAAATACTTGCTATTTATTAAAAGAAATAGCCAATTTCACTAAGTAATCAAATGTTATGGTACAGAACTCTATTGTCACTTCCCCCGATTTCGAAATCAAATTAATTTTTTTCTTGGTTAGTGTTCTCATTCTTTAATTTGTTCAAATTCATCTTGGTTTGAATGCCAATAAAACTGGCAGTCTTCTTTTCATACAGCCATATTTTAGTGTCGATTAATATATTTATTATTTCAGTTATCCAGACTTTGTTCTTCTCCAAGCTTTCTATATATTTTTTCAAACAGAGCCAAGTTTGACTGCGAAAACATGAAGTAAATTTCCGTTACTTAGCGAATCAAACTTCAACATCTTCTACTGGATTTCGTCATTTTCAGTAAAGTATTGAACAACCAAACAAAACATTTTTCAGCCTTGTGGTTCTGTGCGTCGGCACCTGTGTCGTAAAACGAAATTTCTTGCGTTTGTTTTATGCACTGTGACACGGAGTGTGGTGTGAGAATATTTTTAACAGTTGCTGTAGCTCTTTGATCCTGGATGTAGTCTGCTGTGCGGCGACTTTGGAATCGGGATACATTGAGGCATTCAGTTTTACGGTACAGTC
Organism: Schistocerca cancellata; assembly: GCF_023864275.1. Classification (NCBI taxonomy): domain Eukaryota; kingdom Metazoa; phylum Arthropoda; class Insecta; order Orthoptera; family Acrididae; genus Schistocerca; species Schistocerca cancellata. The sequence goes on along the minus strand of NC_064627.1, from coordinate 166,476,198 downwards.
AAGAGAACTGAATGACTGATTAAGCTTGACAGCTTTACAAGGCGTTGTTAGTTCTGCAGGAATTCCCTGGAATGAAGAAATAGGCTCTGATGTCGATGCTACTGCGAATCTGTTTAAGTGATTCTTCGTAGAAATGTGATGCCTCGCATCTCCCTTACCTCCGTGAGTTATTGAGATGAAAAACATACAAATCTCACACAATGCTTCCTGATCCGTATGTCCTTTCGTGAAAAAAGATCTTTCTCTTGTGTTATCATCCGAAAAGTGACATTTTCTCTTTGCATCCATAGGCATTTTTGTAAGCTAAGATTAGCATATTAGACGATAAAATGTCGAAAATAAAGCTTTAGTTATGGAAGTACACGTCACTACACACTTCACGTCGTATATATCGTTGTTCACATTACGTTTAGAAAGGATCGTTTTATCAGGTCGCTATTCGAATGGAAACTGCCCGACTCTACCGCTTGGCGGTACTTAAATAGTTCCACCGCTGTATTGTTGGAGAAGACTTAATATTTTCTCAAATGATGGCGCTAGATCACGAACTTGCTTGTGTCGTCGATACAGGATACGCAACAAGCAACGCCATCTGTGAGGCATAACGAAAACTAAGTGAGGCTGCATTTAAATGCTGCGCTAACAGATGACGTTACTTTAGTACTTGACCCAAGCTCGTAACAGTATTTTACAAAATTGGGTCTTGTCGGGATGGCTGGACAAGAAGGTCCATTACGATGACGGTCCCAATATATCGGGATGGATGGCGTTCCTATCTGTCCATCATGTTTGCCAGCTGCGCTACTCTCTGCTGACCACCGACTACAGACACCTGCTTCCAGCTGAGAGGCAGTGACATCATCTGCTCGTAAAACTACCTCTGGTAACCTAAGAGTTATGTATCACCCTTGTTTTCGTGTATATAAATACGCTTTCTATGACAAATACACTCCTGGAAATTGAAATAAGAACACCGTGAATTCATTGTCCCAGGAAGGGGAAACTTTATTGACACATTCCTGGGGTCAGATACATCACATGATCACACTGACAGAACCACAGGCACATAGACACAGGCAACAGAGCATGCACAATGTCGGCACTAGTACAGTGTATATCCACCTTTCGCAGCAATGCAGGCTGCTATTCTCCCATGGAGACGATCGTAGAGATGCTGGATGTAGTCCTGTGGAACGGCTTGCCATGCCATTTCCACCTGGCGCCTCAGTTGGACCAGCGTTCGTGCTGGACGTGCAGACCGCGTGAGACGACGCTTCATCCAGTCCCAAACATGCTCAATGGGGGACAGATCCGGAGATCTTGCTGGCCAGGGTAGTTGACTTACACCTTCTAGAGCACGTTGGGTGGCACGGGATACATGCGGACGTGCATTGTCCTGTTGGAACAGCAAGTTCCCTTGCCGGTCTAGGAATGGTAGAACGATGGGTTCGATGACGGTTTGGATGTACCGTGCACTATTCAGTGTCCCCTCGACGATCACCAGTGGTGTACGGCCAGTGTAGGAGATCGCTCCCCACACCATGATGCCGGGTGTTGGCCGTGTGTGCCTCGGTCGTATGCAGTCCTGATTGTGGCGCTCACCTGCACGGCGCCAAACACGCATACGACCATCATTGGCACCAAGGCAGAAGCGACTCTCATCGCTGAAGACGACACGTCTCCATTCGTCCCTCCATTCACGCCTGTCGCGACACCACTGGAGGCGGGCTGCACGATGTTGGGGCGTGAGCGGAAGACGGCCTAACGGTGTGCGGGACCGTAGCCCAGCTTCATGGAGACGGTTGCGAATGGTCCTCGCCGATACCCCAGGAGCAACAGTGTCCCTAATTTGCTGGGAAGTGGCGGTGCGGTCCCCTACGGCACTGCGTAGGATCCTACGGTCTTGGCGTGCATCCGTGCGTCGCTGCGGTCCGGTCCCAGGTCGACGGGCACGTGCACCTTCCGCCGACCACTGGCGACAACATCGATGTACTGTGGAGACCTCACGCCCCACGTGTTGAGCAATTCGGCGGTACGTCCACCCGGCCTCCCGCATGCCCACTATACGCCCTCGCTCAAAGTCCGTCAACTGCACATACGATTCACGTCCACGCTGTCGCGGCATGCTACCAGTGTTAAAGACTGCGATGGAGCTCCGTATGCCACGGCAAAGTGGCTGACACTGACGGCGGCGGTGCACAAATGCTGCGCAGCTAGCGCCATTCGACGGCCAACACCGCGGTTCCTGGTGTGTCCGCTGTGCCGTGCGTGTGATCATTGCTTGTAGAGCCCTCTCGCAGTGTCCGGAGCAAGTTTGGTGGGTCTGACACACCGGTGTCAATGTGTTCTTTTTTCCATTTCCAGGAGTGTATAACAAATAAAACTGCCACTTCTTATAACGCAGAAGCCACACGCTATAACCAAAAAAATTACTATCTGCGATGTTTACAATATCATAGACTGCCAAAAGACAGCAAAGTCAGATATCATTGTATTAGGTTCAGGACATCAAATGCCACACAACAAACTCTACCAAAGTGAAGAACCATTTCGTAAAACACTCTTAGTAAATATTATTTGTTATTTCTTATTGTTTGACAAAGCTTTGTCATGATGGTTTATTTACAAGTGTGTAAGTCAACCATCATTAGGGTACTATAGCCGCGAGATCGTTTTCTGCTATTGTGGATATTTAAGCTGAATGAATAGTAGCATTCAGTTACTACATTCACAGCATGTTTAGTTACTCGTTATCAGTAACATTCTCAGTGATGGGGGACTGTAGTGAATCAGACTAGGTTTGGAGAAAGTACCGTGATTTTGTTGATAGAATCTTCTCTGTCTTCAACTCAAATATCTGATAAAAACTAACTTTAAAAAATCCATCAGGGCAAAACAGCTATTTGAATGTAGGTCCTAGCAAACTTGCATCCGTCTCTGAACAAGACTTCTGACAGAAGAAGAACTGCAGCATGACGAAATTAATAACTGCTTTTAGAGTATTGTTGTTTTACATACAGATGCATTAGAGCAGATGGTGTAGGCTTAAAAGAACTGTTAAATATATTAAGCCAATAGCAGTGTAGTTCACAGGTATAGAACATTTGCATATTTAGAAATGTTCTGGATAAACAGACTGATACACAATTTGAATTTATTTTCAAAGTACTTGTAGTAGGTACATAAAATACATAGGCAATGGGATACATTTTTTAACAAGACGTAATTTTTTTAAATCACTGAGTATTCTTATATCTTTGGATGGATCTTACTTTTTACACAATTGACCTTACTTTTTACACAAATTTTCGTGACTGGGTCGCAAACAAGAGGTTCTTGACAAGTGGGCGTTGGCGTTGGTGGCTGTAAGACATCTTGGCCCGCACAAGATTCTCCTTCACCTGCAATATGAAAACGACGATTACTACAGTTATTTTAGATCAGCTTTCAGATATTACACAAGCAAGATACTACGCAAGAGAGATATCTGATATCACCAGTGAGGACAGAGATTTGTCAAAACCTTGAATTATTAGAAATCTTAAAGAAAACAATACTACCAAAAGTTTATCAGAATAAGTATCGTTTTCAGTATGTTTCCATAGCCTCTGTAACACAATTATCTAGATGTAGCTAAAAAATTCTTGTATGTAAGCAATGATGTGAGTTGAATTTTAATGACTTTTTACGATAAGAATTCCGTCCTTTTTAATAACGTTTAGGCAACTACCTCATATATGACAAACACATCATTAATATTTACACATGTCTGTCATTTCTATGAACCCCACACAGCGATAGTAGTAAATGCAGCTGTTTGTAATTGGTGGAACAGTACTGCCCGCCTTTCACAAAGATTCTGGAACCTTCTACTACCCCTCCTTTTTCCCTTCTGGGTAGGAAGAGTGAGTCAGCAGATTTTGTTATTGTGCTTATGCTAGCTCGTTTTGAGAGAGACAGTCAAAACCGTAGCGATCCGTAAGCTCCTTCACAATTTAACTTCAAATGTCAAAGTTACCTCACTCACTTTCTGGTCAAAGGTTTCCCTCTGTTTCGCTACTCCCAGACGTCCGTTCTTTCGTCAGCAAAAGCGATATATTTACGGAGACCACGAATTTCTGCCAAGAAACTCTCCATTTCAGTGTCACTGTTGCGTCATATACGTATTTCCTGTGTAAGTGGCTTGTCACAATGTTAACTTTCAGAACAATACTTCTTCTGTGTACTCTGGATCGCAAGCATACTGCAGAGATATTCGGTCACTGAAGGTATCATATTCTTTGGCTACCTGAGAAGGAGTGTCTGAAGCAATACACTCTGGTGAGCTGAAGCGACAGCCAATGACAAGCGAGCGCAGCCACGTGCTCCGTGAGTGCATGCTCATTCGAAGAAGACAATTCAGTCTAGTGAAGTCTTGTCTGGTCGTTTCCTACCGTCGTTTCCAGGTGGTCACCTGCTGAAGGTCTGCTGCAGACGAGTGATGAACTTACTCGGTTTGAAGCTGATTTTTGGTGGTCAGTCTCATCCGATGAGTCACATATGAAGGGTGAGATTGTGGCTAGCGTCGCTCTGCTTAGCGTAATATTGTTTGCAGCATTTTCAGTCTATAATGTGCATTTACGTATGTTCAGAGTTAACATTCATTGTTTTCTATAATGTGCATTTACGTATGTTCAGACTTAACATTCATTGTTCAGTAAGACTGAAACACATGGTGCAGAATTGGCTTTTTATTGATCCATCCAAATAACAGGCTATTTGAATTCATCACACTCTTATTTAGCAAAATATTTACAACTTTTTCCAGTGCATAAGTTCTTGTTGTTCAATTTTTATTGTTTTTGTACGGAAACGTTGGATATGTATCGGCAAGCCTACTGCGATCAAAATCCCAGGTTTCCAGGTGGGCGAAGAGCTTAGAGGGCCGGGACAGCGTTGAGGATGTGAACCGCTCTGGACACCCGTCAACCAGCAAAACTGACAAAAATATCTACCGTGTGCGCGTTTTATTGAACACCGACCGTCGGATGAGTGTCCGGATGATAGCAGGCGACCTCTGACTTGATAAAATGACAGTGCACAACATTATCACCAAAGAATTGTCGATAAGGAAGATCTGCGCCAAGATGGTTCCAAGAATATTGTCAGACGTTCGAAGGCAAGCACGTGTGGACGCCTGCCAAGACAGTCTCCAGAGCCCTGAAGCTGATCAAGAATTTTTAGGTAACGTTATTACTGGAGACGAAACCTGGGTGTTTCAGTATGACCTGGAGACAAAGCGCATGAGTGCCGAATAGCACACCACAGCATCGCCATGTCCAAAAAAGTCTTGCATGAGCAAATCAGAGGTGAAAGCCATGCTGACTGTGTTTTTCGACGTCGGGGGCGTGGTTCGTCGTGAGTTTGTGCCCCAAGGCCAAACCGTCAGCGGTGTTTTTTATTGCGAACTCAAGAGACTGAGAGCCAGGGTCCATTGCGTGAGGCCAACCATGGCCAATGATTGGAAGCCGCATCGTGACAATGCACCGAGTCACAGCTGCTTCATGGTGGCCAGCTATCTGGATTCCAACGATTCCCCAGCTCCCGTACAGTTCTGATATGGCCCCGCCAGACTTTTTTTTTGTTCTCTAAACTAAACCTTCCCTGAAAGGACACCGTCATGGGACCCTGGAGAAGATCCAAGCCGCCACGATGAAGACTTTGAAGGCCATCCTGGATTCAGAGTTTGCGGCAGCATTTGAAGAACGGAAATCTCGCATGCAGCGGGTTGTTGACTCTCAAGGGTCATAAATTGAAGAGTCCTAAGTGGTTGTAGCGATATCTACTATAAATTCTGATTCACAAGCTCAGACTCATTACTTTTTATACAAACCCTGTATAACAAATTACTCTACGAGCGAGATAAGCCATTGCAAATGTGAAATGATGGTACATTAAAAACCCGTGAAACCGCCATAATGCTGAACACAAGCATGCGAACGTGCATGAGTTGTGTTGTACAGGTGCCGAATGTAAGTTTAGGGATGGAGTTCCATGCCTGTTGCACTTGGTCTGTGAATAAATGGCGTTGAACGCTGTTTCTGCATGAGGCTGCAATTGTCGTGTGATGATGTCCCATACGTACTCGACTGGAGACAGATCTGGTGATTGAGCAGGCCAAGGCAACATGTCGACACTCTGTAAAGCATGTTGGGTTACAACAGCAGTGCATGGGTGAGCGGTATCCTGTTGAAAAACCTCCTGGAATGCTGTTTATGAATACAGCACGAATCATCAGACTGACATACAAATTTGCAGGTAGGGTGCGTGGGATAACTACGAGAGTGATCCTTTGTCTTACGATATCGCACCCTAGACCATTAATCCGTATGTAGGTCCAGTGTATGTAGCACGCATACAGGTTGGTTGCAGGCCTTCACTGGCATCGAGGCAGAACCATCTTTCATCAAAAAACACGACAGACCTCCACCCTACCCTCCAATGAGCTCTTGCTTGACTCCACTGAAATCACAAATAGTGGCGGTTTGGGTTCAGCGGAAAGCATGCTACAGGGTTCTGGCTCGAAGCCGTCCTTGAAGTAACCACTTTGTAACATTCCGTTGTGTCACTGTGGTGCCAGCTGCAGCTCAAAGCGCTGCTGCAGATGCAGCACGCTGTGCCAGAGTCATATGCCAAACATGACATTCTTCCCTCTCGGTAGTGCCATGTGACGGTGTGGAGCCCGCTTTTCTTGCGACCCTATATTTTAGTGAGTACCACTGCCAGCTGTTGTGTAGAGTGACTATATTCCTGCCAGGTCCTTCGGCAGTATCGCAGAAGGAACGTCCTGCTTCGCCTATCCCTATTACATAACCTCATTCAAACTCAGTAACTGTTGATAATGGCGTCTTTATCACATTAAAGGCTTTCTTGACCAACAGCACCACACCACGTCCATGCTCAAAGGTAACTAACGGTCTCGACCGTTAAGAGTGTATTTAAAGCAAACCTGACTTGCATCCTCATACTGGCGCTACTAGCGCCACTCTTATGCAACTGGCGCGAAATTTGAATAGACGACATCTTTCAGATGTAGGAACACACCTACCAACTTCAGTCTATGTTACACATATCCTTCTTAGAGTTGTGATTCTTTTCCGTCAATGTATGGCCCTTTTCCTAAGCAGTTTAGTCAGACAGCAATTTTTTTTATCAAGAACTCCGCAAAAACAGCTGTATTTTGAACCAATTTATTAAGGCACTATCGGTTTCGTGACTTGTAGCCACATAATCAGTTGCATATAAACATTAAAACATGGTAAACAACGTGGCAGAGAATACAGAAGATCCGATCTTTGTAATTATTCCAAAGGCATACACTCAGTGGTAAAACCGGTTTCCGTCAGATCACCAAAGTTAAGCACTATCGGCCTTGGCTAGCACTTGGATGGGTGACCGTCCGCGTCTGCTGAGCGCTGTTGGCAAGCGGGGTGTACTCAGCTCTTGCGAAGTCAATTGAGAAGCTACTTGACTGAAAAGTAGCGGCTCTGGTCATGGAAGCTGACAACGACCGGAAGAATGGTGGGGGGAGGTGGGGCAAGACTGTAAAATAACAATTTTTGATATAAACGATATAGCAGTTGCTAAAGTCATAATAATATCAGCCGCGTAATACATCAAGTGTCTAAACGAGAGGTGTAGCAGAATCACGGGAAATCACTCCTAGAAGTGCATGACACTCTGTAATGAATAAAAACTTTCTATTCCAGGACGAAAGGGGGGGGGGGGGGAAGATAAGGCAAGTGTCTCCTCTTGCATCCATTCGAAACTTTTTATTGCACTAAAGTGAAGTCTCCATCTACAATTTTTCACCGTCCAACTGTCCTCTATTACCAAATTAGCTATTTCATAGTACGTCAGGATGTGTCCTGTCAGCCTTTTCATTCTGTCTCCATTAGTTACGTAATCTACCCATCGGATCTTCAGCATTCAGCGAGAAGCGCGGTGTGATGTAGCAGTGTTCACTCTTCCTTTAGCTCTCGAAAAGGCCGTAACTTCGAGTCACATACACATTGGTCTTCCCTGTGCTAGCAGCTGTAGTCACATTAGCATCAAATTTCACCTCAATTCTGACCAACGACATTGTGGACGTATCACACGATGTGAAAGTATTTACACTACGTCTTACCCACATTTCACGCTTTTCTATGACGCCCTTTCTGATGGATGTCAGAACCGCGACAACCACCGTTGAAATCACGCGGTTCTCTCATCGTGGCCGAGGAAAACACTTCAGACACACCGCTGACCAGTATCGACACGAAACGGCGTCAGGTGGTGGCATAAACAGCGTCAGTAAAACCGCTAATTCCCTTGGGGCGTAGATTGCCACACATTTCGCAGTAAAAAAACGTCAGTTTGCAGTGCGATGCACATCACGATAATGTTCTTGACAATCTTCGAATCTGCAGACACAACACTCCCCCCCCCCCAACCGCCCCCCCTCCCATGTCTCGGAATATCGTGGGCCTGCAACCCCACGGAACTTGATCATCCTCCTGTGGAGTGTAGTGCGACCGCAGTTTTCGCTTTGTTATACGGAAAGGAGGACTAGGGACAGTTAAAAAGCATTGGACAAAATCTGAACGTGATCCAAAGCAGAAAACGTGTACGTATTTAACCGGCCGGTGTGGCCGAGCGGTTCTAGGGGCTTCAGTTTGGAACCGCGCGACCGCTACGGTCGCAGGTTCGAATCCTGCCTTGGGCATGGATGTGTGTGATGTCCTTAGGTTACTTAGGTTTAAGTAGTCCTAAGTTCTAGGGGACTGATGACCACAGATGTTAAGTCCCACAGTGCTCAGAGTCATTTGGACCATTTTGTACGTATTTGTCAGCCATCCTGTCTCACGTCTTCTTGTGGCGTGATGTATGAGGCTGCGACATTGACACACTCATGAATAAACAGGAACCTAGTCTGGCAGCATCCTCGGTACCGCATGCGCACATTTGTTGGGAACTTTAGAAATGCTCCTGTACACAGACAGGTAGTCATTGATTCCTAGGGATCAGAGTCACAGGCATCCATTTGGAGACCCCTTAAACTTTGCATGTGGCTAGCTGGGGTGTCGAAAGGGATGCCTGTCACACCGGGAGCTAAGAATCAGTGACTGGCCATTTATCTACAGGTACATTTTTACTTTGAGGTTCGCCGATGACATTGTAATTCTGTCAGAGACAGCAAAGGACTTGGAAGAGCAGTTGAACGGAATGGATGGTGTCTTGAAGGGATGATATAAGATAAACATCAACAAAAGCAAAACGAGGATAATGGAATGTAGTCGAATTAAGTCGGGTGATGTTGAGGGTATTAGATTAGGAAATGAGACACTTAAAGTAGTAAAGGAGTTTTGCTATTTGGGGAGCAAAATAACTGATGATGGTCGAAGTAGAGAGGATATAAAATGTAGACTGGCAATGGCAAGGAAAGCGTTTCTGAAGAAGAGAAATTTGTTAACATCGAGTATAGATTTAAGTGTCAGGAAGTCATTTCTGAAAGTATTTGTATGGAGTGTAGCCATGTATGGAAGTGAAACATGGACGGTAAATAGTTTGGACAAGAAGAGAATAGAAGCTTTCGAAATGTGGTGCTACAGAAGAATGCTGAAGATTAGATGGGTAGATCACATAACTAATGAGGAAGTATTGAATGGGATTGGGGAGAAGAGACGTTTGTGGCACAACTTGACCAGAAGAAGGGATCGGTTGGTAGGACATGTTCTGAGGCATCAAGGGATCACCAATTTAGTATTGGGGGGCAGCGTGGAGGGTAAAACTCGTAGGGGGAGACCAAGAGATGAATATACTAAGCAGATTCAGAAGGATGTAGGTTGCAGTAGGTACTGGGAGATGAAGAAGCTTGCACAGGATAGAGTAGCATGGAGAGCTGCATAAAACCAGTCTCGGGACTGAAGACCACAACAACAACAACAACATTTTTAAAGTGCTCAACAACGGTGTGCTGGTGGCACTGAGGGTGTAACCAATTTGAGGGATCATAGAGGGATCCTTTGCCGATTTATTCAAGCATGCCGTACCCCTCTGTGAGTACGCTACAGGAGGGCGCCAAGCAGGAGGCCTGAAAAGGCCTAAACATCATTTGTTGCTTCGGATCACGTTCAGATTTCGTCGAATGGTTTTGAACGGTCCCTAATGGATCCACACTGTACACCACAGCAAAAATTGCCTTCGCATTACACTCCAAAGGGATGTGATAACGTTCAGAGGGGTTGCATTACTACGATGATCTTAGACAAGTGTTGAGTCGTCTGGGATGTGTCAGCAGTATCAAAAGTTGTTAAGAAAGTCGTCCATTGCTCATCGCATTGAGAGTTGTCGTTGTCGACTGCGAAATACGTGGCAACCAAGCCCTTTATGAGCCACCTGTGTCCTTTTCGTATCGGTACTGAGCTTTGGTGTGTCTGAAATGTTTTTCTCAGCCAACAAAAAGAAAAAAAAGCGCGATTTCAGCGCTGGGCGTCGCGATTATGACTTCCATCAAAGAGTCGTCAAAGTAAGGAGTTAAATGTGGGTAAGAGGCGGTGTGACGACCTTCCCATCGTGTGACCCGTCCACGGTGGCGGTGGATAGAATTATTTGATACCAATATGACATTATTAACCCACCTTATAGCGCACACGAAATTTTGAGCTCCCGCGTTTTCTTCGGATTCATCGACACCTTCGCCGTGCTCGAGGATGACGTCTCAGGGTGCTAAGCTTTTGCACCATTACAGAGGAAGGGTGTGGCACCTTTGAGCCAAAAGTCAAGTTTCTGTGTCGTAATGGGAGACAGTTATGGAGTTTTTTTGAAAAAGTCAAGCTTTAATTGTGTTGCACAGTATAGGCTGCGGACTGCCATGGCCACAGGTAGATGCCAGTCAATGTTCACTGCCCGATATTCTTGTCTGAACCGTAGGTAATGACGCTGATCTCTATCGATATTATGTATTGTTGGAATGACAGGTCTGAGTAGTGCAGATATTTTAAAGGGATGCAAATCCCTTCACAATTTAGTGGAAAAGAAACTTTCCAAGGTAGCAGCAAACGTCTTCTGTTGTGCTGAAGGCAGATTTGCCGGCAATTTTCAGGTATAGACTCAAGGCAGCTGCTTTCACACTTTAGAAAAGTGTAGATACGTCGGTGGCATAATATGACAGAAGAGAACTTTAAAATCATGGCAATTCTTCCTTTTGAAAACTTTGAAAGCGTATGGTAACTGAAAGACGTCAAAAATAACACAAAATTGACAAAAACGTGGGGAGAATGACATAGGAGTGGTAATGCATGAAATAAAAATGATAAAAATAGCCGAAGAATTACAACAAAAAAAACTCAAAATATACCATCTGTCTATTTTCTGTCTCTATGTATAACAGTTTTGTAAAGTTCCTTTAATTTCAAATTAGGTGTATCTGTACTTCGTATCTCATATGAAATTATTACAGATATTGTTTTTGACTGATACATATAACAATGAAAAGAATGTCGGAGCGACATCAACTATTGTATACATATGAGAGGATATTTAACAAGTTTTGCTCGTTCACCGTTGGTGGGTGAAACGAAACAAGTGTGGTGAACGTCGCTAAAAAACCGACACTGAATCCTGCACATAACTGAATAGTGCATATGAACGCCAAAACAGCATAACAGTAGAGAGAAAAGCACACACAACGTGCGGATGTGCGGCTACTCATCCACGTATTTACGGCAGCTGTCGCAGTAGCCACATAAACCGCCATTAGGAATGAAGATCCCACCGTCCGCCTTGCATTCGACAGGGTCAATAGTTGCACATTTTATCTTGATCGTTTTGCAGTCGATATCTATAGCGAAAACGCAGGGCACCACTACGGCCAAGGCGATCAATGCAGTTATTGATCTCAGGGGCACCTGAAAAGACAAATGTTAAATGTGAAGAACATGATACCGAAGACATCATACAGTTACTAAAAGTCGGCGTATTCTTCGTCTCACCCCGCGCGTAGAATAGTTTATAAATATTTCTGAAGCGTAGATGCAGGCCAGTATCAAAAGATACAATATTATCGCTTAAATAAACAATTCCAAGCCAGTTTTCAGAACAGTTGAGGAGTCCGTTCCAAGACAAATATCGTTATTGTCTAAAAATTGTCCTGGGAACAGGAAAAAAACTACATGATTATTTCTGCGATATGTTTTAAAATGAATATAAACAAAAGTGAACCAAGGGTAATGAATAGTATTCGTATTAAATCAGGTAATGCTGAGGGAAGAAGATAGGGAAATAACACTAGAGGTAGTAGATGAGTTCTGCTGTTTGGACAGCAAAATAATAGATTGTAGCCGGTGTAGATAAGACGTAAAATGCAGATTGGCAATAGCAGGAAAAGAATTTCTGAAGAAAAATTGAATTGTTAGGAAGTATAGCCTTGTACGTAAGTGAAACATGGACAATAAAGAGTTTAGACAAGAAGAGAGTATAAGCTTTTGAAATTTAGTATTACGGAAGAATGCTGAAGATCAAGTGTTTAGATAGAGTAACTAATAAAGAGGTCTTGAACTGAACAGAGGAAAAAATTGTAGTACAAGCTGATTAATAGAAGGGATCTGATGATGGGGACACATCTTCAGGAAAGGTCTATTTGGAAATGGGGGAAGAGTGAGTGGCAAAAATTGTAATGGGAGAGCAAGGATTGGTTATAGTAAACATGTTCGAATTGTTGTAGGTTGCAGTAGTTACTCGGTGCTAAAGAAGATTGCGCAAGACAGAGAAGGGTAGAGAGCGGCCTCAAACCAGTCTTAGGATTGAGGACACTAATAAAAACGTGGCTTTATTAACCTCAAGTTATGATTTTCCCAGAAAAAATAGAACTACATCTGAAATGCAGAAAAGTCTTGTATCTTTCATGTTTCCAGTACTGTTCACCTGTTAAATATCGATACTCGAGAATGCACGGGCAAAATCGGTCACATTACTGCACGGAGCAACGAAGTAAAAATACTCCTAAGAAGCACTAGGTTGCAGAAGGCACGTAAGTATGTATGCTGTTTCTATACAGTTCTGCATGGTTTACGATGTGTATCCATGCGAAATCTTGACTACACTGAGGCAACAAATGTCATGGGATACCTCCTAATAACGTGTCCGACCTCCTTTTGCCCAGCAGCAACTCGACCTGTCATGGACTTAACAACTCGTTGGAAATGCCGCGCCGAAAAACTGAGTCATGTTGCCTTTACACCCGTTCGTAATTGCGAAAGATTTGCCGGTGAAGTATTTTGTGCACAAGCTGAGCTCTCGATTATGCCCCAGATGTGTTCGAAGGTATTAATATCAGGCGATCTCGGTGGCCAAGTCATTCACTCGAATTATCCAGACTGTCCTTCAAACCAATCGCAAACAATTGTGGCGTGGTGACATGTTTGGGAACAAGAAGTCCACGAATGGCCGCAAATGGTCTCCAAGTAACCGAACATAACCATTTCCAGTCAATGATCGGTTGATTTGGAAGAGAAGACCTAGTCCACTGCAGGTAAGCACAGCCCACGCCAATATGGAATCACCACCAGCTTGCACAGTGGCTTGTTGACAACTTGTATCCATGGATTCGTGGGGGGTCTGTGCCACACTCGAACCGCACTGTCAGCTCTTACCAACTAAAATCGCGACTTATCTAACCAGGTCACGGTTTTCCAGTCGCATAGGGTCCAACCGATTTGGTCACGAGCCCAAGAGAGGCGCTGCAGACGATGTCGTGCTGTTAGCATAGGCACTCGCGTCGGTTGTCCGCTGCCACAGACCATTAAAGCGAAATTTCTCCGCACTATCCTAACGGATACGTTCGTCATACGTCCCTCATTGATTTCTGCGGTTATTTCACGCAGTTTTGCTTGTCTTTTAAAACCGACAACTCTACACAAACGTGGCTGCTCTCGGTTGTTAAGTGAAGGCCGTCGGTCACTGTGTTGTCTGTGCTGAGAAGTAATGCCTGAGATTCGGTATTTTTGGCATTCGATCTGCATATGTGCATTTCGCTATCCTATAACTTTTGTCATCTCAGTGTACGTTGTTCAAACACAACTAGCACAGTCCATCTCAAAACAGGTGTAACATTTCTATGAAGCTGAACGGTTTCAATCACAAATCGAGAAAGAACTTACGTTTCTAAGGTTCAACGTCTATAGTACTACAGTGAAATGTGAATGAAGTTGACACATTGAAGACGGAATTGTCCTCGTTCCCTGCCGTTTAGAGAGACGCGAATGCCATTGGGCGTGCTTAATCCACCTGCGTGGGGCGATACCTTACCATGTTGTCCGAACTGTCCGCTGGTGTGTTTGTGTAGCTACTGCTCGCTGCCGCTGATTTGCTGCCTTATATAACGACCGAAGGCCCACACAGCCGCTGCGCGCTAGCGGACGCCTTCTGGGAAGTGCCTGTTGAAACTACAGAATGAGGCCGTCGTAATATCTCCTATGCGCCAAGCATGTCGTGTTTTGGTCGGTTTGAATTAGCCTAAGCATAAGTAAATCATTTATGTAGGGAGCACATTGTGCTCATGTGGGAGCGATCTAGACGCTTGTAAATCAATAAACAGGTAGCCAAGATCGCAGGAATTCTTTTTATTCCATGATTACCGGTTTCGGCGAAACTAAAGCCGCCATCATCGGATCTAGGGAGGACAGAAAACACTATAAAAGTGGGCTTGGATTTCACTTATATAACACGTAAAAACATGAATTTAGTTTCATTCTTTAGGACACATACAGGTTACAACATCAAGGCAAACGATGGTGATATTAATAGTTGCCTATAACACGCAGGCCTCACAAAATTGTCGTAAGTAGCACATAGGCGTCCAAGAGAGATGACATTATAAATGTTAAGTGTCTCCATCACATACAAGCGCAAGCTAGGTACTACCGCAACTCCGGTTCTGTTCTTACACTACAGGCCACGTTGCGAGATGGCGCTAGCAGAACAGGCGCCAATGAATGTCACAGCTCGCGTCATAACAGGCTCTGCGTGTGTGTAACACTACGTCATTGGGGCTTGTCCATAATTCTAAGGATTACTGTATCACGGAAACATATACAAAACTTTTGAAAGCTGCAGACCTACACAATTGCACATCTGCCTGGTTATACGACCTATCGTAAAGCAATGTCAATTTCATGAGAACAGCGGAATAACAAAAATGTACATCTGTGTGGCCCTATACGTAATAAGATACAAACTTACATAGATATTTTGTGGGATCTGCAGGGTTATACACAACACATCAGTCTGGCGGTATATAAAATTAACCGAGAGTATATACAAGTTTTAAGAACATTACAGGGTTACACAGTACATACCCGTCTGGTCATATATAAAAATACCAATAAAACACACCTTGCGTATGAAAGCAGATTTTTACGGTCATATCAAAAGCACATCTGACTGGTTACATATAAAACATACCAAAAAGAAATGCAAATTTTCTCGGACTGCCGAGTTACACAAGTACACATCTGTCTGGTCATAGCCAGCCATGACGACCGAGTGGTTCTAGGCGCTACAGTCTGGATCCGCGCGACCGCTACGGTCGCAGGTTCGAATCCTGCCTCGGGCATGGATGTGTGTGATGTCCTTAGGTTAGTTAGGTTTAAGTAGTTCTAAGTTCTAGGCGACTGATGACCTCAGAAGTTAAGTCCCATAGTACTCAGAGCCATTTTTTATGTCTGGTCATATATAAAACCTACCAAAAGTCATATACAAATTATATTCTAATGTTCTAATATAATTCTGACACGGTCACTGAACCTTAGCAGCTATGTTCAAAGTTTTTCATATACAAATTTAAGAACACTGCAGGGTTGTAAATAATTTATCTTGAACATTATTGCGTGACTGGAGAAAATGCACACATAGCGATCATAAAAAAAGCAGAGGAAAATTCATGAATAAGTGACAGGACGGTATGGAAATTAGGAAAAAGAAAAAGATATTGAAACGCGTACGTTTCAACCAGCGATGGCGAGGCATGACAGAATCTCTGACCAGAGAGTTGTTTATCGTTGCTAGTCTGCGCTTGACCGCGCGAGAGTTCAGTTCAGTTGCGTGTAGCGAGCCGGCAGGAACAGTAGTGGTACGTAGCGAGTCGCGAGAGCATGTAGTTCAGTTGCGAGTTAGCAGTTGGAGAGTAGTAGTCAGTACTGTAGTGTGAGGAGTCGGCGGGGGTCGACATGGGTCTCTGGTCACGATTCAGGACGAGGTATTGTTAAATAAGGTAATGAAGCAGCATTGCGCTCAGTTAATAATGTATTGTAATTGTAATTAACTTGTTCAAGAAATGCCCCAATAATAAGTTTTTTTATATAAAGTAAATCTTCTAAAGAAAGACTATCATTCCCATTTAAAGAATTTTTGCTATGCATTTCCTCCAAGAATCAGAATTAAATATGCGCCAGCATTGCACGGAGCTGTGCCGCAAAACAAGAGCAAATATTGAGGGAGTTTACTGATGTAAGAATTTTGGTTTTTTTGTTCACATTTTATAATCGCACAGGGCCGAGGGACAGCGCAGCTGCCCCTATATAAATTTATCAGGTTGATCTTAACGTTAATCTTGTGGGGAAATAACTTTTGGCACGTTTTCATTATCATAGACTTGTCTTTTATTTTTGCTGGGAAATCACACTTGGCTCTATTCACATTAACATTTGTATTGTCTTGTAAGAATCTGCTGGGAGGTTGCGTTGAGCACGATTCCCATTAACATTTAATTATTGTCCTTTCAAAAAAGTTCTGCGGGGAGGTTACAATATCACATGCCAATCGAACATTCAGAACCACAAGTTGAATGAAAAAAGGAATAAGGAAGCTCAATACACTGCACAACAGAAGTAAAGGATCACTTTTTCGAAGCCCCGTAACTGCCTCCTGTTACGACGTATAAGTTTCAAATATAGCTCAAAAGTGCCTACAACCTACCTCTGTAATGGTGCAAAAGCGCTTCGCACTACAACGTCACTCTCGGGCTCGGCGACGTTTCAGACAGCAAGGTGTCGGAACATGTGAAAAAAGAAAAAAGGCCACAGCCAGTAACTTTGTGTGTGCTGTAGGATGGGTTAATGGTGTCACATTTTCACGAAATTTCATCTCAGTTCTACCCAACATGACCATTGATGTGTCACATGATGAGAAGGTCGTCACAGCTCCTGTTACCCACATTTCACCCCGCCTTTTAATGCCTCTGTGATGGGCGACAGAACCACGACACCCCTGATATCTCGCATTTTTCTTATCGGAGGCTGGGGAAAACATTTCAGACCCATCGACGTTCAGGGTGTGGCGTCAACAAAACCACCTTTCCCTGGGTGTTGACTCTCACATATTTCGCGGTCGAAAATGACATTCGCAATGCGATGAACAACGGGAAGTTATGATTGACAACCTAGCACCCTCGGCTGTTTCAACTCTTTTATAAGGACATTGTGGGGCTATATCCTCATTAAAAGTTATCGCACTGGTTTGGAGTACAATGGGGCTAAAGTTTTCTCTGTCGTGTACGTTTTGGAATCACCAGGGACCGTTGAAAACCATTCGACGAAATTTGGTAGTAATCCGAAGCAGCAAAGGGTATTTACACTTTTTCAACCCTCCTGTTTTCCGCCATCTTGTGGCGGTATCACGTGAGAGTGCAACATTAACACGTATGTAAATTGTGGTATCGATAGTTCCGATGCCACAGCGTAGGTGCTCTCTCGTAGGTTGTCACTACGAGAGCGGACCAACTACGCCGACCACAGCGCCCTCTAGCCGACGCTGTGGAGCTCAACGAGCGCCGCTCGACTCTCTGCCCAGTTGATCAATGGCGGACGTCCTAGCAACTTAGCTTCTACTTGTAGGGGGGCTAGCCCTTACAGACTTTCCTTTGTAACTTCTAGTAACTGTTAGCTCTAATATGTGAACAGCTTCGCACCTACATGCTCATCTGTACCAAAAGCTAAGGAATATGTTTGTATATGTTTATAACCAGTAAAGGTGCTTTAACTTTACTTGCAGTACCGAGGCGCTTTACCTCACATGCTCCCACTCGCTTCCTTCATTCGTCCTATTTTGCAGATCTCAGGAGCAGACCCACACACCGCCTTCCAGGCGGGATACAAGATAAATAAAAAGACGAAGGTGTCTCTCTAAGACCCCCCCAGTTCGGCAACACTCTCGGTACAACCTACGCACCTTCGTTGCGCACGTTAACCATGTTCTTTCTGAAATTTCGACACAAAATGGGCCTGGCGGCTGCTCTAACGCCTGAGGGTAGGGTTTACCTACTTTCAAGCAGCCCCCAGGATGAACTGGTGTTGAACTTTCTGACAGGTACATTTGTAACGTGCCCAACAACGTTTGCCTGGATGCAAAGAGGGTATTGGTGAACCGGCTGCTCTTAGAGGCACCCTTTGCTGTTTTGTTCTCGCACATGTTAATGTTGCATTCACATGTGGTCACGCCACAGGATGGTGGAAAACAAGAGGGCTGAAAAACCATAAGTACCATTTGCTGACTCGGATCACGTTCATATTTCGTCAAACGTTTTTGAAAGCCCCTAAGAGAGAACACCCGAACACTAGAGCAACAATAGTGGTCTTGCCACACTCCAAAGGGGTGCGATCACCTTCAACGGAGATACAGGTGTTCTTAGAGAAGGGTGGAAACGTTCGAGGACGTCAACAGTGTCAAGGTTGTTTAGAACATCTTCCTTTTGCTCATCGCTCTGCGAGCTGTCGTTTTCAGACGCGAAAAGTGTAGGAATCAACGTAACAGAGAAAGGGTTGGTGTCACTGACGGCTTTTCGTGTCGATTCTGAGCGGTGATCTCTCTGGAACGTTTTCATAGGTCTCCCATAAGACAACCGCATGATTTCAACGCTGAGTGTCGCGGTTCTGTCCTCCGTCGCAGAGGCGTCAAAAGAAGGAGTGAAACAGGGGCTCTGGCAACCTTCTCATCGTGGCTCATCAATGTGATGCTAGGCAGATTTGTGGTGAAATTTGTGTCAATGTGACATAATTAAATCACCTTAACCTCACATGAACTTCTGAATTGTGGACCTTTTTCACATGTGTTATAATCTTGCTGTTTGAAGTATTGCCGAGCCAGAGGGTGAATAGCAGGGCGCCACGCTTTTGCACCATTACAGAGGAAGGCTGTAGGCACTTTTAAGCCAAATTTCAGACTTAGGCGTCGCAATCGAGACAGTTAGGGGATTTAGAAAAAGTTATCCTTTGATTTTGTTGCGTAGTGTAAGTAACTGATATGCTGCGGTTGGCCGAGATCTATCTGTATCTTCTCGTCTGCTCTGTAGTTTTTCGCCTTTCCACACTAAGTGCGTACTTAACGAAGTGCAGAGAAGGATAACAGCAGTCGTCCCTCCCCTCCCCCCCTCCCATGTGACCTATTCCAGGAGCCTAGAAAAGGAATATGCTCTTTGAAAACATTATCACCTCTCTGTCTCTCTCTCTGTCTATCGGTGTGTGTGTGTGTGTGTGTGTGTGTGTGTCGACGAGGGGCGCTCGGTAGCGTTTATGCACATTTTAGTCATAATGTAAATATAATTTAAAACTAGCAGTGTAAGTGATCAACATGAGACCATATTGCCACTGAGAGCGTTATTTTCTAAAGCTGTAGGTACGATCAACATTGTAATAAGATGTTGCAAACATGGTCGATGGAATGTGAGGCTCTCGATCTAACTTACCAATGCGGGTACCCGCATTTAAAACGCACTTTGTTGCTCCCTTGCTTCTACATAACGCTAAAGCTTCAGACAGATACATTCAGAAATGATTTCCTAGTGTTTAAATTTGTATTCGATGTCAACGTACTACTTCTCTTTTCGAAAGAGCTTTCCTTACTATTGCTAGTGTATATTTCATATCTTCTTTACTTTGTCGTCGTCAGTTGTTTTGATGCCCAAACAACAATACTCATCGACTACTTCAAGCATCTCACATCCTAACCTGAAGTACTCAGCACCACCTGACTTAATGCTACTACATCCCATTACATTTGTTTTGTTGATGTCAGTTTTCTAACTTCAATACAGTATCTATTCCGATCAACTCAATATCCAAATCCTTTGTTGTCTCTGATATAATTACTGCGTCACTGGTGAATCTTTAAGTTCTTTCTTTTACCTGAACTTTAATTCCGACTTTCTCCTTTGCGTCCTCCAGCACCTGTCTTATGTACAGATTAAATAAGACGGGTGATAGGAAACAACCCTCCGTCATTCCCTTCTCAATTATTCTTTCATTTTCATGCTCTTCCCCTCTTGTTACTGCAGTCTGGTTTTATTGCAGCTTCTACTCGTAGATAAGTTTTCGCTCGGTATATTTTATCCATAATAACTTCAGAATTTCAACCAGTGTTTTCTAGTTACTAAAACACAGTACTCCCAATACCAGGATAACTAACGGGTTACGTCAGTGTCTAATGCTCTTAGATTCACTGGACTTCGTGAAAAATTTCACGATCATCCTAAGACGTTTCGCGGTTCCCATGCAGCTCCAACCGTCTCCCCAGAAATCCCAGCGGATGCCAGCCCTCATGTCAGTGACCACGGTGCTTCCTTTTCTCGCACTTAAAGCACGTGGAATTACTCACCGGATGAAAATTCGGATACGATATCTACCAGACAACCCGCGCCTCCCTGCATGGAAAATATGTTACAACTGCCATGGAGGAAAAATCGAAAAAGAAAAAAGAGATTAGCATTTGGTGTTTGTAAATAGTGCAAACTGCTCCATGTGTTGTAATTTACAGGCGTGGTGTTTCACTAACCACTTCAGACTAATGATTCGTCGAACTGATTTTTAATTTTTCTGAGAGTTTATGTAGCAACTCTTTAACTTGGTGTCACGTCATAAGGAGCTAATTCCAAAGCGCATGTATGCTGTACACAAAACATAAGATTCTGATTCCAGTATTGGGAATTTTCATATTACCTAAGGTGAGGGAAAAATGGCTGCAGCTACACCAGTTTCTTTCTGAAACAATTATTGAAGATTTTTTTCCGTTTTGCCTGTGTTTAAATCTTTGTGGGAAGAAGAATTGAGTTCTTCTATCGCGTGTTTCTGCTACTCCATAAGGCTTTCTGTCAGCATTAGCTACAGCTTTGAGGCGCCGAAAACCCGACTTCCACTTACACGCGTTTCCTATGACCAAGCACAATTCATTGCATAGGGGATTGAATAAAATAATGGACATATACAGGAATGCAGAAACACGTTTTGTCATTGCCAACAACAACAACAACAAATAGAGAGATTCAACAATATTGTTCCTCAACTAAACATTTTTTATATTTTTGACAAATTCATTGAAGAGACAAAGACAGAACTAGAGATTTTAAATTTTAATTCCGAATTTGTTGCCAATAATTTCGTTTATACCCATATGTTTACATACAAAGAAGTTACGATGTCTATGCAGAAACAGTGTTAAAACGAGGATGTACGGATTACATGAGGTTGTACAAAAGCGAGATCTGTATATGAAATAATAAGCGTCATGATATCCTCAATGGTATGGTGCAAGCTAATCCTAGGAACTGTCTCAATTCATACAGTTATCTGTTCAACTTCTTTATAGAAAAAAACCTCAATCTGAATTTGTAACAGTAGACTAAAAATGAGCTTCATTAATCTTTACTAAAGTTATCAGTGGTACTGAAATGAGTTCAATAAAAGGGAAAGTTGTCACCAATCCGAAGATTGATTTGGACACCACAGTGCTTTACTAAGCATGATACTACTGGAGGTGTACCTAATTCACTAAATGACTCACTGGCCTGCTGGATGTCATACATTCAAGAATTAGATGTGACTGTAAATTGATAATTTGCAACCGTTAAAAGAGCTTCGAGTACTAGAATTAAGAAAGATGCAGTTAGGAACATTTACAAAATCATGGCTGCAAGAAGCTGCTTAGAGTAAGGTCGGGTAAGAACATGTATCTGGTTAGAGTTCGAAGTGGCATCTTCTCTACAATGGTAACACTGAGCGGCAATCAACAACTGTAATGATAAAGGTTGTTTCCAAATAAACCAGAATATTTTGTCATAAAAAAAGTTTCTTTTAACATAACCCTAGGTATGAGCGGTTATGCTGATGCAATAGCCTCATACTTATAATCATATATAACAGCTCGCTCGACGAAAGATCCATACCCAAAAATTGGAAAGTTGCACAGTTCACACCAATATTCACGAAAGCTGGTAAAAGTAATCCACTAAACTACAGGCCCATATCATTAACATCGATATGCAGTAGGATTTTGGAGCATATATTGTGTTCGAACATTATGAATTACCTCGAAGAGAACGGTCTATTGACATACAGTCAACATGGATTGAGAAAACATCGTTCTTGTGAAAAACAGCAATCTCTTTACTCACACAAAATTTTGAGTGCTATTGACGCAGGATTTCAAATTGATTCCGCATTTCTAGATTTCCAGAAGGCATTTGACACTGTACCACACAAGTGACTTGTAGTGAAATTGTGTGCTTGTGGAATATCGTCTCAGTTATGTGACTGGATTCGTGATTTCCTTTGAGAGAGGTCAGAGTTTGTAGTAATTGACGGAAAGCCATCGAGTAATACAGAAGTGATTTTTAGCCGTCTTAGGTTGTTTGCAGATGATGATCTCGTTTATCGTCTAGTGAAGTCATCAGAAGATGAAAAACTGCAAAACGATTTAGAAAAGGTATCTGCATGGTGCGAAAATTGGCACGGAATTCCTTAAACTTCGTTTGCACTATAAATCAGTCAAATCTAAAGGCCGTAAATTCAACTTAACGCCTTTAAATTACAACTACGAACAACTTAAATTCGAAAGAACACATAGAAAATGTTGCGAGGAAGGCAAACCAAAGACTGCGGTTTCCTGGGAGAACACTTAGAAAATTTAACAGTTGTACTAAAGAGAATGCCTACACTAAGCTTGTCCATCCTCTTTTGGAGTATTGCTGCGCTTTCGGGGATCCTTACGAAGTAGGATTAACGGAGTACTTCGAGAAACTTCCAAGAAGAGAAGCGTGATTTGTATTATCGCGAAATAGGGGAGAGAGTCACTGATACGATACAGGATTTGGGGTTGACATCATTAAAACAACGGCGTTTTTCACTGCGGTGAGATCTTCTCACGAAATTTCAATCACCAACTTTCTCCTCCAAGTGCGAAAATATTTTGTTTATGCCGACCTACATAGAGAGAGACGATCATCACAATAAAGTAAGGGAAATCAGAGCTCTCGCGGAAAGATATAGGCGTTTGTTGTTTCCGCGCACTATTCGAGATTGGAATAATAGAGAATTATTGTCAACGTGATTCGATGAATCCTCTCCGAGGCACTTAAGTATGATTTGCAGAGTATCCATGTAGATTTAGATGTAGATGAAGTAAAACCGGCGAATGTGTGTTACGAGATGCAACAGGTATTAAGACTGCGGCCACGCCACCTACGTGATCTATCGTCTCTAGTGCTTAGTAGGCAGCTGAGTAAGAGGAATGTGCCTGAGATACTGTACTGAGGTTCAGGTACTGAAGTTTTATCTGGATACGTGCATGTTTTCAGAGAAGGAAACGAGGAAGTTTTCGTGCGCTTCTCTAGATGGGAGACGGAAACAATGGCTGGCTTGCGTGTAGATGTTCAGATCTTGTTACATTCTCGCCAGATAAGGTACATCTAGACCGGGACCGGTTGGAGCCGACTAGGCTGGCTTGCAGGGAAAGAAATTTCCCCTCGACGGCCGTTGTGGCGAGGGTCCTTAAGATCCAGCTAGGATCTTAGCGCTGTGAGCAGGAGTTGCGGAACGGGCAACGACAAAGCACAGATTCTGCTTCTGGTTCTGACTGGCTGGAAGAGCTGTATACCAAAAGAATTCAGGATCGGTTAGGATCTCCGGAAATCGAGTTAGTCGGTCGGCAGTTGAGGCATCCAATAAACAAGTACTGAATAATGTTCAACAGAAAATTAATAATTAAAAATTAATAATTAAAGTAATAATAACCAAGGTACTATTATAAATCTGCGTTAATCTTTGGCATCACAAGAATGATGCTTAAGGAACTGCGAGTCGTTAAGACCGCGAAGCAGGCTCTCTTTGTTACTCTGTTATTCATGACGATCGTCGTTATGTAAATTGGAACGCAAACACAATAAATTATCTTCACTTCTCTCTAACGTAGAGCAGCAAATATATAATAAGGTGGCATGAAGATACAACAATAGAAATAATTAAGTTTGAAAGTAAGTTACCTAAAATTTATATATTCAATGAAAGTTTCTTCGTAATACCAAAATACATCAACCGCAAAGCCATTGAGCGCGTTGTACGTGTTACATGTTTACTACGTACCGCTGTAAGTGCGCATTGTGCGGAGTAACACCAGAGCAGTCGCTCTCGCATCCTATCATCATTATTGCTGACACCAGACAGACAAAAGAAGACGGAGCGCATTCGCGTTCTCTTATTTGTAAGTAAATGAAAAACATAAGTGCAACCAACGATACGACGCTGCGTTTTTAAGCAGCTGCTGTGGCTGCCGAGATTAAAGCATCCAAGCAAACGTGTAAGTAGCAGCAGAAGTAAGTTTAAAACATTACGTTATCCTTATGGGTTAGAGAAGCTGGGTGCCCTCTGGGGCTGCGATGATGTCTTCATTGAACGTATTGGAAGCCAGGACTATGTGATACTTCGTTATCAACCAAGTGACTTAGTGCAATAAGGAGGACAGAGAGAATCCGAAGTGAATTCTTGGGTGCGGGCATCGATTTCTGCTTTGGCATTTTTCTATCGTTCTCTATGAGAGTTTTGGAGTAACGGGTGTGGTATTGGGCGGTACGATAAAAGCTCGGAGGAGAAGGGCAAATAATTATCTAGCTGGAAGAGGTGGTTAGATAAAAAAATGACGGTCTTGGCTAGGATTAAATGATACCAACAACCTTCATTTGTAGCCGCGCAAATCTGAGAGTGACTTTGAACTGTGTTCTATACCTACATGTACATCTACATACATACTACTTTTCATTCCGTTTCCAGTTTCGCATGTTGAACGAACCTGCCGGTAACAAATTTTCCTATGAACCGACATGTTGGGGGTCCCAAACACATAAACAGAACTCAAGAATGGGTTGGACTAGTGTTCTATACACAACGTAACTATAATTCTCCCGACTAAACAGTCTACCATTCGCCTTCATTATGAACGATCTTAAATGCTTGTTCCATTTCATGTATTTTTGCAACGTTAGGCCCCTACGCCTAGGTATTCAGCTGTCGAAACTGTGTGAAACAGCACATCACCAATACTGCATCCTATTCATCTGCATCAATTTATGCAAGGTGTGATGAAAGAGTGACGAATTTTTGTTTTTCTTAAAGAATCTTTATTCATAAACATCAACTTTGCCCCTTCAGTTTTCCACCTCAGATACAATACACTTGTGCCAGCGCTTTATCCGTTCTTGGAAACACTTCTGGAACTCAGTTTTCGTTATGGTGTTCAGCTCCTTCAGCAGTTCTGTTTTTATCTCATCAATGGTGGCAAAACGTTATCCTTTCATGGTTCTCTTCAGCCTCGGGAATAGAAAGAAATCGCAGGGAACATGTCTGGTAATATCGTGGCTGAGGCAACATAACTGTCCTGTTTATTACCTAAGGATCACGAACAAACGTTGGGGTGTGAATGGGAGTATTATCGGGATGTAATTTCCACGAATGGTTTAATCACTGTTCTTTTCGTTTTCTTCGGATTGCTTTTCACAAACGGCACATAAATTCCTCGTAGTATTCCTAATTGGTCGCACGACCATAAGGCAGGAACTCAAGGTGGACTATTCTGTTGTAATCGAAGAAAGCAGTGAGTAGAACCTTCATGAACTTCTCGATATTCTTTTTTATCGGTTTTGGCTCTTCAGGTAGTTTCCATTGGTACGATTGGGCTATGGTCTGGACGTCATACCCGTATACCCATGTTTCCTCACCTGTTACAACCTTCTCTAGAAGTTGTGGATCGTTGTCGACTTGGGTCAGCAATTCTTGAGCGATGCCCACGTGACGTCGTTTTTTACCGAAATTCAACACCTTTGGAACCAACTTCGCTGCTACACGTTTCATGCCCAAAACATCCGAAAAGACTGCTTGGCATGAGCCAAAGGATATGCCGACATCATCGGCAACTTCTGTGATGGTGATTCGGCGATTTTCCAGAACCGTTTTCTTTACTTCTTCCGTCTGTCCTCAGTAATTGACGTTTTAGGACGTCCATGGCGGTCACCGCCTTCAACGTCTTCTCGATCCTCTTTGAAACGTTTATACCACTCATAAACTCTTGCCTTACTGATAGTAGATTCACCAAAAGCCACAATTAACAATAAAATGCGGTGCTACACTTTATTCCATTTTTCAAGCAAAATTTAATGCAAGTTCTTTGGTCCATCTTTTTGGAGAGTAAAACTTCGTCGAGCACTCAAAAACACATAGGACATTTTCGACTGTTAACATTAAACTTAATATTCAAAACAGCTGAAAATAGAAACATACGTCGTGAACATGTGTACCAACAAGATAAAAAAAAGTTGAAAGTCCCGTTGCCTTTAGATAGCAGTTCGTATTTTTCTGGATTTATAGCAAGCTGTCATTCATGACACCAAATAGAAGTTCTGCCTAAGTGATTTTATGTAGGACCAGAATTTTCTTGGGCTTTCGGCAAGATCTTTCACTAACGTATGCCTGTGGAAGTTGTTGTATGCTTCATGCATCGATCTTTTTATAGACGCACGAATTTCTATTAACTTTAACCTGTCGACATTTCCGTGTCATTTTTGAAACGAGGTCGCAACAAACTCCATTTCCTCAACATTTCCTGAGTTTTGTTGTTAAAATGCGGTGGGTCTTTTCTATCCTTAACAGACATACTCAGTACACCGTTCTCCAGAGCGCAATTTACAACCAGTTTAAACTTTGCACGTAATTCCTCTACATCCATCATATTGGAACTAAATGATGTCCATCCACTGTCTAAGCAGGATTATAACAACTGCTTATCAGTTGACAAAATCTTCTCTGGATGAGAACTGAGTCAATGAGTTGTTCTCCAGCAACGTTTCAGCAAGTTCACTAACCATACATTCACAGTATATCATTGAATGTGTGTGAATAGTCTGATGGAATAAGACTGACCACGCTCAAATCTAGAACGCTGATCTGGTGTAATGCATTGCTTGTCTTATGTTGAACTATCTGAAGTTCCATAACAACTAGGTGACGAACTTCTTTTGCAGAAGCATCCAATTTAAGCCTCTGTCCCTCTTCTGATATTGGGGGAGCTGTACCTAATATGATGCTTTTCATATCCCTCATACTGTGAAAAGGATAACGGTGATAATGAAATCGACTTTGTCGAATAGACATTGACAACGTGTTCCACTTTAGGCAGACTCTTCAATGGTGCACGATGTGACAGCTACAGTTGCTGCGCTTTCCTCCATAATAACTCACTTAACAACTGCAAGTAACTACTGACTTAATGAACTGAAAATAAGTACATTCTGTGGAATCTTGGCCACTCGTCGCTAATAGGGTGCCTAAGGGATGCAGCGTTCTCGGAATGCTATACAACAGTTAAAACAAATAACATTAGTAATTTTATTTCTATAAAGCAATTGACATTACTTAACTTTGGAGATACATCGGTATCACGAGTAACATGCAAACAATACTACGCTACTAGCCATTAAAACTGCTACACCACGAAGATGACGTTCTACAGATGCGAAATTTAACCGACAAGAAGAAGATGCTGTGATATGCAAACGATTAGCTTTTCAGAGCATTCACACAAGGTTGGCACCGGTGGCGACACCTACAACGAGCTGACACGAGGAAAGTTTCCAACCGATTTCTCATACACCAACAGCAGTTGACCGGCGTTGTCTAGTGAAACGTTGTTGTGATGCCTCGTGTAAGGAGGAGAAATGCGTACCATCACGTTTGCGACTTTGATAAAGGTCTGATTGTAGCCTTTCGCGATTGCGGCTCGCGTTGGTCGAGATCCAATGCCTGTTAGCAGAATATGGAATCGGTGGGTTCAGGAGGGTAATACTGAACGCCGTGCTGGATCCCAACGGCCTCGTATCACCAGCAGTCGAGATGACAGGCATTTTATCCGCGTGGCTGTACCGGATCGTGCAGCCACGTCTCGATCCCTGAGTCAACAGATGGGGACGTTTGCAAGAAAACAACCACCTGCACGAACAGTTCGACGACGTTTTCAGCAGCATGGACTATCAGCTCGGAGACAAAGGCTGCGGTTACTCTTGACGCTGCATCACAGACAGGAGCGCCTGCGATGGTGTACTCAACGACGACCCTGGGTGCACGAACGGCAAAACGTCAATTTTTCGGATGAATCCAGGTTCTGTTTACAGCATCACGATGATGGCATCCGTGTTTGACGACATCGCGGAGAACGCACATTGGAAGCGTGTATTCGTCATCGCCATACTGGCGTATCACCCGGCGTGATGGTATGGGGTGCCATTGATTACACGTCTCGGTCACCTCTTGTTCGCATTGACGGCACTTTGAACAATGGACGTTACATTTCAGATGTGTTACGACCCGTGTCTCTACCCTTCATTTAATCCCTGCGAAACCCTACATTTCAGCAGGATAATGCACGACCGCATGTTGCAGGTCCTGTACGGGCCTTTCTGGATACAGAAAATGTTCGACTGCTGCCCTGGCCAGCACATTCCCCAGACCTCTCACCAATTGAAAACGTCTGGTCAATGGTGGCCGAGCAACTGGCTCGTCACAATACGCCAGTCACAACTCTTGATGAAGCTGCATGGGCGGTCGTACCTGTACACTCCATCCAAGCTCTGTTGACTCAATGTCCAGGCGTATCAAGTCCGTTATTACGGCCAGAGGTGTTTGTTCTGGGTACTGATTTCTCAGGATCTATGCACTTAAATTGCGTGAAAATGTAATCACATGTCAGTTCTAGTATAATATATTTGTGCAATGAATACCCGTTTGTCATCTGCATTTCTTCTTGGTGTAGCAATTTTAATGGCCAGTTGTGTAGTCCTCGCTATAGGCAAAGTCTAGAGAAGTAACTGAAAAGGCTCACAACTTGTTGTTCTTATATCACGATCCGCAAATACGTTCCTCTAATGTCAGTACTGTGAGGCGATCTGAGCGGCCGAGGCTGGCAGGAGCGGCGCTTATATTTACTTCTCGCAGCGGGCGCGCGTGGAACGGCGCGGAATTCCGCGCATCATTGGCCGACGTTATCTGGCCGCCTACTCTGGTCTTGCATTCCGCACCTTCGTTCGGGCGCTTGTGGTTAGGCAAGAACACACTCTGTAAACAAGTGTTCAGTGAAGTTATTCTGTCTACTCATGGAAGAGAGTTGGACAGGAAATGCTGCTATGGTATGGTCTCACTTTAAACTGAAAAGCGAGGAGCATTCGTGACAGGTGAAGCTGCCTTTCGCGGAAGAACTCTATGACTGCCACATAGGACGACTAAAAATTAATACCTGTCTAGCGGTGCGCAGCGATTTACCTAGATTCTGTCTATATGCGTCTCTTGCGTTAAATTTATTAGTAGCTCATATCTGTATTGCTTGTAGTGCTAACGCTCTTTGTGGATAATAAACACTCCCAGGCGCGTCTATGAACTGAATCATCATTGACATAAAGCGCGCTGGAGAATAGTCGATATAACTCTGTGTAACACCCTTTAATCGCTATTTGTGATGTGGTGCGGAAGAGAGAGTGGGATTTCCCTGGTCGGCGTTCAGTTTGCACACATATGAAAGAGCGAAGAGCATGACCACAACCCAGCGACCTGCCTTCCCTCACGCGACCAAACTCCACACCCCGGCCTATTACACCACCATAACACAATCTCTACCTAAATACGGCTCTGCTGCACTTATATGTGCTACACACATTAACAATACAGTAACACCGCAACCACTGTCCCACAGTCAGGAGAAGAAGTGCCACCAACGTCTGTTCTCCAGCACTAAATCCTAGCAAAGACTCAGATACAGCTCGTATGTTTATTATTATTACTGTCTCATTAAATGCTGAAGTTTTAGTCTTTGATATAGGTTCGAAAAAGTGGGCACATTTTATAAAATTATTTATAAAGGTTAGCTACTGCGACATCTAATTACCATCTATAAGGAATTTTGGCAGAAATGAAGTATTTATATGCACTGTGTTCCTTTTTGATACACAATTATAACTTTGTTACAAATTTTCCATGTTTTATTAGTTTTGTTTTATCTATACGCAGAAACCATTTATCACAAAGTTCGCCAATTTGGTGAGATTTATTTTTCCAATGTTCTTAAAATCCAAATAATTATATACCTATCCCCATTACAACGAAATAACAGTTAAAAATAATTAAACTGCAGTAAGGAAGGTAACTTAAAAAACTTTTACAACGTGTCTGATCAGTGGAACTGAATGAGAATAAAAACCTTACTTACTCTTACTTACTAGTTCAGTGGTATGGGAAGAACAGTCGTAACACATTCAGTACAATAGTCTGGGCAACTGTATGTTATATTTAGAAACAAACTTCAAAGGTGAAATAAAACTTTGTGTTTTTTAATAAATCGTTCATGAAAGGCTCTAGTTTCATTAATTTCTCTTGTTTTCTACAATTTCAATTGTCACACATGTTTCTGAACATACACACATCAAAAAGTTTTGCATCACCTCGGTTCAGAGAGTTCCGGCACATGTACAGATAAGTGGAATAGAGATCAACATAAACATCATTTCCGCCCTTTTTATTGCCCATGAAAACCACACATTGCATGTTGTACCAGCATACAGCAAGACTTTCAGAGGTAGTAGTCCAGATTTCTGTACACACCAGTACCTCTAATACCCAGTAGCACGTCGTCTTGCATTGATGCATGCCTGTATTCATCGTGGCATACTATCCACAAGTTCATCAAGGCACTGTTGGTTCAGATTGTGCCACTCCTCAATGGCGATTCGGCGTAGATCCCACAGAGTGGTTGGTGGGTCACGTCGTCCATAAACAGCCCTTTTCAAACTATCGCAGGCATGTTCGATGGGGTTCAGGTCTGGAGAACTTGCTGGCCACTCTAGTCGAGCGATGTAGTTATCCTGAAGGAAGTCATTCACAACATATGCACGATGGGGGTTCATGAAGACGAATGCCTCACCAATATGCTGCCGATATGGTTGCACTATCGGTCGGAAGATGGCATTCTCGTATAGTACAGCTGCTCCGGCGCCTTCCATTACAGCCAGCAGCGAACGTCGGCCCCACATAATGCCACCCCAAAGCAACAGGGAACCTCCAGCTTCCTGCACTCGCTGGTCAGTGTGTCTAAGGCGTTGAGCCTGACCGGGTTGCCTCCAAACACGTCTCCGACGATTGTCTGACTGAAGACATGTGCGACACTCATCTGTGAAAACAACGTGATGCCAATCCTCAGCGGTCCATTCGGCATGTTTTTGGGCCCATCTGTACCACACTGCATGGTGCTGTGGTTGCAGAGATAGACCTCTCCATGGACGTCGGGAGTGAAGTTGCGCATCAGGCAGCCTGTTACGCACCGTTTGAGTCGTAACACGACGTCCTGTGGCTGCACGAAAAGCATTATTCAACATGGTGGCGTTGCTGTCAGGGTTCCTCCGAGCCGACCGTAGGTAGCGGTCATCCACTGCAGTAGTAGCCCCTGGGGGGCCTGAGCGAGGCATGTCATCTACAGTTCCTGTGTCTCTGTATCTCCTCCATGTCCGAACAACATCGGTTTGGTTCACTCCGAGACGCCTGGACACTTCCCTTGTTGAGAGCCCTGCCTGGCACAGAGGAACAATGCAGAGGCGATCGAATCGCGGTTTTGACCTTCTAGGCATGGTTGAACCACAGACAACACGAGCCATGCACCTCCTTCCTGGCGGAAGGACTGGAACTGGTCGGGTGTCGGACCCCCACCATCTAATAGGCACTACTCATGTATGGTTGTTTACCTTTTTGGGCGGGTCTCTGAACAGTCAAAGTGACTCTGACTGTGATATAATATCCACAGTCAATGTCTGTCTTGAGGAGTTCTGGGAACTGGGGTGATGCAAAACTTCTTTTGAGGTGTGTATATGTGCTGTTACAAAATTATCCCTCTAATCTGCAGAAATAACGTTTTACGTTTTCGAATGGCCAAAGAATTTGTTTGTAAAATTAAATTCTGATAAAGGTGATCTGCACATACACAGTGACGGATTTAAAAATTTTGCGCCGCAAGGCACACTATATTACATGCCCACCGCCCCAAAACAAAAACATGTTTTAAATAATAACCATTAGCCGATCATTTCACAATTGTCGTTTTGGGTGGGAGCGCTGTGAGCTGTTTCCGTACCCTGCTATTAGTTGTTCTGAAGGACGCGTCAGGGGTCTAGTCGCCCTCAGTCAAAATGTAATACGTTTCCTGAACTGTAGTTGGTGTACGGCAGCGGAAAAAACAAACTTACAGCTGCATTTTGTTGACACATTCTTATATCTAAAGACAACAGAAACGAACACAAGAAAAATAACTTTTCTTTTATGGCCTAAAAATACACCAGAGCGTGTAGGAGACAATGGATTTTTGTTATACATTCACTTTTAATATTTTCTTTTACACGAAACCGTTGAAAATGAAAATAAAAAAAACTGTTACGATCTAAAAAATTGAAGCGAACGTGTCACACATTAGAAATTAATAAATAATTTTACAGAGATGCGTTCAAAATTAAAATTAAAAATGTCGTTTTACAATATAATAACTTGAATGTGTAGCAGATAAAAAAACCACGTTCGGTATTAATACGTGAATCTATAGGAAAGCGTAAGAAATGATAATGAAACAGAGATTTCGGTGCACGAACGAATAACTAAATACAGACGAACACACACAGAACTAGATTTGCTATTACATAATTTTACAGACTAATGTGGATAAATCAAATTTGTTTTATATTCTAATAGTTAACGTGTAAAGCATTATGGTCCGTCTAGCTAGATGCTGCATAATAAGTGTTGTAACTAGGCTGTTTAGGTTTTTACGTTGGTAACGCCACGTAGCGCTCTATATGAAAATCACTGACTGTGCTATGTGCAGTCTGTGGCTGGTTTGAATTGTTGCAATTTGCTATTGTAGTGTTTGGCAGTTGGCTGGTAACAGCGCGTAGCGTTGCGCAGTTGGATGTGAGGCGCCAGCATTTTGAACACTATTAGGGTAAATACATTGTTTGTTCTCTATCAGAATCTTTCATTTGCTAAGTATGCCTATCAGTAGTTAGTGCCTTCAGTAGTTAGAATCTTTTATTTAGCTGGCAGTATTGGCGCTCGCTGTACTGCAGTAGTTTGAGTAACGAAGATTTTTGTGAGGTAAGTGATTCATCAAAGGTATAGGTTATTGTTAGGACCATGCTTTTGTAGGGATTATTGAAAGTCAGATTGCATTGCCCTAAAAAAAGTGTTGTGTGTCATTTTAGTGATGATCAGAATAAGTAAAGAGAGAAATATCTGAGTATGTTCAGTTTTGCTCAGCTGTTTTGAAAATCAAATAACGTAAGATGTTTATCAGCATAGTAATTCATAAATTTTTCTAATGGGACGTTTCAGTGTATACAATACCTTTAATTCATATAAGGGCTGAAAGGTTTCGTAGCGCAGATACTCCTCACACCATAGCTCTTTGTAACGGTATTAACAAACTTTGCAAAAACAGACATAATGTCTGATGGGATAGCAGCAACCAGTGATTGTTTAATGTTACATATAATCCGTCTTGATTGCAAATTTTTTTTATTCATATGGCCGTTTTCGGTTCATTCAGAACCATCTTCAGATCTTATATTTCAGTTACAGAAGTAACCCGTCCAAATCACATATGTGACGCAGCATGTGAAAGTTGCTGGATTTGGACGGGTTACTCCTGTAACTGAAATATAAGATCTGAAGATGGTTCTGAATGAACCGAAAACGGTCATATGAATAAAAAAAATTTGCAATCAAGACGGATTATATGTAACATTAAACGGTATTTGCAAAGCTTTTACGTATTTATCGACGGAACTGAACTACGTTATTTTGCGGCTGGTCCCGGTGGAGGTTCGAGTCCTCCCTCGGGCATGGGTGTGTGTGTTTGTCCTTAGGATAATTTAGGCTAAGTAGTGTGTAAGCTTAGGGACTGATGAAATGGTTCAAATGGCTCTAAGCACTATGGGACTTAACATTTGAGGTCATCAGTCCCCTAGAACTTAGAACTACTTAAACCTAACTAACCTAAGGACATCACACACATCCATGCCCTAGGCAGGATTCGAACCTGCGACCGTAGCGGTCTCGCGGTTCCAGACTGAAGCGCCTAGAACCGCTCGGCCACCCCGGCCGGCTAGGGACTGATGACCTTAGCAATTAAGTCACATAAAATTTTACACATATTTGAACATTTTTTTGAACTACGTTATTTATTAACACTTTTTCATCTGAGCGTACTCTCCGATAACGTATATTTCTGCGATAATTATACATTTCAGTAGACGCCAAGAATATGCATCAGTTGTAATATACTACAGTATTAGTATGACTTGACTGTACAGCGCCGAGCGGCCTGGGTCATTCGGGTATTGTTTAGTACTGTCGGGCGCCCGCGGTCACGTCATCACGTAAACAAGGTTTAGTTCCGCGTTCTGCCATCGGCAATTGTAAAATAAACAGGTAATACGTAATTTGTAAATCCAATGAATGTGCTGCAAGCTATAATAGAAATCACAGTATAATCTTAAATTTTTAATTTTAAGCCGGCCGTTGTGGCCGTGCGGTTCTAGGCGCTTCAGTCTGGAACCGCGTGACCGCTATGCTCGCAATTTCGATTCCTGCCTCGGGCATGGGTGTGTGTGATGTCCTTAGGTTAGTTAGGTTTAAGTAGTTCTAAGTTCTAGGGGACTGGTGACCACAGGTGTTAAGTCCCATAGTGCTCAGAGCCATTTGAATCATTTTTTAAAATTCTAATATGAATAAATAAATAAACTCACCAACAAGCAAAGTTTGCATCTGGCCCTGACGGCAGAAAACTCGTAGTTCAGACGGTTATCAGTTAGGAGGTCGGCTTCAATGTGAAGAATGGACAAGGCGTTCAATCTCTCTTCAGACAACGTAGAACGTAGTCTTTTAAGAGCCGAAAACCAGCGTTCTGGTAAACAATTTGTAAGTGTCATACATAGAAATATTCTAAGAGCAACGTCAACATTCGGAAACACGAACTGTAAACTCTTTTTTCGTAAAAATTTACTCATTTCGACTTTTGTATCACTAATGTCAGAAGATTTCAAAAGTTCCACGATATGTACACATTCACTAGGGAAGGAAGGTTCTAAATCTGTGTCATATGATGCTTGGAGTTTTGCTGCACGTTCAGCGATATCGTCAGATGAACCGTTCTTAAGGTTACTGAAAACTCTGAAGGAGTCAAACAGTGTTCCATAGCTTTCCTTTCTCCTCACTAATTCGGCGTATAAGTTGTCGATTACTGGAAGAAATACTTTGACTCTAAATTTTTGCCTTCCAGCCAGGAAAACTCCTTCAGAGTCTGCTGCTTCGTCATCATGAAGTTTTCGTTTTCGTGATCTTTTATAGGTGCATTCATAGTTTACATCAGCCACAACCTCTATGTTTTTTCATAATGGTCGAACATGCCACGAATAGATGCAATAAATCCTACAAGTGATTCATATAATTCGTGCACTATTTTAGTATCAGTGTAGAAGCAGAGAAAAAATTATGAAAGTTTTGCACTTTACTGAAAAATGAACATGATTCCTGACAACAGCTTGCAGCTCTAGTGCCGAGTACATTCAAAGAATGTGCTGCACAAGACACACAATGCGCTTCCGGATTTCGTTCTTTAATGCGTGCCTGCAAACCAGTGTAGGTTCCTGACATGTTGCTTGCGTTGTCATATGACTGGCCTCTACAGTCAGTAATATCAATGGAATTTGTAGACAGGACTTTAGTATGGCCTCAAGTAAGTTTTCGGACTTGTGTCCAGGGTTTGGTAAAAACAGAAGGTAACGTACAACAGGCTTACCATACTCATTCACATATCTTAATATGAAAGATAATTGATCAATATGTGAAATATCCGCAGTAGAATCTACTATTATAGAGAAATATTTGGGCTGTTTTATTTCACTCACGATAATTCTTTCTATTCGTTTAGGAGGAACCTCATCACAGATTGTTGAAGAAAGATAACTTGTGCGTCCCTGCCCTGGATTTCCGTACCCATCAATGTGCTCTGTGAGAAAAGGATCACAGTCGGCTGTAAGTTCAAGAGACATCCTAAATTGAACACTACGTAATAAACTGAATCTTTCAACGTGTCCACGTAAGGAAAGTCTACGACTTGTTAGCTTCTTCACTAATGCAAACACCCTTTCCAACACACTGCGTCAGTACATTTTTTCTGTTTCATCATATGACTCGAAATGGTTATCTATTGTTCCAAGTGACTTCTTTCTTGTTAAGAGTGATAACTCTAGAATTTTTGTGTTCACGTGAATTCTCATGATGAAATAAAATAATAGAAATATTTTTCAAATCTGCAATACCTTACCTCCGAACAATTTACATGGTGCACAAAAAACAGCACTTGTGCTACAGGAGTATACTAGAAAATCATGCAAAGTTGATTCACGATTGAAAAGTTTACGGTAAAATAAATTTTTGTTAAAATATCTGGTTTTACCGCCTATTGATCCTCTTGAAATATAAAAATCACCGTCATAATTTTGATTAATGCCACGTTGTAAGAGAATGTCGATTGTTGATTCATTGACACACCATTCTGCAGGATCAACACTATCGAGGTTATTTCTTTTTGTAATGTCTGACGCGACACTTAGCTTTTCGAGAAACTCGAAATCAGCAACATTTTGGTTTTCTTCATTTTTAACTTTTGTTTCGTCTGTATTTACTTCTTTTACAACAGCTGCAGTGCCAGAAATATAATCGGTACTACTTGAACTCGAAGTCGAACCGGCAACATTTTTTGCGAAAAATTTATCTACTCTGCTATGCGCTTTTACAACATTGGCTTCTCGTTCTCGCCTTTCCTTCGATAATTTACAAAATGCTGTCCCACTTCATTTTGAAAGTTCGCTTCTTTCACTGTTATTTTTGTTAAGGCACATACAAAATTGTCAACCAACAGTCAAAAGAAAAGAAAAAAACTTGTAAAAGAAAAGAAAGAAAGACTGTATCCAGTTCCAGTCGTAGTACACCGCACACGAGCAACAGCTTTTTACTTTAAACGCGGCACATGAGCACAGTTTTCCTTTAAACACAAAGCGATGAACTGACCAACTCGGATTAGTCGACATAACTGTGCTATGAAAGAGCGACAATGCAGAATAATTTAATTTCATTGTCACCTGTTTCTCTGTTGTCAGTGAACAGTAGAAGCATACCTGCCGGCTGGAATTCGTCTCGTTAAGAAAATGGGACAATCCCTTTTTTGGCTTCTGTTTTCGCGTTGCCGGAATTTTAGCTGAGACGCAAATATGGTCTGAATATTCTTGACACTCTCATTCTAATTTAAAAAGCAAATAATTTTTGCAGTTTCTTGCAGTGAGGTGTGCTGAATCGACTCTTTCCCTCTTATTCTTGTAACATTTTAGCGGTTTCTGTGGGCAGAGAAGACAGACTATAAAGTTTAAATAGTCTTGTTGGCAGTTGATGTGGTGTGTTGCCATTTGTGTGAACACTGCTGTTATGTCTACACGCAAATGCACCTTTTGTTCCAACATAAAATAAAAATAATCTTTCCCCGAAGAAAAAAGAAACTTAGTTAAGAAGTTTAATATAAAATTTGCACTGCCATGTTCTATTCGATTGCACAGAGTGGGAACTCTGATATCATGCAGGCTGCAGCACAATGAATGAGACAAACGAAAGTTGGTTTCTTCTTCTTTTTTTGCCAAAAAAAGTAACTAAGTAAATAAATAAATAAAATTTTTAAACTGTTGTGAAGTGTATTTTACACATTATTAGATATTCTGCATATGTTCTTTTCTTATAAAAATGTGTTTAGAAATGTAAAACATTCCCAGCATCAACATGTTTTGTTAAATGGGTGTCATTAACTCAAAGCTCGGATACTGAAGACCACAGAGCTTTCACATTAATTACAGTAATGTGGGGCTGAGTTGATACTTCCCCATAATTTCTACAAGAAATTTAAGTAGTGTCGGGTTTTACACACTGAGGCCCACACATGTTACAGTATTGAGGAAACTGCTGATTAGTTTATCACAGCATTTCAGGATTTCGGGGGTCCCGGTATTTTCACAGGGAAATTATGGCAAGGTGAAGTAGAAGTCGACAAAATTCTCAGAATAATAACGTTTCGAACATTGCATTGTAGATTGCCGTCCTGACAGCTTACTTCAGAATATTTTGAACAATCATGAAGATGATACCAGACAGAAACCCAATTAGATTAGATTAATTTAGTACTTGTTCCATGTTGTTGTTGTTGTTGTTGTGGTCTTCAGTCCTGAGACTGGTTTGATGCAGCTCTCCATGCTACCCTATCCTGTGCAAGTTTCATCATCTCCCAGTACCTACTGCAACCTACATCCTTCTGAATCTTCTTAGTGTATTCATCTCTTGGTCTCCCTCTACTATTTTTATCCTCCACGCTGCCCTCCAATGCTAAATTTTTGATCCCTTGATGCCTCAGAACATGTCCTACCAACCGGTCTCTTCTTCTCGTCAAGTTGTGCCACAAACTCCTCTTCTCCCCAATTCAATTCAGTACCTCCTAATTAGTTATGTGATCTACCCATCTAATCTTCAGCATTCTTCTGTAGCACCACATTTCGAAAGCTTCTATCCTCTTCCTGTCCAAACTATTTATCGTCCATGGCTACACTCCATACAAATACTTTCAGAAATGACTTCCTGACACTTAAATCTATACTCGATGTTAACAAATTTCTCTTCTTCAGAAACGCTTTCCTTGCCATTGCCAGTCTACATTTTATATCTTCTCTACTTCGACCATCATCAGTTATTTTGCTCCCCAAATAGCAAAACTCCTTTACTACTTTAAGTGTCTCATTTCCTCATCTAATTCCCTCAGCATCATCCGACTTAATTCGACTACATTCCATTATTCTCGTTTTGCTTTTGTTGATGTTCATCTTATATCCTCCTTTCAAGACACTGTCCATTCCGTTCAACTGCTCTTCCAAGTCCTTTGCTGTCTCTGACAGAATTACAATGTCATCGGCGAACCTCAAAGTTTTTATTTCTTCTCCATGGATTTTAATTCCTACTCCGAATTTTTCTTTTGTTTCCTTTACTGCTTGCTCAATATACAGATTGAATAACATTGGGGAGAGGCTACAACCCTGTCTCACTCACTTCCCAACTACTGCTTCCCTTTCATGCCCCTCGACTCTTATAACTGCCATCTGGTTTCTGTACAAATTGTAAATAGCCTTTCGCTCCCTGTATTTTACCCCTGCCACCTTTAGAATTTTAAAGAGAGTGTTCCAGCAACATTGTCAAAAGCTTTCTCTAAGTCTACAAATGCAAGAAACGTAGGTTTGCCTTTCCTTAATCTTTCTTCTAAGATAAGTCGTAAGGTCAGTATTGCTTCACGTGTTCCAATATTTCTACGGAATCCAAACTGATTTTCCCCGACGTCGGCTTCTACCAGTTTTTCCATTCGTCTGTAAAGAATTCGTGTTAGTATTTTGCAGCTGTGACTTATTAAACTGATAGTTCGGTAATTTTCACATCTGTCAACACCTGCTTTCTTTGGGATTGGAATTGTTATATTCTTCTTGAAGTCTGAGGGTACTTCGCCTGTCTCATACATCTTGCTCACCAGATGATAGAGTTTTGTCAGGACTGGCTCTCCCAAGGTCGTCAGTGGTTCTAATGGAATGTTGTCTACTCCGGGGGCCTTGTTTCGACTCAGGTCTTTCAGTGCTCTGTCAAACTCTTCATGCAGTATCATATCTTCCATTTCCTCTTCATCTACATTCTCTTCCATTTCTATAATATTGTCCTCTTGTCCTCAAGTACATCGCCCTTGTATAGACCCTCTATATTCTCCTTCCATCTTTCTGCTTTCCCTTCTTTGGTTAGAACTGGGTTTCCATCTGAGCTCTTGATATTCATACAAGTGGTTCTCTTTTCTCCAAAGGTCTCTTTAATTTTACTGTAGGCAGTATCTATCTTACATCTAGTGAGATAAGCCTCTACATCCTTACATTTGTCCTCTAGCCATCCCTACTTAGCCGTTTTGCACTTCCTGTCTATCTCATTTTTGAGACGTTTGTATTCCTTTTTGCCTGTTCATTTACTGCATTTTTATATTTTCTCCTTTCATTAATTAAATTCAACATTTCTTCTGTTACCCAAGGATTTCTAATAGCCCTCGTCTTTTTACCTACTTGATCCTCTGCTGCCTTCACTACTTCATCCCTCAGAGCTACCCATTCTTCTTCTACTGTACTTCTTTCCCCCACTGCTGTCAATTGTTCCCTTTTGCTCTCCCTGAAACTCTGTACAACCTCTGGTTCTTTCAGTTTATCCAAGTCCCATCTCCTTAAATTCCCACCTTTTTGCAGTTTCTTCAATTTTAATCTGCAGTTCATAACCAATAGATTGTGGTCAGAGTCCACATCTGCCCCTGGAAATGTCTTACAATTTAAAACCTGGTTCCTAAATCTCGGTCCTACCATTATATAATCTATCTGATACCTTTTAGTATCTCCAGGATTCTTCCATGTATACAACCTTCTTTTATGATTCTTGTTCCATAGATCATGAATATGACACTTTGCAATGATGTGGAATGTGTCAGGTTAATAAAAGGTGTCTGTACAAGATATTACATCACACAAAATATTACATGACACTTGATATTTTAAAATTTTTGTGGGTTTGAGAAACTTACCCATTTACTATATGCAAAAATTCATCTAATGAGTAGAATTAGTTGCCATTAAGAAATTCTTTTAATTCCCTTTTAAATGCTATATTGCTATCTGTCAGACGTTTAATGCTATTAGGTAAGTGACTAAAGACTTTTGTAGCAGCATAATTTACTCTCTTCTGAGCCAAAGTTAGATTCACCCTTGAGTAGTGTTGTAGCCATCTACGCTCCTATTAGTTTTGAATTCGTTTCACTTGTTAATAACAAATTTCGTAAGTGAATATATATATTGTGAGGCTACAGTGAAGATCTCTAGCTCTTTAAATAAGTGTCTGCAGGATGATCTTGGATAGCACCAGCAATTATTCTGATTATTTTGTGCAATGCACACACTTTTCCTCAATGATGTGTTACCTCAGAATATGATGCCATAGGAAAGCGGAGAATGAAAATAGGTGTGGTAAGCTAATTTACTCAGATGTATATCGCCAAAATTTGCAATGACCCTAATAGCATAAGTAGCTGAACTCAAACGTTTCAGCAGATCTTCAGTGTGTTTTTTCCAGTTCAATCCCTCATCAATGCATACACCTAGAAATTTTGAATATTCTACCTTAGCTACCGGTTTCTGTTTGAAGTCGATATTTATTAATGGTGTCATTCCATTTACTGTGTGGAACTGTATGTACTGTGGTTTGTCAAAGTTTAATGAGAGCCAATTTGCAGAGAACCACTTAATGATTTTCTGAAAAACATCGTTTACAATTTCACCAGTTAATTCTTGTCTGTTGGGTGTGATAGCTATACTTGTATCATCGGAAAAAAGTACCAGCTTTGCATCTTCGTGAATATAGAGTGGTAAGTCATCAATATATATTAAGAATAACAGATGACTCAAGACCGAACCTTGGGGCACCCCATTCTTGATTGTTCCCCAGTTTGAGAAATCACCAGTTTTTTTTACATATTATGTGAATTGCTTATTTCAACTTTCTGCGCTCTTCCAGTTAGGTATGATTTAAACCATTTGAGCGCTGTCCCATTCATACCACAGTACTTGAGCTTATTTAGAAGTATTCCATGATTTACACAATCAAAAGCCTTTGAGAGATCACAAAAAATTCCAACGGGCGACTTCCAGTTACTCAGAGCATTGAATATTTCATTAGTGAAAGTATATATAGCATTCTCCATTGAAAAGCGTTTCTGGAAACCAAACTGACATTTTGTTAAAACTTTATTTTTACAAAGGTATGAAGCTACTCTACAATACATTACTTTGTCAAGAATTTTTGATAAGGCAGTCAGAAGAGAGATTGGGCGGTAGTTGTTGACATCAGACGTATCCCCTTTTTTATGCAGTGGTTTAACAATGACATACTTCAGTTTATCTGGAAAAATACCCTGCTTCAGAGAGCTATTACATATGAGGCTAAGTATCCCACTTATCTCTTGGGAACAAGCTTTTATTATCCTGCTGGAAATGCCATCAATTCCATGTGAGCTTTTATTCTTGTCGGAGTTTATCACCTTCCTAATTTCAGAAGGAGAGGTGGGT
Source organism: Schistocerca cancellata (assembly GCF_023864275.1). Taxonomy (NCBI): domain Eukaryota; kingdom Metazoa; phylum Arthropoda; class Insecta; order Orthoptera; family Acrididae; genus Schistocerca; species Schistocerca cancellata. Next base: position 166,433,567 of record NC_064627.1, on the reverse strand, counting down.
GGAATTTCAATTGTATTAAATGGTGTGCGTAAGGCCTCTTCCATTAACTGCCTTGCTTCTTCTAATGAACTTTTAGTTCCTATTTTCTCTACAACATTTAAAAAATGATTACTCAAAATGTTTTCGACTTCAGGCTTGTTGTTTGTCAAGTTTCCATTCGCTTTGATGGTAATGCTATCATCCTGTTGCCCTGTCTCCCTTGTAATAATATTCCAAATTGTTTTGATATTGTTATCAGAGGTATTAATCTCAGACATGATGCACATGCTTCTGGACTTTTTAATAACCTTTCTTAATGTAGCATAGTAGTTTTTATAATATTTGGATGTTTCTGGGTCATTACTCTTTCTTGTTGTTAGATGTAGTTCCCTTTTGTGGTTACAAGATTTTTTAATCCTTTAGTAAGCCAAGGGTTTTCTGCATGGTTTCTTATAATTAGATTTAACTACTTTCTTAGGGAAACAGTTTTCAAATTCTCTTACACGTGTATCATGAAATAAGTTATAGTTTATATTAGCATCAGGTTCCTTGTACACCTCATCCCAGTCTAACTGCTGAAGATTTTCTCTGAAATTTCTAATTGTTGAGTCATTAACTGAATGCATAACTTTGGAGGGTGGTTTTGAATTACTGAATGGAGCTATGTCATATACTGTAACTAGCTGAGCACCAGGATCTGAAAGGCCATTCTCAACAGGAAAGGAATTTATGTTTTTAAACTTATCTTGGTCTATAAAAGTGTTATCTATCAATGTGCTGCTGTCCTTTACTACCTGAGTAGGAAAATTAATGACAGATGTCAAATTAAAGGAACCGAGCAAGACTTCCAGGTCATTCTTCCTATTATCCCCTTTCAGTGAATCAACAATGAAGTCCCCACTAATAATAATTTTCTTTCCCTTATCTGACAGATAGCACAACATGGCATCCAAGTTTTCCAGGAATAAATGAAAGTTTCCTGAAGGGACCTATATACTGTTACAATTATAAAAGAGCAGTTTAAGTTGACAGGCACATGCTTCTATCTGTTGCACGAGACAAAACGTTTTTGTATCTAAGCTTTTCACACAGTGATAACTTTTGACATATATGGCAACTCCTCCTCTCACCTTATTCTCTCTACTCATATGTGCAGCTAGTTTATAACCACTGATATTCACCTTTTCCATATCAGACACAATGTGATGCTCAGACAGGCATATCTATTACATTATCAGATTCAATGTACTCTAAACAAACCAGGAGCTCATCTACTTTTTCCCTCAATCCTGGAATATTTTGGTGAAAAATGGTACCATTATTTTTTACTTTACTTTTGTGAGAATCTACTTTTTTCTTTAATCCACCAATATTTTGGTTAAATATGGTAACATCATTATTTACTTTCCTGTTGTGAGGATCTTGTGAGTTTTGGACCTCTTTAGCACCTGCCTGCCTGACCTTCTCATTGGACACTGATATTAGTCTAAAAAAGAGCTACATCCATGAGTACTAGTGTCCCCCCTTATGGATTTCGCTAACAACCCTGCCAGTTTGCCCTTCCCTTTCCTACTGAGGTGTAGGCCATGCCTTGTGAAATCCCCCCTATCAATAGTCTCGACAGGAACCAATCCAATGTCTGGCAGGGTGGCCGCCCTACACAACCGATCCAACTCTCTATTTACCCTCCTGACAGAGTGGTTCAACTGGGGCCGGTCATGCCGCACAAAACCAGGCACCAGCCCAACATTGGTATGGGTCGTTGCAGAGACTATTTTCACCAGGTCACCCTCAATACTGCAGCCCTGATCCCATTGTTAAATTTCCATTCAGTCACCAAGTAAATTATGCATATTTCCAAGCATGTATTGTCGAATTTCGTTTTTAAGGCTGGTTTAAACTAGCAAGTTGTTTAACAGTATTAAAAATTTTTGTCGTTTTTAAGCGCAATCATTTTAAAACGTAAAAGATTAAAATGAGAACAGAGCAAAAAATGCTGCCCCCCTTCAGGTGCCGCCCCTACGTCTGTGCCTAGTGGACCTATATGTAAATCCGCCATTGCACACACAACTTACCTGCATCAGCTTACCTCCAGTTAGTAAGCTCTTCAAACCCATCGACAATATCAGAAAGTTTTCAAGAAATCTACAGACACAGTTCTTCACCTCACAACAAAATGAATTTTTGACCCGCTCTGTTGTACTGCGCGTAAATAAATCTTGCAACACTAATGACAGTACTAAGCAAGAACACACTGTAACGGCAGTATTTGTTGAATGTTGACCCGAATTACAGTATTTAAGAATGAAAAACTGGAGCGCACTGTCGTCACAAATTAGTACCTCAGGCACGAAGATGCCCACTTTAACAGTATGGTAGAAAGTCATTCCAACCAGACTATAGAGTACGTTGAATTTAATTAGGACTTAGCTCAGCGCAAACCTTGGCTTGTAGTATTTCTTGTCTTCAGGAATCGTCGATGTTTTCTTGAATAACATATTTTTTTAATAGTTCCCAATGATGACATTTCGAAGAATGCGTTAAGTTTGGTGAGCGTAGAAGATAATTTGTATTTCACGAATAACCGATGGAAATTTTCTGTTAAGGAAACCTCCTCGAAATTGGCGGGACAGCCGTCACTTTGATATCACATGGGCCGTCTGATAGCGACTGCGATATCCTCCAATAACCGCGGCAGCACATTTGCTATAATCCATTCAGCATAAGAATAAAGCTGATGTAAACAAACACAAACGCAATGATTGGTCAGAAGCTGTAGCACACGTACATTGGTGTTGTTACACTCTTGGAAGTAGGTCCTACTTTTGTTTTACATAGCTTATTACTACGTTACGTTAAATAAAACTTTAAGATATTCAAATGTATTAACAGCCATCAACGTTTTTGTTAATCTCACTTTAGCTACGTAGATTTTATTTCAAAAATCGTATACGGTAACAGCCTCACCAGCGTTATGCTCTGATTGTCGCGATGATAATGCGCAGTATGAAAATGGCTCAGGCTGATTTCTGTTCCGTAGTGAAACACGCATGGGGAACACGGTTAAAAAGTGCCGAGGAATAGGCTGTTATTAATGTTTTTCATCAATTTACGAAGATAATCGAGTTTGAAGTGTTCTTAGTGTTGTATATAATGCTTGTATTAACAGTACGCTGGAAGGATAACGTAGTCGCTTGCGTCTTGGCCTGAGAGTCATATTCAGCTGCTACGTGCTATGGTTTAAAACTCCCTGGTATCGTTTTCTTTTTCTCGTTCAATTTTAAATATCTACATCTCGTAATTATAAAACTCGTCATAATTTATTATGAATAATGCACAACTTCTTGTTTCTAATTACATATTGGACGCGAAATTCCTGTTTCCATTCCCAATACAAATTCTTAATTATCGATGTTTTATTAAAGACTGTTCATAAAAGTTGTTGAAATTAAAGAAACATAACCATCTAATTTTTAAAGCAGAAATGAAAAACCATATCCTCTTTATTTTGACTATGTCCATCGTTTTATATCTTAGAGGTAGAGACGTACTGTAGAAACATGAAAAACAATCATTTTCACAGCATCGAACACATCGTAGAAACGTTGCATTTTTACATTTGCTTCTGTACCATTACAATATGAACCCAACAGAACTGATCTGGAGCCAAGCTGCGGGATCTGACCCGAGATGTAACAATACTGTTAAGCTGCCAGAATTACTGGAACTGCTTTTTCACACGTCACTACCGAATGCTGGCGGGACATATAACGGCTCGCCATAAAAGAAGAAGAGAGAATGCTGCGCTTGATTGACTTAGTGGATTCTGTTGTTGATAGGCTCGTTAACAACGTAGGAGGTGACACTTTCAGGACTGAAATGTATTTCTCCGTTCCGGATAAGGAAGGAGGTAAGAGATTACCAGACGACTGACTGTAAGTATTACCTTCAGTGGCTTCAATATTTAACTATACGGAGAAATCCTTCAATAATCTCTTACATTACACACAGTTTGTGCAGAAAAATTACCCTGTGGTTAATTACAATAGTACGTTACCTAAAAACAATAACGTGCTGCGGTTTTCGTCTGTCGTCTAAGATTTGTGGTGTTTTATTTCATTCTGCTTAAAAATTAAATGACATTCGAAGCTGTATTGCTCTTCTGCTCGTCTCTTTTTACGTGTGAACTGCAGCTGGAAATGCCACTGCAGGCTAGCTGTACCAGCTGACCGGCCAGTGTTGTCCAAGTTGAATGCGCTGGTAAAGCAGTTGTCCCGTATTATCGCTAAGTCGATGTTCAAGTAAAGCAGAGATCAAAACGTGCCCTTATTGTTGTACTTGACAGTATTCGAGACAGCTTGGCTGCAGCCCCACGTGAAACGGAAATCCAATGAGGTTCCAGCAAACGCGCAAGAATACGTAATGCAATGTTTACATCAGTTTTATTCTTATGGTGAACGTATTATAGCAACTGTATATATGTGTGGCTATATTTAGTGTCCCAGTAATAAAACATGGATCAGTGATGTGAGTCGAGGAAAGCCCGCATCACATGTTGAAGTTTACCCTCTTCTCTCAAGTAGTGTGGATTTTCGGCTCGCCAGTAGCATATATTGGGAAGGTACATTTGGCAATGGTTTATAAATGATGATTCGCTCAAGCAAAATCTCTGTTAGAAAAGGCGCATTATTTTGCAGACACCATACGGAGATCTGTAGACGGCTTTGGATGTCCTGCCATGAAGCTTCTTCTGGAGCGAAATACTGAAAGGATGAAGTGCGTTCGAATGTAGTACTTGTAACACTGCTTCGGCTGCCCTACTCGCACATTAAGCTGCCTCGCAGTCAAACGTTGATTAAATGATACCACTGCTAAGATGTTAGATGCATTTTTCTCATCAGTTGATGGCCGGACATGGTTGCTAATGGAGAGGGTGAGAGGGTGATCACCACGGACGGCAGTGCGTGGTCTGCAACGTGTTCCCATGCTGGCAACAGCGTTGGTACGGAGTTCTTGTGACAGGGCATTCCATTCCTCCAGCAGTGTGCTGACATGCCCCCATATGGCGAGATATGGAAACACGTAATGTACCCGGGAACACTGTCGGACATGATCGTTTTGGTGTTACATTCATTGCGGTGTGGAGAGGCGTAATAAGGGATGGGCATACCATCACCGGTCAACGCTACTGTGACATCCGTCCCCATTGGATGCTTTCGGCTGTGACTTCGTTTTCATGGATGGAGCAGCTCTTCGAACAAGATGATATGTGGCGAATGTTCTGGCCTACCCGTTACGCGCGACTTAAATGCCTTCGAGTACGTGTGGGATGCATCGGGGAGATGTATTGCAGCACGTCCACCTGATCAAGAGCTATCCAGCAGTCTGCGTTGGAGGACGAACAGAATGCTCTAACACAAGATCACCTTACCAAACCTTGTGGTCAGCATGGGAGCACGCTGTTAACAACCAGGAACTGCCTTTTGTAATGTCCAGGGAACCACTCTGAATCACGGTGACTGCAGTGTAATTATTGTCTTTGAACAAAAGTGTCATTTCTCTTCATCTCATTGCATATTTCTTTCGGTTGTCTTCTGTACTATGTTGTAGCAGCTCTTTCTGTGTATGGTCCAACATCCATAGAGCTGTATTACTTGGCAGTGACACATTATGCGGAAGTTAGTTGCGTCCTTGATTTTTGCACGTACTTTAAGAGGGTAGACGTTTGTGGTACCTCATTTCGGCTGGATAGAGATATGCAGCTCTTTCATGTTGCTACTCTTTGATCAAGTTCCATACATTTTACGTCGTTGGAATCCTCTTCCAAGGCGCTTGCAAAGGATTTCTTTATTAAACTGCCGCTTCCAATCTCATAGTAGCAACTATCACTTTTGTCATCGGTGACCTGAGTCATTTTCTCTTAAGATAAGGAAACTACAAATAACGCAGTGATCTTCACACCCTCTCTAAGAAACCACACCATAATTGCACGCTAAACCACTGAAACGGCGCCAATCATTCATGAGGAGTCAAAGCATAATTGTTTCAAATAAATAACTCTACTCTTCTTAACTAAGAGTTCATTCGCTCTACAATAGTAAGACTGTAGTAATTTCTTACCCTAAGAAAGAATAGTATTCCAGTCGAGCACTGCTGTAGAAAACATATACTTCTCCTGTAGCTGCTCTTTTTGCACACACGCACTTAGGATTCCCCCTTGTGGCCACCACAGGATACTGTCATGGTGCATTAGCGTCTCTCTGAAACTGGTGGTGATTGTTACGCAGAAACAACCAGAGCCAAACGAAGACCTCAGGCAGATCTCACAGAGACCGCCGAGCATCGCAGAGGGTGGTTGTAAGAGATTGCGTGGAATCAATTGGAGGAATCACTGGTGAATTTCAAAGTGCTACCAGCAGTCCAGACGGCGCAATGAGTGTGTGCAGGGAGTTAAAGATAATGGGATACAACATTAAAGCTGCGCCTCATAAACCACACATTTCTGTAGTGAATGCCGAGCGAAGCTTGAGGTGTTGAACCTGACGTTTGTAAGTAGGCTGTTTAAGTTTTTATGTTGGTGGCGCCACGTAGCGCTCTGTATTAAAATCGCTGACTGCGCTGTGTACAGTCTGTGGCTGGTTGGACTCATTCTTGGATTAATCACTATTGTAGTGTTGGGCAGTTGGATGTGAACAGCGCGTAGCGTTGTGGAGTTGGAGGTGAGGCGCCAGCAGTGGTGGATGTGCGGAGAGATATGCCAGACTTTGGAGATGTTAATATAACCGGACGATCTGGACGTGTGTTTGTGAGAAAAAGGAAATTTGTCACACTGGATGTCACGAATACACACACACACACACACACACACACACACACACACACACACACACATATATATATATATATATGACTTATATATATTGAGCATTATTAAGGTATATATATATATATATATATATATATATATATATATATATATATATATATATATATGACTTATATATATTGAACATTATTAAGGTATATATATATATATATATATATATATATATATATGTCATATATATATTATTAAGGTAAATACATTGTTTGTTTGTTTGTTCTCTATCAAAATCTTTCATTTTCAAAATATATGCCTATCAGTAGTTAGTACCTTTAGTAGGTAGAATCTTTTATTTAGCTGGTAGTATTGGCGCTCGCTGTATTGCAGTAGTTCGAGTAACGAAGATTTTGGTTAGGTAAGTGATTCATGAAGGATAGGTTATTGTTAATCAGGGCTATTCTTTTGTAGGGATTATTAAAAGTCAGAATGCGTTGCGCTAAAATATTGTGTGTCAGTTTAGAAATGATCAGAATAAGTAAAGAGAAAACTGTCTGAGTACGTTCAGTTTTACTCAGCTGTTTCAGTATAAAATAACGTAGAGGTTTACCAGTACAGTCTTTCTTTACATTCTAAGGGGAAGTTTCACGTTGCGTAAAGAGCGACGCTCAATGACTGCCATATAAAATAATTCTGAGCAAAGAGTAAGATAAACCATCGACTTGAATTACTTGGCGTTAGCAAAGCTTATAGTTGTGACAGACGTTCTCCACCTATGATATTATTGATCACAGCCAGCCCAACTCACTTTACCTTGTCCACCCCTCTCTCTCCCCTCCCTCCAAAATAAGTAAATAAAAAAAGTAAAAGAAAGAAGAGTGCAATGTTTACGTAAGCGACTGTAAGACTTTAAAACCCTTTTGAGTAGTTTCAGCCACGCAATGTAGCTCTAGCAGGTGACCCTCTATGTTGTTTTAGTACTTGAGAACACAGTGTGTTTGGCTGGAACAAGTATGTCATGTTTTCCAGGCAATTGCTCCATCCAAACAAAGGTGCTCTTGAGCAACAAAACACTGTAACGGGTCACGAATGGAAGAGTCGTTTGTCATGATTTCCCGGAAGACGCTTCGATTGTACGCCGTCATAATCTGACTGAGTCCCTCTTACTTATTCGTTTCTGACTAGTGACAAAGCTAACAGGACGTGGTAGGGCTGGGAGAGCGTTAGTCAGGTGACGCCATCTGTTACGTTGTGGAGCGGGGAACACTGTAAGAACTTGACCTTGTGCGGGGATATACAGAAGCGGGCGCGCTGCACATGGTGGTGTAGCGAGGTTATCGCTGGCGGCACTCTTGACCTTACGTCAGAGGAATAACAAGGAGAAAGAAAGGTTAGAGGTCAGCCTACTTTGAGTGGAGACGGAGCACGACGGGGAACTGAATGGGCCTCAGATCTGTACGGTACCTACTAGTACCGCTGAAGTTATCGTCATAAAAGATTTCTCGTTCAGCACTGTTCTTTCTCGGCTGCATTCCGCTGTTTCCTTGTCTTCCTGCTGACGAAGCAAACAATGAGTAGTATGGTCTCGCAAACTAGTTGGGAGTCTCACAGCCTGTCTCGCTGAATGACGCTGTCTGTTACACTGTGGAGTGGAAAACACCGTGACGTAACCGCTTGCCTTTGTGTAGGTTGTACACAAGTTGGCGCACTATACGTGACGCCGTGCCGAGGTCGTCCCTTTCGGCACTACTTCATATCAAAGGCGCGAAAAGGAGGAAGAAAGTTTAGAATACAGAGTTCCTTGAGTGGAGCACGAGATCGAAGGCACCAGGATGAGAAAATGAACTGGTCCTAGATGTGTATAAGGAACGGGCAGCGTCAACCAGTGAAACATTTTGGAAAGCAGCACAAAGTAAAAGACGACTTCAGAGGGCCGTTTTACGATTATGAGTTTCTTTCGTTATGGCTCACATAGCTCAAATTCTTGCTCTCCATAAACTAGGAAGTAGGTGTTGTGTTCTTCAGTACGAAGACTGGGTTGATACATCTCTCAATAGTACTCTATTGTTCTGTGCAGATTTCTTCATCTCCGAATAACTACAGCAACTTACATCCCCCTGGATCTGCTTACTGATTCATCTCTTGGTCCGTCTTTACAATTCCCCCCCCCCCCCCCCCCCCGCGCCCCCCATCCCACACATACACATATTACTATAATACGAAACAATACTAAATTAGTGATCCCTTGATGTCTTAGAATGCGTCATATCAACGGATCTCTTCTTCTAGTCAGGTTTTACCACAAATTTCTTTTATCCCCAGCTCTGTTCAGTGCCTCCTCATTAGTTACGTGATCTACCCACCTAACCTTCAGCATTATTCTGTAGCATCAGCTTTCTTCATATCTTAACTGTTTATTGTCCGTATTTCACTTCCATAAATGGCTCCACTCCGTACAAATACTTTCAGAAAAGACTTTTTTTCAGAAACGCATTTCTTGGCATTACCAGTCTACATTTTATACCGTCTCTACCTCGGCCATCATCAGTTCTTTTGCTGCCCAAGTAACGAAACTCGTCTACTACTTTAAGTGTCTCGCTTCCGAATTTAATTCCCTCAGCATCGCTTGATTTAATTCGACTACCTTCCATTATCCTTGCTTTGCTTTTGTTGATGTTCATCTTTTATCCTCTTTTCAAGACACTGTCCATTCCGTTCAACTGCTCTTCCAAGTCCTTTGCTGTCTCTGACGGAATTACAATGTCATCGACAAACCTGAAGTTTTATCTCTTCTCCCTGAACTTCAGTGCTTGCTCCAAATTTTTCGTTTGCTTCCTTTACTGTTTGTTCAATATACAGATTGAATATTGGGGACAGTGTACAAACCAGTCTCACTTCCTTCTCAACCACTGCTTCCCTTTCATGCCATCTGGTTTCTGTACATGGACGTACTGTACGAGGATGTAGCATTAGAAAAAGTATTTAGTTGCAGCTGTTTCAATCTGTGTGAAGATAAAAAAGTTGTGATGGTTGACCATACAGACAAATGATAGCTCAGCATGTTCTATCGTAAGGAGATGGTTTCATGTTATATTTGCATACAAATATTTCGATTTCATACACGTACTGTGCATGCCTGCACTCTTTCCCTTTCTAGGAGGCAAAATGTACATTATCCTTTACACAGAACGTCTCACCTAATATCGACATCCTTACCATTCCACGAGCGCTTCGGTATACCAAAACAAATGTCGGCACGCAAAGGAGTGAGCAAATTACATACGTTACTGTTTCAAACCCAAAATTTTTGCAGCAGTATCAGTACAACATGTTAGTAGTAAACTTTAACAAAGTTGAATTGCTTCAGCCTTATTATACGAGGTTTTCGTGATAATATTGATGGAAATACAACCTGCCACCAGACTTTATAATCATTATTAACATGCCGTGCGTCAAGTTTTGGGAAAATATCCGCTCCGCAATAGCGTAGCGCGGCACTAGATAATCCAAAACAAAATGGAGCACCCTACTAATAACGTGGAGTACGTACGAGGGTAGTACATCTATGTCTACATCTACATGATCAGTCTGCAAATCACAATTAAGTGCGTGGCAGGGGGTTCATAGAACCACCTTCAAGCTTCTTCTCTACCATTAACTCTCGAAGAGCGCACGGGAAGAGCGAACACTTAAATCTTTCCGTGCGAGCTCTGATTTTTCTCATTTTAAAATGATGATCATTCTCCCTATGTAAGTGGGTGCCAACAATATGTTTCCACACTCTGAGAGAGAGTTGGTGATTGACATTTCACGAGAGCTTGCCACAACGGGAAACGTCTTTGTTCTAATGATTGCCACCTCAGTTCGCGTATTATATCCGTGGCACTGTTCCCCTATTTAGCGATAATACAAAATGAGCTGCCCTTCTTTGAACCTTTTCGATGTCCTCTGTCGATCCTATCTGATGAGGGTATCACACCGCATACAAATACTCCAGAAAAGGAAGTGCAAGCATAGTGTAGGCAGCCTCTGTAGCAGACCTATGGCGTTTTCTAAGTGTTCTGCCAATATATCGTAGTATCTGGTTTGCTTTACACACAACATTATCTATACGATCCTTCCAACTTAATTAATTTGTAATTGTAATCTCTAAGTATTTAGTTGAATTTATGGTCTTTAGATTTCTGCTCTTCATCGTGTAACAAAAGTTTAGCGGACTCTTTTTGGTGCTCATGTGGATTACTTCACACTTGTCATGATTTGGAGTCAATTGGCATTCTTTGCGCCATTCAGATATCTTATCTAAATAATTTTGCTATCCGTTTTGATCATCTGATGGCGTTACATGACGGAAAATGACAGCAGCATCTGCAATAAATCTAAGAGAACTGTTCAGATTGTCTCATAAATGGTTTATGTAGATCAGTAACAACAAAGCGCCTGTAACATTTCACTCGATGACTTTCCATCAGTTATAACGAACTCTGACCTTTCTGACAGGAAATCAGTCACACAACTGACTCCATAGGCAGACAGTTCAATTAGAAGTCGCTTGTAAGGAATGGTAAGAAAAGCCTTCTGGAACTATAAAAATATGGAATTAATTTGACGTCCCCTGGCGAGAGGAGTCATTAGTTCGTGAGAGTAAAAAGCTACTTGTGTTTCACAAAAACGATATTTTGTGAATCCGTGTTGACTATTTTTCAATAAGTCGTTTTATTGGAGATGATTCACAATGTTCGATCACAGTACATGTTCCAAAATCCTACGGTAAATCGACTTTAGTGGTATGGGTCTGCGTTCGTTTAAATAGTCATGTTTTTTCGCTGTTTCTAGAACGGTGTTCTGAGCTGGTTTATGTACCATGGGGGGTCTGTTCCGTCTTTTGTTAATTTGGTACAAATCTCTCAAATGCTGTCGATAATATTTCTCTGAATTAATTTGGAAGGCGTCAAATGAATTTTTATCTGCTTTTTTTGAATAGGTGAACTTTTCGTTTATTTTTCGTGGATTTGGGAGTTGGGTATTCAGTCTCGCTACGACATCCCTGTGTTCACTAATCCGTTTTGATGCTCTTTGTTGGATGAGGATTATTTGTTGCTAAGAGGTCAAGTGTCTTTTTCACAACCGTTAACTATTCGAGTGGTCTCATGAACTAATTACTCGAAATAATTATAAGAGAATGCATTTAGCATAATTTCGGATGATGTTTTATGGGTACCCCGGATAACTGTTAACATATCGTGCGGAAATCTTTGGGAAAATTCTGGGCCACAGTATCATGGAAATTGTACTAGACAAGTCTAAACAAAATGGCGCACCCTACTGGTAAAGTGAAGTACATGCGAGTGTAGTAATAAAATTTTAAATATCACCTCCAAAAAAAGTTAATTCATTTTTTATTTACTTATTTGCTGGTACTTGTTTCAAGTCCATATAGGTATATATTGAAATTCCCACGCAATTATACCGCAGCACTCCTCCATACGATCCGAAACAAAATGAAGCAACCTTTCTACACTCTTATCAATGGTCCGCATCATCTTATTTTAGATCCTCTGATGGCGTACTATCTTAAGTGCGGTGCAGGTATTTCGTTGTGCAATACGAAAGCCGTTACGTACCTGCAAAAAAAACAAAACGTTACATTTTTTGCAAAGATAGGTAAACATTATGATTACCCCTCATACTCATTGAATCTGGCGACGCGAGATAAGTGTGGAGTAGAATTTTGTCTACATATTCATTTACACTGCTGTATATGACAATCTGAGGTTTTAAATACTTTATCCAACTATTCTGCTGCAATATTATAGGGATGCAGAATTTGAAGTAAATCCGTCAATACTTTTTCGAGATTTTTCGTAAAAACGACTCCCCTTCGTATATTACATATATATTTATATACGAAATATACCACAAAAATATATAGCCTATTTCCGTCCGAATTTTCATTAGAGTATCGGGAAAAAACCGTAAATAAATATGTCTAGAACTTTTTGAGATTTGTGGTAACAACACATCCTCCTTTATATATTACATAAATATGTATATATTACAAACATATATAGCCTAATTGCTATGTCTGTCCGAATGTTAAGAGTGTCGTGTAAAACTGGATGTAAATAGGTCAAGGACTTATCGAGATTTGTGGTAACTACACTTCCCGTTTATATATTACGTATGTATGCGTACCTCTTCTTCCGTGTGTATTTGCTTTTAGGAAGCTTTAATTGTCGGGTGCTATTAATTGTGTTCCATAGATTTCGTGTTTGTTTTGAATACAGTCAGAGAGAGTCCCTTTAGTCAGCCATAGTGCCAGTAGAGTCAGTGTCGTCGTAACTGCCGTCTGCTTCACGTCTGCTGTGCAGCGAGCTACCTTAATTTAAGTATTAACTGTATTTTTCTTACTTGTCACTTCTTCTTCCGTGTGTATTTGCTTTTAGGAAGCTTTAATTGTCGGGTGCTATTAATAGTGTTCCATAGATTTCGTGTTTGTTTTGAATACAGTCAGAGAGAGTCCCTTTAGTCAACCATAGTGCCAGTAGTGCTAGTGTTTGTTTTCAATACAGTCCAGAGACAGGTAGTGCTATTTTCATTGTTTTCTACAAGAAGTGGCTAGCAACCACAGTTTAGTGAATAAACAGCCGCCTTTAGTGAATTGGCAGTCTAGTTAAAGGTTGATTAACTCTCTTCAGTAAATTGATTCCTTAGGATGGATGGGATGTGTGACTGCTGTGTACGGACGCAGGAGGAGCTGGCCACTGTTCGCGAACAGCTGAGCGTGCTGATGGCCGCGGTCAGCCGTCTTCAGGCTGCTGCCTCGGAGTGTAGCGGCAGTGGGGAGTCTGGTGCGTCGCAAGGTGCACCCCAGGTGTTACATGCTTCACCCACTGTCCCTGCTGTCGAGACATCTTCGCGGGTACTGGGCGCGGTTGGGCCACCCTGTCCCCAAGGGGAGTGGCGGGTTCAGCGGCGTTCGCGGCGCACGAGGCGGAGGGTCAATGTGGAGGCTGGCCGTGTGGCATCGCCCGCTCTGCCTGTGAGTGGACATGTGGCTGCTCCTTCAGCAAGGTCCGAGCAGGCACACGGGGGGAGGGGTTTATTAGTTATTGGGAGCTCCAACGTTAGGCGGGTGATGGAGCCCCTTAGGGAAATAGCGGGAAGGTCGGGGAAGAGGGCCAGTGTTCACTCTGTCTGCTTGCCGGGGGGTCTCATCCGAGATGTGGAGGAGGCCCTACCGGCGGCGATAGAGAGCACTGGGTGCACCCGACTGCAAATTGTTGCTCATGTCGGCACCAATGACTCCTGCCGTCTGGGTTCAGAGGTCATCCTCAGTTCGTACAGGCGGTTGGCGGAATTGGTGAAGGCGGAAAGCCTCGCTCGCGGGGTGAAATCAGAGCTAATTATTTGTAGTATCGTTGCCAGAACCGATCGCGGTCCTCTGGTTTGGAGCCGAGTGGAAGGCTTAAACCAGAGGCTCAGACGATTCTGCGGAGATCTGGGGTGCAAATTTCTCGACCTCCGCTATCGGCTGGAGAAATGTAGGGTCCCCCTGAATAGGTCAGGCGTGCACTACACGCCGGAAGCGGCTACAAGGGTAGCGGAGTACGTGTGGAGTGCACATGGGGGTTTTTTAGGTTAGAGAATCCCCTCTCTAGGCCCGACAAAACGCCTCCTGAGACGCGGCAAGGTAGGAGTAGGCAAAATGCAACAGAGAATAACAATATTAATGTGCTAATAGTAAACTGCAGGAGCGTCTACAGAAAGGTCCCAGAACTGCTCTCATTAATAAACGGTCACAACGCCCATATAGTACTAGGGACAGAAAGTTGGCTGAAACCAGACGTAAACAGTAATGAAATCCTAAACTCAGATTGGAATGTATACCGCAGAGACAGGCTGGACAGTGAAGGGGGAGGCGTGTTTATAGCGATAAGAAGTACAATAGTATCGAAGGAAATTGACGGAGATCCGAAATGTGAAATGATTTGGATGAAGGTCACGGTTAAAGCAGGCTCAGACATGGTAATTGGATGTCTCTATAGGCCCCCTGGCTCAGCAGCTGTTGTGGCTGAGCACCTGAAGGATAATTTGGAAAATATTTCGAGTAGATTTCCCCACCATGTTATAGTTCTGGGTGGAGATTTTAATTTTCCGGATATAGACTGGGAGACTCAAACGTTCATAACGGGTGGCAGGGACAAAGAATCCAGTGAAATTTTTTTAAGTGCTTTATCTGAAAACTACCTTGAGCAGTTAAACAGAGAACCGACTCGTGGCGATAACATATTAGACCTTCTGGCGACAAACAGACCCGAACTATTTGAAAAAGTTAACGCAGAACAGGGAATCAGCGATCATAAAGCGGTTACGGCATCGATGATTTCAGCCGTAAATAGGAATATTAAAAAGGGTAGGAAGATTTTTCTGTTTAGAAAAAGTGACAAAAAGCAGATTTCAGAGTACCTGTTGGCTCAACACAAAAGTTTTGTCTCAAGTGCAGATAGTGTTGAGGATCAGTGGACAAAGTTCAAAACCGTCGTACATAATGCGTTAGATGAGTATGTGCCAAGTAAGATCGTAAGAGATGGAAAAGAGCCACCGTGGTACAACAACCGAGTTAGAAAACTGCTGCGGAAGCAAAGGGAGCTTCACAGCAAACATAAACATAGCCAAAGCCTTGCAGACAAACAAAAATTACGCGAAGCGAAATGTAGTGTGAGGAGGGCTATGCGAGAGGCGTTCAATGAATTCGAAAGTAAAGTTCTATGTACGGACTTGGCAGAAAATCCTAAGAAATTTTGGTCTTATGTCAAAGCGGTAGGTGGATCAAAACAAAATGTCCAGACACTCTGTGACCAAAATGGTACTGAAACAGAGGATGACAAACTAAAGGCCGAAATACTAAATGTCTTTTTCCAAAGTTGTTTCACAGAGGAAGATTGCACTGTAGTTCCTTCTCTAGATTGTCGCACAGATGACAAAATG
Organism: Schistocerca cancellata; assembly: GCF_023864275.1. NCBI lineage: Eukaryota > Metazoa > Arthropoda > Insecta > Orthoptera > Acrididae > Schistocerca > Schistocerca cancellata. Next base: position 166,417,777 of record NC_064627.1, on the reverse strand, counting down.
GTAGATATCGAAATAGACGACAGAGGGATAGAGAAACAATTAAAATCGCTCAAAAGAGGAAAGGCCTCTGGACCTGATGGGATACCAGTTCAATTTTACACAGAGTACGCGAAGGAACTTGCCCCCCTTCTTGCAGCGGTGTACCGTAGGTCTCTAGAAGAGCGTAGCGTTCCAAAGGATTGGAAAAGCGCACAGGTCATCCCCGTTTTCAAGAAGGGACGTCGAACAGATGTGCAGAACTATAGGCCTATATCTCTAACGTCGATCAGTTGTAGAATTTTGGAACGCGTATTGTGTTCGAGTATAATGACTTTTCTGGAGACTAGAAATCTACTCTGTAAGAATCAGCATGGGCTTCGAAGAAGACGGTCATGTGAAACCCAGCTCGCGCTATTCGTCCACGAGACTCAGAGGGCCATAGACACGGGTTCACAGGTAGATGCCGTGTTTCTTGACTTCCGCAAGGCGTTCGATACAGTTCCTCACAGTTGCTTAGTGAACAAAGTAAGAGCATATGGACTATCAGACCAATTGTGTGATTGGATTGAGGAGTTCTTAGATAACAGGACGCAGCATGTCATTCTCAATGGAGAGAAGTCTTCCGAAGTAAGAGTGATTTCAGGTGTGCCGCAGGGGAGAGTCATAGGACCGTTGCTATTCACAATATACATAAATGACCTGGTGGATGACATCGGAAGTTCACTGAGGCTTTTTGCAGATGATGCTGTGGTGTATCGAGAGGTTGTAACAATGGAAAATTGGACTGAAATGCAGGGGGATCTGCAGCGAATTGACGCATGGTGCAGGGAATGGCAATTGAATCTCAATGTAGACAAGTGTAATGTGCTGAGAATACACAGAAAGATAGATCCTTTATCATTTAGCTACAAAATAGCAGGTCAGCAACTGGAAGCAGTTAATACCATAAATTATCTGGGAGTACGCATTAGGAGTGATTTAAAATGGAATGATCATATAATGTTGATCGTCGGTAAAGCAGATGCCAGACTGAGATTCATTGGAAGAATCCTAAGGAAATGCAATCCGAAAACAAAGGAAGTAGGTTACAGTACGCTTGTTCGCCCACTGCTTGAATACTGCTCAGCAGTGTGGGATCCCGACCAGATAGGGTTGATAGAAGATATAGAGAAGATCCAACGGAGAGCAGCGCGCTTCGTTACACGATCATTTAGTAATCGCGAAAGCGTTACGGAGATGATAGATAAACTCCAGTGGAAGACTCTGCAGGAGAGACGCTCAGTAGCTCGGTACGGGCTTTTGTCAAAGTTTCGAGAACATACCTTCACCGAAAAGTCAAGCAGTATATTGCTCCCTCCTACGTATATCTCGCGAAGAGGCCATGAGGATAAAAGCAGAGAGATTAGAGCCCACACAGAGGCATACCGACAATCCTTCTTTCCACGAATAATACGAGACTGGAATAGAAGGGAGAACCGATAGAGGTACTCAAGGTACCCTCCGCCACACACCGTCAGGTGGCTTGCGGAGTATGGATGTAGATGTAGATGTAGATGTATATATTGCAAAAACACATAACCCATGTATGTACGAACGTTCATTAGTGTCGTATAAAATTTGTAGTAGATTGGTCAAGAACTTTTCGAGTTTCTCTGTAGCAACTTCTCCCCTTCATACATTACATATATATTAATATATTATATGTACAACTGTCAAACTTTTTTTGCTATGAAAACATGTGACAGCAGAAATGTCAAACTTAATGCAATTTCTGTATTTTCTTTTTCATACCAAAAGTAATATTAACATCTACAATTACGAAAAAAGAAGAAAATGGGAAAAAAAATCAACCAAATCAGCCGAGCAGTTCTCAAGAGATGAACTTCCAACATTTATTTTAATTTCCAACTTTTCCGGTCGATTTTTCAAAATTTTTTTTTCATGCAAACCTTCTCCTGACAGTTATCAACACAACAAAGTCAAAAAGTCAACTAAATCTGTCGAGCAGTTCTTAATTGATGGTATTTCATACATGCGATTTTGGATATTAATTTCCGAATTTTACGTTGGATTATCCAAAAATTTTCTTTCACACAAACTTTGTCCTGACAATAATGAACAGTGCAAAACAAAAAATAAATAAATAAACGAAATAGGTCAGTCGTTCACAGGTGGTGATTTTTCATACATGCGGTAATTGATTTTTATTAACATAGATCTAGAGGACACTCGTGGCTGGAACCAGTTACTTGTTTACTGATTATGTAGGGCTGTGGATGTACCAAAAGTTTCCTAATAAATAAATCACATGGTATCTGTTAGTGGCAGAAATGGTTTTTTTTACAAAATACTTCAAATTTAATTTATTATTGCGCTGATTTTTATTAGGTTGGTACGTAAGTTCGTAGAGTTTTTGTTTTGTATCTTGATATTCCGGTTACTACGAGCTTTTTAGTTGTTCACTGTTCCTATTTGAGTTTACATATTGTCATTTTGTCATTTGGAGATAGTGAATGGACCTGTTGACGCTAGAAAATGGAATGCCAAGTGGAGAAATCGGAACATTTTCGACATATTCTTGGCTCTGAGCACTATGGGACTTAACATCTATGGTCATCAGTCCCCTAGAACTTAGAACTACTTAAACCTAACTAACATAAGGACATAACACAACACCCAGTCATCACGAGGCAGAGAAACGACATATTCTTCTGTCTGAGTTCTATAAAGGGGTGACAGGTGCGGAGGTAGCCAGAAACATTTGCTTCGTATATGGGGATAATGCTATTGGTTGGAGCAGAGCAAAAAAATAGTTTCCAATCTTTGAGGAGGGCCGTTTCGACGTTAGTGACTCTCCAAGTTCAGTAAGACCTTGGGGATTTGATGAAGATCGTTTAAAAGCATTAATCCACAATGTTCCCGAGAACTGGAAAATGTAATGAACTGTGATTATTCCACCATCGTGCGACATTTGCATGCAGTGGGGAAGTTTAAAAAATTGGGTGTATGGGCTCTGCATGCTCGAAGCCAAAATCACAAAAATCTGTGGTTGGCTATATGTGTATCTGGGTGGTCTGTCTCTGCTTGCTCGTCATCAATTGGCTAGTGAACAATACTGACCATTCCTATGCTTTATCGTTCCTGGTGACGAGGAATGGTGTCTTTACGCTAACATAGGAAACGGTTGAACCCAGACAAAGCAGCAACTCGCCGTACAAAGACCTGCACGAGTCTACAAAAGAAAATGTTACGCTTCTCGTAGAACAGTGACTCTTGCTTCACCGAGGTGTAATGATCACTGCTGACATGTCTTGTCAACAACTGAGTCGTCTTGCTGACCCAGTTCAACAACAACGACGAGGAAGACTTCGTGATGCTACTCCACGATAGCACCTAACTGCATTCTGACAAAAAAACACTACACAGGAGTTGGGTTGGGAAGTCACCACACTCCCACCTCATTCCCCTGATCATACTCCCTCAGATTTTCACCTTTTCCGCTCTCTATCGAACAATCTTCAAGGAACTTCATATCCGGATGAAATGCGCTACGAATGTGGCTCGCCTCAAAACCATGTGATTTCTACAGTCTCGGAATCGCAAAGTTACCCCAGCGTTGGCAGGCTGTTGTAAATAGTTAAGTAGAACATATTATCGATGACTGATGTCTCGTGTGTGTGTGTATGTGTATGTGTGTGTGTTGGAAAAGCGCTACGAACTTATGCACCAACGCAATAATTATGTTTTCATAACACTACCCCTCACGCATAAGCATTTACTTCTGTGTCACTTTATTTGATGACATCACACTTCTCACAATAAAAATGCTAATTAGTCATTGGTATATTAATATTTCCGATTTATTGCGAAGGAACATACCACTAAAATAGTAACATATCGAAGTGCACCATTTTGGTAGTGGCGAAACTAACGCTTTATTTCCACTTAGGAGTCTAATGTAGAACGATATAAATGTCAGTAAATCTGCATATCATTTACCAAAGGAAATTAAACGTTAGCAAGAATGACTGGCAGATATCTTCAACTCTGTATCAACAACCTTTTTTTCTTATAGGATGGCTGTAGATGCGTCAAATTTCGATGATTGGCCTCCAAAAAGACGACTCATTGAATGTTCAGAGAACGATCGAGAAAGTAAACACTTGTGCTTATTTTAACGGTACTGCCTGTGGAGGGTGGAATTAGACAGATTAAGTTTTGGCCTTCGGGATCTCTGGCAGAAGCATCTGAAGCACGTCCTCCGCCTTCCACATCTGGGTTTGATCTGTAAGAAGAGACAGTCAGATATAGAGAACTGCCAACTGTGTGCCGATTGCAACAACCTGATCATTTGAGATTACGGTTTTACCTTCATTGGTAGTACCGTAGAGTTTCTGGCAGCGGTAGAGACAGGAAGGGGAACGCATTTCTTGGTCTCCGGGTCGCATTGTAGGCGTCTGCTGCACACGAGCTGTGGAAATGTAGTTGACTTTCCTCGTTCAGCACAGGACTCGCCCAGACCTGCAACAAGTGGGAAGCGAGGAAAACATGTATAAAACAACAGCGGTTGTGCACACATATCATTCTCTGTAACATCCTTGTGTCTTACTTCGCAAATAATAATGTCATGGGAAAGTTTGCAGTGAGACACATGTACAGATGTACATCGTACGCAAAGTGAAATGTGCTCCTCAAACCACGAAACAAACAAAGCACTTTGAAAGCACGAAATTCGCCACAAAAGAAAATGAAACTTCATTTCCTCCGAAATTGTTCATGTTGCGACTTCCCACAGAAATAAAAAAAAACAATATTACCCTTAAACTGTGGGAAATAGGTCTTCCACATCGATTAATATGGATATGATAAGAATATAAATAGAAAGTTAATTCTTTCACATTAGTTAGACAGTCACATGTTACACAGATAATTTGTGCTAATAATGTATCGAAATATCAGTTTACAGGATATGGATACATCATTAGTGTTAACATTAAAGAGCACAGTAGTTTTTTTAATCCTTCCCGTGCAACAGAACTTAAAAAAGTTTCTTTTCTATTTTTTTGTTTACAGGCTATCACCTTTACGTAGAAACTCGTCCATGGAATAAGAGGAGTAGTCCAGGAGAAATGATTTTACATTGTATTTCAAATTTACTCTTCTAACTGTCAGACATTTTATGTTATTGGAGAAATGACCAAAGATTTTCGTTGTTACAAATTGAACTCATTTCTCATCCACCTACAGCATTAATACTGGGCCATAATAATAATGGCTTCCGTTGCTTTCAATCTAATAGGATTCTTATAAACCTAGTTTCACCTGCTGAAACTACCAATTCCGGTTGTTGAATGTTACATGGATGCTCATTCACGTGTATAAGGAATAGGAATGTATGCAAAATTGAACCCTGCGGGGCTTCCTTTGTGCTTTTCTCCTAATCACAAAAATTTTCTACCCTTCGACCACTGTTTGAATTATATCGCTTCATAGGTTTAGATGCTAGACCTGACACTCAGCTTTTCATTTATACAGTCACTTTTAAAGTCTCGATACCATTGCCTAACTTGTCCTGTAATGGTTATTGTATCTCTTCTAGTGTTCATCGTTGTTTTGGATAATTAGTACAGTTATGAAGAGCCTTTAACAGCTGACAATATAATCATTTCGTGAGGTAAGGAATATTCTCGATCCTTTTAAGGCGAGCAGTCGAAACACAAATCTTTCTGGCGGCGTGTAGGTCCATCCACGTTGTCGCGCACGGAACCTTTCGTAAATAACCTGTATTCTTACGTGGCATGATACAATGATGTCGCTAAAATTAAATGTATGGTTTTCTTAACAACTTGACCACTGTCTATAAGGTCCAACAGAAACCAAATTCATTACCTGCGAAATTTTTCAGTACGAACGAGAAGCAGTTTCATACCTCTCATGGTATTTTATTTTTTATCACTTAAGAATTTTATTTTTTCACAGTAAAATTGGTATCGCATTCACCTATAAATTTTGATAATGTTCATAGTTTTTTTCAGTCCAAATATGTCAGTGTTCTGGCTTTTTTCACAGACTGAAGTAAATATTTTTTTTTCTTGGGACTACCTTGTATCGTTAGTTTCTAGTTTTTACATAACGCCCAGCAAGAATGTTCTTTTGGTAAACACTCCACCATATTCCAGAATAAAAATAGAGATATATCTTCGGAATTTTTACCAACATTTGAAATTATCACTGGCTGGCAGTGATGTAAGTTGCAGAGATAACTCTGACCCGCCTAGATACCTGAGGGCCACTACAGCAACTTCGCAGCCATATCAGCAGACATTTACTCACGTAGCAGATGACACCTTAGACTTGTGACGCTGGGAGACCTCTTCTCGAATTCTCGGGTGAAAACAAGACAGATGACCTTGTCTGTTCTTCACAGTGCCTTTTTTTCTTATTGTTTAAATTTATATAATGGTGGATATTTATAGATGATTGCAGTTTTTCAGTTACACTTGGAGAGTTATGTCCTTGATCACATGGACAAATGTGGGGAGAGTGAAGGGAAGGTAGATTTGTTTGAGTTTGGAAAGTTGTAATAATGGGAGCTCGAAACTTTCTGGACAGATCTGAAAGCAAATGTCTCCTTGCAGATATGACTGCTTCAGTGGAAGATTATTTGTGAGGTGTGTAGAATATTTTAGGTGAGTGGGGTAATATGTAAGTGGTAAAGTGTGGTCAGTGCAATAGAGGAGCACATACAGCAAGAGAAACGTGACATCACGAACAGTTTCTGATTTGTTCCGAACGTGTTCTGACCAGTCATTAACACATTTTAATTTTCTCAACGAACGCCAGTTGATGCACTTGTACTAACATTGCATGCGTATTCGTTGAAACATGGAACAAATCTGCTTCGGCTTAGCTTACTGTTTTGGACGTTACGTGACGCTTTTCACTCTCCTAGGCACGCGTAATCAAGCATACTTTTTTTACCACACTTTACCACTTACATATTACCCCACTCACCTAAAATATTCTACACACCTCACAAATAATCTTCCTCTGAAGCAGTCATATCTGCAAGGAGACATTTGCTTTCAGATCTGTCCAGAAAGTTTCGAGCTCCTATTATTACAACTTTCCAAACTCAAACAAATCTACCTTCCCTTCACTCTCCCCACATTTGTCCATGTGATCAAGGACATAACTCTCCAAGTGTAACTGAAAAACTGCAATCATCTATAAATATTCACCATTATATAAATTTAAACAAAACCCACTGTATTAAAAACGACTCCATTCTTAAATTTGTTATTCTAACTAGCAGTCTGCACCAGCATCTTAGCGGTAGCAGCCGAAAGTTATGCAAAAATCTTCCTCATAAATAGGTCTATCAACATAGAAGGTAAAAAAATCTCAACACTAAGCAGGAATTGTGCGGCATAAACGAAAGACTGTAGGCCTCTTTTTACATCTGAAAGATGATGTCTACTCAAATTTCGCGCCAGTCGCATGTGAGTGGAGCTATTACCGTTACTGTGAGGATGCATATCAGGCTGGCTTTAAATACACGCTGTAACGGTTGTGGACGCTAGTTACCTTTGATCTTGGACGACGTGAATTGATGTTTAATATGTAAAGGCTTTTTTTAAATTACCGCTACCAGTCACAAACTTTGTCAACTATTGTATCACTTATTTATTTAGCGACATGTTTCGAGGATTAAACCTCATCTTCAGGCTAAATGGCATTACAAAAATAACTCTACAATAATGTCATGCTGATGTTACATAGTCTTTTCGTAAATGCTGTGGTCATCCTGTGGAAGAAGAGAAAAAGCATTTACGAAAAGACTATGTAATATCAGCATGACCTTATTGTAAACTTGATTATGTAACGCCATTTAGCCTGAATATGAGGTATAATCCTCGAAACATATCGCCAAATAAATAAGTAATACAATAGTTGACAAAGTTTGTGACTGGTAGCTGTAATTTAAGTGCCGTGGTAAAATTCCTGTTTTGAAGAGCGCGCAGCAGCGCGTAGTGTGAAGCGGTCGCCCTCCGTTTCTGGCGGTGGCGCCGCTGTGACAGTCGCAGCTTTGGTGTTCCCCTCTGGTGGGAAAGGGGAAAGGTTGCCTGTTCACGTGCATTTAAGGGGCGCTATTAGCGCGCCATTCGGTCAGTCTGGGTCAGTCTCTCGTCCTCTACAGTTTATGGTTCAAAGAAAGATATGGGAATTTTTGGATTTTTAAGTCTATCCTGTTCTAATTCAAACGAATATTCTGGTTCAAATTTAACAACAGGAACACGAATTTCCATCTATTCTACAACAATTTTTCCCTCTTTTGGAAGCGTGGTCACATCTTCAACTCCAGCTTGGTTATGTTCTGACCAACGAAAAATAGAATCTCCAGCACTAGATGACCATGTAAAAATTACTGGTAAGTCCCCTTCCCACAGGGTTTCCTTATAATCTTTAAAAAATCGACTGAATAATTTTAATGGTTAAAATATTTTATTTTTCTTACTTTTTATCTTCCCATTATTAAGAATATGGCCTTCCATGGATACCTCATTGGCTAGAGTCGAAGTCAATCAAATAAGTGCCAATGAAGAAATAAATGGAAATTCCTCTGTAGGCAAAATATTGTTACCTTTCTTTATGGTGATAACATTGAACAGTTTTGCTACATAATTATCGATTAATTTTTTATTGGATTTTTCATCGTAAGTTGGATAATCTGTACCACCAGTTCCAATAAACAGCCATACATATTCCAAATCTTATAGTTGTTTATAATTTTAAAGGCGATACTGTTTATAAATTTAAGACAAATGAAGTCTGTAGGTGGATGATACCTGAATAGAACAGTTATCACACATTCATAGCTCACTATGGTAAAGGTTACGATTCCCAATTCTTTTTGAAGTACTGTGTTGAAAATACAATAAGGCCATAAACCATCTACACAGGAACTAAACTGATGTTGTTGGAGATCAAGAAAATGGACATAAAAATTATAGATAGCAGTAATTTTGTACAAGGTCCGCTTAGCAACTTTCAAAAAACTTTTGATTTGAAAGAATTGAAGAAAGGCTTCTTCCCACGTTTATTCAATACGCCAGAAAATGAAAACTACATAGGACCGATTCCTTATACTGAATATTGCTATGTTGACACTATGAAGCCAAAAGATAGAGAAGCATTTCTGAAATGGCATAGCTCCAGAGTCAAAGGAAATTATGTGTTCAACATGAAGAAAGAAGTTAACGACTACTGTAATTCTGATGTAGATATATTAAGAAGAGGCTCTTTGGAATAAAGAAAACAATTTCTAGAGATAGCTAACATTGATCCAATCTGTTATTTAACTATCGCTGTATTGGATAAAGAATTGAGAGATAGTTATAGTAAAGAATCCGTAGCTTGGTTAAGAGTAACAACATCTTGCACGCTCTTAATGGCGCTGAAGTAAGAATATCTGGTGCAAAAGTAGATGGATTTGATAAAGAAAGTAATACTGTCTATCAATACCAAGGTTGTTATTGGCATGGGTGTAAAAAATGTTTCAAAAGTGAATAAGGAGACAATGGATGAACTTTATTAAAAGACTTTGAGAAGAAGTGCAGAAATACGAAATGCCGGATATAATCTGGTGGAGATGTGGGAATGTGATTGGCTGAGCTCAGCAGAGTATAAAAGGCTTAAGAAATTAAAGCAATTCCCTGAAATTGTTGAACCATTGAATCCAAGAGATGCTTTTTATGGTGGTCGAACAAATGCAATAAAATTAAGAGCTAAAGCAGATGGTGTTAGCTCAAAAATAAAATATATTGACGTATGTAGTCTTTATCCTACTGTGCAATTTCATGACTTTTATACTGAACAACATCCGAGAAAAATATATAGACCAAGATATTATTCTAAAAATTGGTATGGTTTAATAAAATGTAAAGTTTTGGCTCCTAGAGGATTGTATCACCCTGTTTTGCCTGTACATATGGAAAACGATAAAAATGAAAAATTGTTGTTTCCTTTGTGTGTCAAATGTGCAGAAGAACAAATAAGTAAATACAATCACAGTGGTGAAGAAAGAAGTTTTATTCAAACTTTGGTGACATATGAAGTAAAGTTGGCTGTGGAAAAAGGATATAAAGTTTTAAATGTCAATTAAGTATGGGAGTTCAGAAACAAAAGCAACAAGTTGTTCAAAAATTGTGTAAAAGACTTTCTGAAGATAAAATTAGAGACCAGTGCGCATAATTTCGAAAGTGATGAAGAATATATCAAAACAGTTAAAGAGAAGATGGATATTGACTTAGATCGCTGCAGAATAAAGGAAAATCTAGAAAAACGAGCTGTTGCTAACATTTGTCTTAATTCATTATGGGTCAAATTTGAACAAAGGCAAAATATGAGTCAAACAGAATATGTAACCAATTTACAGTGCTTTTATGAGATACTGCTGGATGACCGATTAGATAATTTAGATGTAAATTTTATGACAGAGCAGATAGTTCAGATGAAATATAATTTCAGGGATTATTATGTGGAAAATAATGTGGCTGCAAATATTTTCATAGTTGCATTCACTACATCAAATGCAAGACTCAAATTACATGATATATTAGATAAACTAGAAGAATCTGTTATATATTTTGATACTGATTCTGTAGTACATGTTGATGATGGTAAAGATACTGTGGAAACAGGCTGTATGTTGGGTGAATGGACAGATGAATTAAGAAGTGGCTGTATGGGCTCTCGTGGAGAGTTCGCAGTCGGGGCATCAAGAAGCGACTTCTCTGCCGGTGCCAGAGTGACAGCACGCAGACCGTGGCATCAGCGTAAGCGACGCGAGCAGCGGCTCCGTGGTATGGGGCGTTAACTGCTCGTCGCGAAAGGAATCTTCCTGAGTGTGGGTCCGCAAGGGCCTAATTTGCAGTTCGGCCGTATGCTGTCGACCGGCGAGGAGGTTCCGAAAATCGGCGCGCCTTCCTGCGTCCGTTGAAATGGCTGGCAGCGGGCGGCTCGGCAGAGCATTTGGAGGTGCTGCGTTGGTTCAGTCCTGGTAATCGTAATGCACCAGAAATTGAGTATTGTCTGTTAACAAATTTTATGAAGTTTAATTGAATTCAATTTACTTATTCTTGTTAATTATACCAGCCGTATATTTTGGGGGGTTTCCCGCCATTCATTCTCGTCTGCCCACCCGCGGGAAGGTGGTAATATTAGGAAGGGTGGTCCGTTTGTCCCCTTTTGAGGACGAAAGGGAGGGGGAGTCAGAGCAAATCTGTGGTTCGGATTGCTTCTTTCCCCTTCCAGCTTACCTACGGGTTTATTCGACTGTTAGCCTCTGCCATGTCTGTGAAAGTCTAAGGCACCAATGACTGTAGTGTTTAAAATGCAAGGCACTAAGGCCTGACCCATTCTCTCGCGTGCCATAACTAGTATTATCAGACTCACGTGTAAAAGGTACTCTAAGAAAGAAGAAAAATCCCTTTTGCCTCGTGGTAAGAACTAGTCAATTGCATAACGAATTCCTGCTCATCTGGAAGCTGTAACTGAATTAAATTTGTGTTTATGTATATTTGACTATAATTAATCAAGGTTGTTAACGTACGCTGTAGTTGATTTTTTATATTGTTTCTAGTCAGCAAAAACTGTTGTGTGTTTTTCCAATTCAATACCTTTTAAGGCTTTTACTCAACGTGCTTATGTGTTTTATACAGGTAGTTGTTTATCAGTGTGTTTACTTGCCATGCAAAAATTCGCCATTTCACTACGGGTAGAAATTGTTGCCTTGAAAGGAGAATATTGTAAAAGTTCGCAAGTCCTACCTGGCGAGCGTGTGTGTTTGCAGCAAGTTAACTGGCAGAAATTTGTAAAATTTGTTTTTATATATTTTGGAAATGTTAATGTTATTAACTGTGAGTGTTCCCCCGCCGTGTGCATAACTCATGCGTTTTGGTTTTTCTATTTTAAGAACTTTTGTAAACAGGATTGTCTTTTTATGTTGCAGACAAGTTAGATTCTGCGCCATTTAGTAAGCCTAAGTGAGGCTGTTGCGGGCGGCCATAGCTACGGCTGTTTGTCTGCCCAAAAGTGAAGTTATATATTCAAATTGTATTAATTTATTAATGGAGTGAAGTCCACCTGTAATTTAGCTGAGCTTGAAATACTATACAGTGTCACGTTGAGTATGTTAAATTGCTTGCTTGTACTTGCCTTTTACTGGCGTGAAATTTTTTATAATAGTTTAATAATTTAAAAGTCTTTCCTATCGTAAATTGTGACTTATTCGTTAAATGTTTTTTTTTTATATCGTAAAGTCTTGCACCAAATTTGAATAAAGAGTGTTACTGAAAATTGTCTGTAATTTCACAAGTTATTCCTTGGCACCTACTTCCACTTTACATTTTGTTTATTAATTCTGATTAATAACCTTTAGTGAACCAGTAGTAATTTTACGGTTCACTAATTAATAACTGCAGTTTAAGGTCAACTCCAAGCTCATTTAGGATGTTCAGCAGGACCTCCCGGTCCGTGGAAGTCCACAAATACTGACAGGTAATGTTTAAATCTTAGAGTATAGCATCTGATTATTGTTTTGAGGTTGTAGGTCTGATCGGCTGTTGAGCGACTTTTTATGAAGACCCTTGGTATTCATTTATTTTTTGTGCGACTTGGGCTTCTAAACGCTCCAGAATGGCGAGTGAGAGAATTTTATAGGTTACCGGAAGCAGGGATATTCCTCGGTAGTTGATAATGTCTTTCATGCTGTCTTTCTTGTGCAAGGGATGGATCAGGGCCGTTTTCCAATCTTCGGGTTGTGTTTCCTCATTCCAATTTTTTTCTATTTGTTTTTGAAAGATTTCAAGTGATTCCTTTGGGGCATATTTTCACAGTTATGCTACGACTGAGTCTTCTCCAGGTGCTTTGTTGTTTTTGAAATGGGAAATGTGGCGCTTGATTCCATCTTTGTCAGGAGGTATGGACTCTGGGCACCTGAACAGTGGTTCTTTGGTCTCAGTGGGGTTTGGGGGTTTATTACAGTTCAGTAGGTCTCGAAAGTAGTCTGCTGGAATCTGACAATTTTCTTCATTTGAAGTCGCTAGTGTACCGTTCTTTCGCTGAAAGCATAGTGACGGAGGTTTCATTCTTTCTAAAATTTTGTTCTGTCATTTCAATGAGTGATTTTTCGTATTTACGTTTCTCAGTTCTGATTGCCCTGGCCGTTTGGGCACGTTGGATTTTGTTAGTTTCCCAGTCAGTTTCCAATGTAGTTGAGTAATACTGTTTGCATGCACTGATGCACTGAGCCTTTCCTTCGCGACTGACTCGCATGTATCATTCCACCGGGCATGCTTTTTGCTTCTTTTAATTTCTGCAACTTTTTTGGCAGCCTCGATAAGGCGCTCTTTGGTGGTATTGAAGTCAGGGTCGCTTGGTCTTGCCTTTTCTTGGAACTTATGACCCTTTGTTCATCATTGTCAATGAGTATAATTTTTTCGTGGTCTTTCTGGTGTTTGTGGGTATAGATTTGAATTTAATTATGGGCATGTAAAGATCTAAAGCCACATTTATCTTTTTCTTTACTTTAACATCCATAATTTTAGGGCTGTTCCTCCTGGAGATCGCGACGTGATCTATTCGGAACTTTTAGAGGGTTTGGACGGGAGATCGCCAAGTGGTCTGCTTTCTGAGTATATGGTGAAAGTGGATCGACATTACTTGCACGTTGTGATTTTCACAGATGGATACAAATATTTTGCCGTTTTGGTTGGTTTTCTTATGCGCAGGGTAATTTCCTATAATTTTCTTGCATTTTCGTTTTCGGCCAAGTCGAACATTGCAGTCACCCATAAGGAGTTTCACATGGTGTTTAGGAATTTTAGATAGGTTTTCATCCAGTAGGTCCCAGAAGTTATCCACTTCTTCTGGGTCAGATCTGTTTTTTCATTGGTAGGGGCATGCACTTTTACTAGGGCATATGTTTTGTTGGCACATTTGACTGTCAGTATGGATACTTCTGTCATTCACTGGTTCAAAAATTGTGACCGATTGTGGTTCTCACGGTAAATGCATCACAGCTCAATTGAGGATCCGTTTTTGAACTCCAGTCTTGAAAAATCGGTAACCGTCGGATTCAAAAATCTCTTCATCTGGTTACCTTGTTTCTTGTAGGGCAATGATGGACATCTGATTTTCGTGTAGGGCTTTGATGAGGGTTTTCAGCTTGGCAGTTTATGTGAGAAAGGTTTTTGATTTAGTTCTGAGTTTTTGATTGCGCGGAATACACCAAGACTCTCCAATTCGTCTCATACATGATGCCGGGTCTCCCCCAGTATCCGAATCAGACTCGTGTGCCGTGGCTTTCACGACGAGGGATTCATCCGAAGACTTACCCACTGGGGTAATTTTCTTGAAATTTTGTGCCATCATGCTTCTTGACTTGTTTAGGACGCATCCACATACTGGTTGCAACTAGAGTTGTTAGCCCTAGAGATTGCTTCAAGATGTTTTCTGGCGTCTGTGTGGTTTTTTCTTCTCAAGATTTTCTTCCTTTAGCCTTTGATAAACCAGTATCACACTACAAAGCAGCAGTTGCTAGTCTTGGTCCACCCCGGGTATTTTATTTCCCCGGTACCCACCATATTTGGTGAGCATTCCCCTATCCACCTGGGGAGGGCGCCCGATAGGAGACTAGCAAGTCCGCATTATTATTTATTATGTTTTAAGTAAGAGGAGGCACGACGATTGTTAGGCGGTAGAGGGACAGGTGTCGCAACCCGAGAACTGGCCACGAAGTCCTCATCACCAGCGGCGAGCGCTGTGTCAAGCTAGGAAATGTATAGAATATTGTTTTTTGTTTTAGAATGTTTTTTCTTTTTTAATTATATAAAAATAACTTTTTTGTCCTGATTGTGCTCAGTAAGTCTTCCCTAACTGCTCAAGACCCACCAAAAATGAGGACATGACAGGAAATAGAAACAAATAAAGGAGGATTAAAGCAGAAAACAAGGGTTGTTTGGGAGATGTAGCCTGCACCTCTTCGAGCGCATCTCACGCTCTCTAGTCAAGGCTAGGCTGTCACACGGTACCGTTCTGAAAACGGTTGTCGTGAGAGGAAGTCATAAATTACACTGCGTAAGTAATTAGCAAATTGACGGCAGTAGTATGGCATTCGTTCAACTGTGGCGTGAAATACTGTGCAACAGCAAGATTGTGTCAACTTCTCCTTGAAAATTCCTCATACTTACATGCACTTTCAAAGAAAAATATTGGCCTGGAGCTATGAGGAACGAAGCGCTTATAGTGCCAGAAGGGATGACGTCACATCAGAGCAAGTGCAGTTGAAAACAAACATGTATGTTCCTTCTCTGTGTTGATGGTAGAGCGACTAATCATCATTTCAACACTCGACACTGGTTGCTAGTTACCAGAGAGAGAGCGCTTCGAAAGATGTTTTCGTCCATTTTCCTTGCATAGTAGCAAACATTTGAAGAAAAATGGATTACTTTTAATGAAATTTTTGGCTCTCATTTGAAGAGAAATGGCATAATTGTTGTGCGATTGTTAGTGTGCTGTAGTACATTTACACATAACAGGCCGCCTCTGTGTTTACATATGAGCAAAAACATTGTCACTACTTGCTTGGTACTGGTCAACCTTTAAAACGAAGTACAAAAGCGATTCTGTGTAGCCTGTAACGACAAGTACTAGGTAGGTATTCCAGCGGTATGTGGTACCCGATGTCTATACGCAAAAGTCACTTAGTTCCCGTAATTTACAGACTGGTAGTTTGTAGGCATGGAGCTGGCGCCCGATGTAGTCCACCAGGTTCAGAACAGTCTAATTTGGTTGTCAAAACATCAACGTGAGTTTACTATCATGTTCCTGAAACCACTGCAGCACGATTCTGGTATTACGACACAGGCAGTAATCCTGGAAAATGCCATCGCCGTTGGGGGAGACATCAAGCATAAAGGGATGCGGAGCGTCTACAGTAGAGTCCACGTTGTCTACAGCTGTCGTGGTGCTTTTGTCCATTACCACAGGTTCCATCGAAACTCCGGTGACTGTATCTCATGGCATAATACTGTCCCCACCAACCTGCGTCCAAGGTATAACTCTTGTTTCGAGCACCGTTTTTTCAGGACCTAGCCATCGACCTGGTGTAACAAGAAACTCGATTCATCCGACCAATCGACGTGTTTATGTTGATCCTCGGTGAAGTCTCTTTGATCTTGTACCTACTGTAATCGCAATTCACGGTGTCATCTTGTCAACGTGGGAGCACGTTCTGATGTTTGCTGAATCACTGCTCACGTTTATTATATTTTTGTTGCTGTTTTTCATAGACGGAACACTAAATGCCGACAAGAATCGCTGGCTCCTAACAGACCATCATGTATGGATGCTAGAAGACGTTCCTCTGCAGCCTAGGAGAAACCTGTGGTACCTTGCTGTCAGCCCATTGTGCACGAAGTACTACAGAATGTTTTCACGACTTTTTTTTCGAAATTGTTGGACTGGACGCAGAGGACCTGTACCTTTGCCGGCCCATTGTCCAGATTTGACGCCTGTAAACTTTTTTTGTGGGGGAAAGCTGAAAGACGCTGTCTACAAGAACATACCATCTACAGCCGGTGATAAGCAACGACATATTACTGTAGCCTGCTCGGACATCTTCGCTGAAGTGCTAGGAAATGTGCAGCAGTCGTTCTTTACGAGACTGGAAGCCTGTGTTGCAGCTGCTGGTAGTCATTTGGAACACAACCTGTGATGGTCAATTGTTTCGTTACAAGTCAGAATCTACATAACTAGAAAATGCACTTGTGTTGTACAAATGATGATGTGGGACTCTTTCGGAATCCGGTATCTCGTAAACGACTCGTGCCCGAATCCTGGAACAAACACACGTTCTAATTTACCGTACTTTTAGTTTGTCAGTGTTAGTAGGCATTGTTCAAATGGTTCAAATCGCTCTGAGCGCTATGAGACTTAACTGCTGAGGTCATCAGTCACCTAGAACTTAGATCTACTCAAACCTAACTAGCTTAAGGACATCACACACATCCATACCCGAGGCAGGATTCGAACCTGCGACCGTAGAGGTCGCGCAGTTCCAGACTGAAGCGCCTAGAACCGCTCGGTCACACAGGCCGGCAGTAGGTAATGTTCCATTTAAATAATGTATGTCTGCACAAAAAATATACTTTCTCAGTAGTATTACTGTGTGTTAGTTGGCTAACAATACGAGCCCTGACTACCAGCCCATTCTGAAAAAACCGCACCTCAATAGCACTTTCCATTTCCGCGATATTTCCGGTGCAAGTTTAGGTGATCCACCATGTATTCGAGCGGTACGTGGCAGCCACTGTGGCAACACTGTAGCGGCAAGCGACAAACGACGACTAACTAGTAAGTTCAGTCGGACTGTACTTGCACCTGCCATGGGCGCTCGCGAGTGCCCGTACCCCACGAGGCAGCTCTCTTGACTTTGGCACTTCCAGTAGGTGGAACTCTGAAGGACTTGCCTAAGAACTTGACGCAGGCGCCGCAGCCGCGACAACCGCTAGTGTTGGGCAGGAACACGCCGCCCCTCCGCCTACACAGACTGGAGAGGCACCGCCTGCTGTTCCAGCCGCGGCGGCACGCACCTCGTGGCATCTGGACAAGGGCGGCGACGCATGCCGCCGCCAGCACCAAAGTTAACACGTGCAGCCTCTGCAATGAGAAAAACACACACCAAACACATATTTGTACCAGGGAGGATAGGAAAGTAAAGCATTATTTTTTTTCCTCGCTTGGTATTGCAGCTGGAATGTTGAAATTTCACAACGATTCACAGAAGTTTTGTTTCTTCTTTTTTTTTCATGTGCAGCTCTTACGAGAGAAGCCTGGACTACAAAACAAACATGGCGCTCATGTTACTGGCATGAATTCCGAACAACAGGCGTGTGCAACTGCGAACGTTATCGCAGCAGTTCAGAATATCCTATGGTGGAGTGTACGCTACTGTTCATGACACTTTGAAATTTCGTAAAGTTAGCGCTCACAGGTTGCCGAACAAACTGACAGAAAACCACAAGGGCCAGCGAATGATGACAAGCTAGGATCACTTAACTCGTTACGCCGCCGAAGGGCATGACTTTCTGAAAGGAATCGTCACAGGGCGTACCACTATATAGATGAAACCAAGCAGGCCCCTACAACGGGGTGGAAACATGTTGGTTCCCTGGTAAAGAACTGAAAGTGGCTCGCTCTGCTAACAAAGTGTTTGTGACAGTGTTTTGGGATAGGCATGGTGTGTTATTGGTGGATTTCGATAAAAATAGGACCACTCTGAATGCTGCAGACTACATTAAATCTTTGGTTAAGTTACGTCGCGACGTTCGTGGCGTACTCAACAACATTAATGCTGACGATGTCAGACTTCGTCATCACAATGCTTGCCCCCATGTTCGCGAGAGTAGCGCCAAATTTGGGTGGGACGTGTGCCACCATCTACCATATAGTCCGGACCTAGCACCGTTGGACTTTCATCTCTTTGGGGCCGGCTGGTGTGGCCGTGCGGTTCTTGGCGCTTCAGTCTGGAACCGCGTGACCGCTACGGTGGCACGTTCGAATCCTGCCTCGGGCATGGATGTGTGTGATGTCCTTAGGTTAGTTAGGTTTAAGTAGTTCTAAGTTATAGGGAACTGATGACCATAGATGTTAAGTCCCATAGTGCTCAGAGCCATTTGAACCATCTCTTTGGTCCAATCAAGCAATTCCTGGCCAATTGACGCTTTGTGACAGTTGGCGGAAGTGAAATAAGCAGTCAGAGGTGGAAATATGCCCACCAAACGGTCTTGTACGAACAAGGTACCACGACGGCACAAATGAAGCTCATTTGCGATTCTTTTTTATTATCTATTAAACTTTTTGGTAGTAAAATTATTGTGCGTTACTTTCAGATCTTCCGTCGTGTGATTCTATGTAGGTTATGGAAAGGAGGCTCCCATTCTCATTCTAAAGTCGTCACATAAACAATGAACACACTGCGTATAGCACGACTGACAGTGAAACGGGCGATTCTGAAACCTCCATCAGAGCTATATGAAAGAAATACAAAATTAATCTGCAATGCTTGCAATTGACAGTGCCCAGCACTTGAAAGTGATATCTACACTCCTGGAAATGGAAAAAAGAACACATTGACACCGATGTGTCAGACCCACCATACTTGCTCCGGACACTGCGAGAGGGCTGTACAAGCAATGATCACACGCACGGCACAGCGGACACACCAGGAACCGCGGTGTTGGCCGTCGAGTGGCGCTAGCTGCGCAGCATTTGTGCACCGCCGCCGTCAGTGTCAGCCAGTTTGCCATGGCATACGGAGCTCCATCGCAGTCTTTAACACTGGTAGCATGCCTCGACAGCGTGGACGTGAACCGTATGTGCAGTTGACGGACTTTGAGCGAGGGCGTATAGTGGGCATGCGGGAGGCCGGGTGGACGTACCGCCGAATTGCTCAACACGTGGGGCGTGAGGTCTCCACAGTACATCGATGTTGTCGCCAGTGGTCGGCGGAAGGTGCACGTGCCCGTCGACCTGGGACCGGACCGCAGCGACGCACGGATGCACGCCAAGACCGTAGGATCCTACGCAGTGCCGTAGGGGACCGCACCGCCACTTCCCAGCAAATTAGGGACACTGTTGCTCCTGGAGTATCGGCGAGGACCATTCGCAACCGTTTCCATGAAGCTGGGCTACGGTCCCGCACACCGTTAGGCCGTCTTCCGCTCACGCCCCAACATCGTGCAGCCCGCCTCCAGTGGTGTCGCGACAGGCGTGAATGGAGGGACGAATGGAGACGTGTCGTCTTCAGCGATGAGAGTCGCTTCTGCCTTGGTGCCAATGATGGTCGTATGCGTGTTTGGCGCCGTGCAGGTGAGCGCCACAATCAGGACTGCATACGACCGAGGCACACAGGGCCAACACCCGGCATCATGGTGTGGGGAGCGATCTCCTACACTGGCCGTACACCACTGGTGATCGTCGAGGGGACACTGAATAGTGCACGGTACATCCAAACCGTCATCGAACCCATCGTTCTACCATTCCTAGACCGGCAAGGGAACTTGCTGTTCCAACAGGACAATGCACGTCCGCATGTATCCCGTGCCACCCAACGTGCTCTAGAAGGTGTAAGTCAACTACCCTGGCCAGCAAGATCTCCGGATCTGTCCCCCATTGAGCATGTTTGGGACTGGATGAAGCGTCGTCTCACGCGGTCTGCACGTCCAGCACGAACGCTGGTCCAACTGAGGCGCCAGGTGGAAATGGCATGGCAAGCCGTTCCACAGGACTACATCCAGCATCTCTACGATCGTCTCCATGGGAGAATAGCAGCCTGCATTGCTGCGAAAGGTGGATATACACTGTACTAGTGCCGACATTGTGCATGCTCTGTTGCCTGTGTCTATGTGCCTGTGGTTCTGTCAGTGTGATCATGTGATGTATCTGACCCCAGGAATGTGTCAATAAAGTTTCCCCTTCCTGGGACAATGAATTCACGGTGTTCTTATTTCAATTTCCAGGAGTGTAGTAGGTAGCCTACAATTCCCTTTACGCATATTTCAAGTCTTCTACGGAAGTTACTCAACAGATCTAACAGTACTGGCACTGGAGTTCTTGGATGGTGTGCGGTGGGTCACATCGGAAGAGTGGCGAAGTTTTACAGAAGCTTGAAATTTAGTGTGAACTTCAACACGAGATGCTTTTAAAAGTTGTGTCTAAATCTGGCAGAAAACCCATGTAAAGTACATCAATGGCAAGACGCAATCAGTATCTTCACTGTGCGATAACAATGGTGATGTTGTTGATGACAATGCCACTAAAACAGATTTTCTAAACCTGGTTTTCCTTAAATTCTCCACAAAAGAAGACAAAGTATATACTCCAGGATTCGAATGAAGAGGAATTGGCAACATGAGTTACTTAGAACTAAATGCCCTCGGTATAGCGAAGGAGCTTAAGACAGAAGAGACAAGGCTTCCGTTCCAGACAGCATACCAGTTACGTTCCTTCCAGAGTATGCTGATAAAATAGCTCCATACTTAAGTGTCATATGTGACCGCTCGCTCAGCGAAAGATCCGTACCCAAAGATTGGAAAGTTGCACAAAACATACCAATACCCAAGAAAGGAAACAGAAGTAGTCCGCTGAATATCAGGCCCATATCACTGACGTTGATTTGCAGTAGGATTTTGGAACATATACTGTGCTCCAACATTATGAATCACCTCGAATAAAACGAATTCACCTCGAATAACACGAATTCAGAAAATATTCCCAGAAAGCTTTTGACACCACTTCTCACAAGCGACTTTTAATTAAATTGCATAGGTGTCGTCTCAGTTGTGTGACTGGATTCGTTATTTCCTATCAGGAAGCTCACAGTTCGTAATAATTGACAGAAACTCATCGAATAAAGCAGAAGCAATATCTGTCGTTCCTCAAGGGAGTGTTAAAGGGCCTGTGTTGTTCCTGATTTACGTGAACGATTTAGGAGACAATTTGAGAAATCCTCTTATATT
The DNA here is from genome assembly GCF_023864275.1 of Schistocerca cancellata. Classification (NCBI taxonomy): domain Eukaryota; kingdom Metazoa; phylum Arthropoda; class Insecta; order Orthoptera; family Acrididae; genus Schistocerca; species Schistocerca cancellata. The sequence goes on along the minus strand of NC_064627.1, from coordinate 166,396,214 downwards.
TCTTGCACATGATGCTGTTATTTACCGTCATGAAAAGTCACCAGATGGTCAAAAAGAATTGCAAAATTATTTGGACACGATATCTGCGTGGTGAAAAAAGTGCAAATTGACTCTAAATAATGAAATGCGTGATGTCGTCCACATGAGCACTAAAACCAATCATCTAAATTTAATTTAGACGATGAATCACACAACTCAAAGACTTTAAACTCGACTAAATGATTAGTGACTACAAGTACGAATAACTTAAATTAGACCGATCACAAAGGCAATGTTGTAGGGAAAGCAATCCAAAGACTGCGATTTATTGGCAAAAGACTTAGAAACTGTAACAGGTCTACTAAAGAGAGTGCTTACACTACGTTTGTCCTCCCTCTGCTGGAGTACCGCTATGCGGTGAGGGATCCACATCAGAGTGGACTGACGGAGGACAACGAAAAAGTTCAAAGAAGGGCAGCTCGTTTTGTATTATCACGAAATACGGGAGAGTGTTACAATCTGATACTCGAATTGGGGTGGCAGCCATGAAAACAAATGCGTTCTTTTTAACGGCAGGAACTTCTCATGAAGTTTCAATCAACAACTTTCTCATTAGAATGTGAAAATATTTTGTTGGCGCCCAGCTACGTAGGGAGAAATAATTATCATAACAAAATAAATCACATCTCGCACGGAAAGATTTAAGATTTGGTTTGTCCCACGCGCTGTTCGAGAATTGAACGGTAGAGAAATAGCTTGAAGGTGGTCCGATGAAGCCTCTGCCAGGCGTGTAATTGAGAATTGGACAGTAATCATGTAGATGTAGATGCCGATTGACATTTCAAGTGACGCCAAAGGCAGAAATCGCAGGCTGAGAGATCAGAGGATCTTGGAAGCCAGGAAATGTACCCGTTTTTTGAAATGAGATGACGGGAAATATGCTCTGTAGCGCGTTAATGGAATGCTGCTAGGTATGGCGTGTGGTTCCATACTTTTTGGAAGCACATGTTTGCAGTTACAGGGAAGTCAGCAAGCTGTCGCACTAGGAAATGGTGCAACATGTGAACATAACATTCTGTATTCACTGTAAGAGCGTTGCTGCGATCGTCTTAAAAAAAAGTAAGGCCCTATGATTCCAAACGGTGATACGCCGCACCACACTACAATTCTCCGACTCTGGAGTGGTGTTTTATGAATCATTTCGGGATTTTCGCGTGACCAGTGTCCAAGGTTTTGCTTGTTAGTAAAGCCTGACACATAAGAATTGGCCTAAACGCTCAAGATCAGATTGCCGAACAGGCTTGAGATGCCGTCATGAGGTCCAACAATTCCCAGCAAATCATAGTATCTTTGGGAGGTCGTCCGCATTCAGTTTCTGCACTTTCTGAATTTTGTATGTGTGGTATTGCAGTTCCTTACGCAATTTTCACCGTTCACTGCGATCCAACACATCAGATTGCAGCGCCTGCTTGCCTGCAGACCGCCTGGGACTTCTGCGGAAGGCATCTTCCAGTCTCCGGTGTGCACATGAGCTTTGCACTTCGAACCCTCTTTCGCACCGTATCACCCGTTTCTTCGAAATTCCGCACCCACACTTTGATAGTATGTATCGACGGGACTGGAGCATGGCGTGCGAGATTATAACGAACACGAAATACACACTGCGACATCTCGATTGAACATCGATATCAAGATCAATGGCAGAGCTTTGTTGTCCAGATGGCACCACTTCCGTTTTTTGATTCCTAACGTATTAATTTCAGAGTTGCCAAATTTCCTGTTTACTCTCGCACCTTTATTGTGTGTAGACAGAAGCTGTGAACGATGTTGGAAGTTAGGTGGGGTGACAAGATAAGAAACGAGAAAACTCTTTGCCAAACTGGCGACGATAGGGACACGTGGAAGACATAATCTACACAAGAAGAAGAGACGTGATGATACGTCATGCGTTAAGAAGTCAAGAAAAAACTTCCATGGTACTTGATGAAACAATGTAATGGAATTAACTGTAGGGAAAGGCAGAGACTGAAGTATACTTAACGAATAACACAGGTCAACAATGAAAACGTGACTAAGTTGAAAAAGAAAAAAAACTTTTTGTTAATTTGTTAGTTATAGTTACATGTTCCATATATCAACTGAACGGTTTATGAGTAGCTGCTCCACCACTGTACCCCATTCTTTTTATCTCCCTTCACACAGTCATTGTGCTAGATGCACTATGGTCGTACTTCTTAACTCGAGTGATTCCCTCCGCTGGCTTCGCGCGGTTCTTTACATTTCCCTCCACACTACTCGACGGCACCTGTACATCAGAACATGAGAAATGTCTGGGCTTGGTTCAGATGTGATTGTTTCTTCGAATTTCCACTTCACAATGACGTCATCAGCAGTCAACTTGCACAGCTTTAGAAGGGTTGAAATGTCGCTAACGCGTTTGTTACTCATGTGAGATAGAGTGATGACTAGTCCACGTTCGATGTCAATGAGCTCTACTGATCGACCCATTCTTCTGTGGCTGCCTCTGTGCTTACAAAATTCACCTTTTATACTGGTGGGTGCGCCTCTAGTGGTCATTTCCGCAGTACACAGGATTGTCCGGACACTTTTGATCAGACAGTATATATATATCAACGCATTAGACTTCATTAGGACGATGAGAATTTCTTAACTGAAACCAGCAGCTGAAGACAAAAACCTGATTAACAGGAAAAAAATAAACTTAAGAGCAAAACTGGCATGGCAGCTGGACCTGACGTGATACCAGTTCGATTTTACACAGAGTACTCGAAGGAACTTGCCCCCTCTTCGTGCAGCGGTGTACCGTAGGTCTCTAGAAGAGCGTAGCGTTCCAAAAGATTGGAAAAGTGCACAGGTCATCATCGTTTTCAAGAAGGGACGTCGAACAGATGTGCAGAACTATAGACCGATATCACTAAGGTCTATCAGTTGTAGAATTTTGGAACACGTATTATGTTCGAGTATAATGACCTTCCTGAAGACTAGAAGTCTACTGTGTAGAAATCAGCATGGATTTCGAAAAAGACGATCGTGTGAAACCCAGCTGGCGCTATTCGTCCACGAGACTCAGACAGCCATAGACACTGGTTCCCAGGTAGATGCCGTGCTTCTTGACTTCCGCAAGGCGTTTGATACAGTTCCCCACAGTTGTTTAATGAACAAAGTAAGAGCATATGGACTATCAGACCAATTGTGTGATTGGATTGAAGAGTTCCTAGATAACAGAAGGCAGCATGTCATTCTCAATGGAGAGAAGTCTTCCGAAGTGAGAGTGTGCCGCAGGGAAGTGTCGTAGGACCGTTGCTATTGGCAATATATATAAATGACCTTGTGGATAACATCGGAAGTTCACTGAGGCTTTTTTCGGATGATGCTGTAGTATATCGAGAGGTTGTAACAATGGAAAATTATACTGAAATGCAGGAGGATCAGCAAAGAATTGACGCATGGTGCAGGGAATGGCAACTGAATCTCAATGTAGACAAGTGTAATGTGCTGCGAATACATGGAAAGAAAGATCCTTTATCATTTATCTACAATATAGCCGGTCAGCAACTGGAAGCAGTTAATTCCATAAATTATCTGGGAGTAGGCATTAGGAGTGATTTAAAATGGAATGACCATATAAAATTAATCGTCGGTAAATCAGATGCCAGACTGAGATTCATTGGAAGAATCCTAAGGAAATGCAGTCCGAAAACAAAGAAAATAGGTTACAGTACACTTGTTCGCCCACTGCTTGAATACTGATCACCAGTGTGGGATCCGTACCAGATAGGGTTAATAGAAGAGATAGAGAAGACCAACGGAGAGCAGCGCGCTTCGTTACAGGATCATTTAGTAATCGCGAAAGCGTTACGGAGATGACAGATAAACTCCAGTGGAAGACTCTGGAAGAGAGACGCTCAGTAGCTCGGTGCGGGCTTTTGATGAAGTTTCGAGAACATACCTTCACCGAGGAGTCAAGCAGTATATTGCTCCCTCCTACGTATATCTCGCGAAGAGACCCTGAGGATAAAATCAGAGAGATTAGAGCCCACACAGAGGCATACCGACAATCTTTCTTTCCACGAACAATACGAGACTGGAACAGAAGGGAGAACCGGCAGAGGTACTCAAGGTACCCTCCGCCACACACCGTCAGGTGGCTTTCGGAGTATGGATGTAGTTGTAGATTGTTATTGCGCAAGTTAAACAGGATTTAAAAAATGATGATGTCTATATGTCTGAAATTGAAAGTTTGCAATCGGAGAGTACTATCAGTTATGTGGCGCAGTGGTTAGCACACTGGAGTCGCATTCGGGAGGACGACGGTTCAATCCCGTCTCCAGCTATCCTGATTTAGGTTTTCCGTGATTTCCCTAAATCGCTACAGGCAAATGCCGGGATAGTTCCTTTGAAAGGGCGCGGCCGATTTCCTTTCCCATCCTTCCCTACCCCGAGCTTGCGCTCCGTCTCTAATGACCTCGTTGTCGACGGGACGTTAAACACTAATCTCCTCCTCCTTCTATCATTTATGTCGTTTTGTCGTGAAACGTGGACTTTTTCGTTCCTTACTTTTAGCACAGAGCTGCGTTGGACATCTTCAGAATATCTCCATGTTCCGCTGTTTCTTGGTTTCGGTTACCCGGACGATTCACTGGCAACCGAAACAACTGGTCACGAAATCTTTTATTGCGTGATTAATATTTAATGCTAAAACCTCTCAAAGGAGAGGGGGCTGCGAGCAATGTTGACAAGTGTGTTAGGATTTACGTACTAGGTGAGGCAAGAAAAGAAATACGTTGCTGAGTGATCATATTGGAATGAAAAGTTAATCATGTGTCCGGAAAGTCTAACCAGGCATATGAATGCTAGATAGATTTACCAAATTCTTTGCTGGATTCCAAAAGATAAGCCAAGACCGTACGACGACCTAATGGAGGACGGATGGATGGCAACAGAAAGCATGCTGAAGATCATGGTGCGTGAAAAACTATAGAGGAGGTGTGTGTTCAGGAGCCGACATTATATGACTGTGGTCAACATGACCGTAATGATAAACGACAGAGCAAAACTTGTAAGAAAATCTAGAACCGCTGATTGGCATTGAAATATGCTTGTATACTCTGTGTTGTTAGGCAGGCTGTTAGGACAGTACTGAGTTTTATTCACGATACACATGAGGTTCGGCGGCTTGACGCGCACATCTTACATAATTGTTACAATATCCTGACTTACACTAAATTATACTCTCAGGCGAGCATTATCTTTTTAAGTTGATTTATATTTTCAGTAGAATTTCGTCAAGTAACTGGTCTTCCAGCTTAATTACCTTATGATATTATTTATCTCCTCATTTTAACAAGGAATTACGATTTTTTATGCTTGAGAAGTCAGATAAATAGGGCATACCCATCACAGCTAACATTAATTTACTACACTACTGGCCATTAAAATTGCTACACCAAGAAGAAATGCAGATGATAAACGGGTATTGATTGGACAAATATATTATACTAGAACTGACATGTGATTACATTTTCACGCAGTTTGGATGCATAGATCCTGAGAAATCAGTACCCAGCCTATGGCTGTAATAACGGCCTTGATACGCCTGGGCATTGAGTCAAACAGAGCTTGGATGGCGTGTACAGGTACTGCCCATGCAGCTTCAACACGAATCCACAGTTCATCAAGAGTAGTGACCGTACAGGACCTGCAACATGCGGTCGTGCATTATCCTGCTGAAATGTAGGGTTCGCAGGGATCGAATGAGGGGTAGAGCCACGGATCGTAACGGATCTGAAATGTAGCGTCCACTGTTCAAAGCGCCGTCAATGCGAGCAAGAGGTGACAGAGACGTGTAACCAATGGCACCCCATACCATCACGCCGGGTGATACGCCAGTATGGCGATGACGAATACATGCTTCCAATGTGCGTTCACCGCGATGTCGCCAAACACGGATGCGACCATCACGAGGTTGTAAACAGAACCTGGATTCATCCCAAAAAATGACGTTTTGCCATTCGTGCACCCAGCTTCGTCGTTTAGTACACCATTACAGACGCTCCTGTCTGTAATGCAGCGTCAAGGGGAACAGCAGCCATTGTCTCCGAGCTGACAGTCCATGCTTCTGAAAACGTCGTCGAACTGTTCGTACAGATGGTTGTTGTCTTGCAAACGTCCCCATCTGTTGACTCAGGGATCGAGACGTGGCTTCACGATCCGTTACAGCCATGCGGATAAGATGCTTGTCATCTCGACTGTTAGTGATACGAGGCCGTTGGGATCCAGCACGGCGTTCCGTATTACCCTCTTGAAGCCACCGTTTCCATATTCTGCTAACAGTTGATTGGATCTCGACCAACGCGAGCAACAATGTCGCGATAGGATAAACCGCGATCGCGAGAGGCTACAATCCGACCTTTATCAAAGTCGGAAACGTGATGGTACGCATTTCTCCTCCTTACACGAGGCATCACAACAACGTTTCACCAGGCAACGCCGGTCAACTGCTGTTTGTGTATGAAAAATCGGTTGGAAACTTTCCTCATGTCAGCACGTTGTAGGTTGTCGCCACCGGCATCAACCTTGTGTGAATGCTCTGAAAAGCTAATGATTTGCATATCACAGCATCTTCTTCCTGTCGGTTAAATTTCGCGTTTGTAGCACGATATCTTCGTGGTGTAGCAATTTTAATGGCCATTAGTGAATATATCCCAGAAGTGGAAGACATAAACTGTCCAGTCACGTTAATGTGACGACCTGTCAGAAACATGAATAGCCACGTTTTGCAGCGGACCCATTAAGTCTTCCAGAACGACGAGATCACCCAATGAATGCAACGCAAACATTCTCCAGACCATAACCCATGCAGGGTGTTTGCATTCATATATTTCACGCCATACACGCCACCAGCCACCTGCATAAAACTCAGTTGCAGTACTGGTATGCAAACTCGAGCCTTCGTCGCCGGTGAACACGTCAGTACGAGTGTGTGAACCAGGCATCTGCTGCGGAGACCCATAGGCGGCGGCGTTGCTGAACGGTGGATGAGGTGTTTCCTTTGGTTCATCTGGTGGTTAGTTGCTCTATGACTGCACGCCGCTTCCCCCGTACACATCTCCACAGCCGTCGTCCTACCATGTCGTCTGCTGCATGTGCTGCGCCACAGTTGCCTAGGCGCCGGTTCTGGATAGCGCCATTTTGGCATGCACGAGATACTTTAACCATGGCGGCACGCGAACAGTTTATAAACTTCGCCGTTTCGGAAATGTCTCCCTCCTTGGCCCAAAGGCCAAAGATCATGTCCTTTTGGACGTCAGATAAACCACTCCGTTTCTATATTACGACAACAACTGCACTGTGTCAGCGTCTTTTTTTTTTCTTTATTGTCATTTTGAAACCTCATACAAGGTAGGCTGGAAGCGGCAAAACTACGTCGCTCTTCGACCACAGGTAATACATTTAGTACAAGAGGAGACATCGAAAAACGAAACAACCACAGTGGATAAACAACAGTAGACAGACAAAATTAAAATACATAAAGCTGTTCACAGGTGCAGTGTCCAAATAAAAAACGTTCAGCACTCGGATACGAAACAGAGACGACAGAAATGACACATATGAACGAAGGAGCACAAACGACGAAACACTGAATCACTAACACGATGGCACACACAAACACTGGCGACGACCTCCGGCGCGCGAATTTTCACTGACCTGCCAAAGTGGAAAAGGTGGTGGAGGAGGGAGAGGGGAGGGTGTAGATGCCAGTGGCAGAGGAGATGGGAGGGGGAGGAAAGAAGGTAGGGGGTAGAGGAAGTCCGAGGGAGAGGAGGGAGGGAGGAAGGGAGGAGGGAGAGAAGGGAGAGAGGGTGCCCTTGGGAAAAGACCCAGGGTTGGTAGGAGAGGATCAAAGTTGGTAGGAGGGGTAGGTGGAGGGGATGAAGGCATCATCAGTTAGGGGGAGTTGGCGGAAGCCACCTTGGGGCGAGGTGAGGGTATGGAGAGTGGAGAGATGGAGAGCAG